>NC_136515.1:48632059-48707059 GCF_053919585.1 Euprymna scolopes | reverse complement strand
TTGAAATAATTACTTAGCATTTGTATTACTTTAAAACGCTGTTCTAATGTACGGTTGATCAGTATTTATCGCTGAAACGCTCTGATACGGGAGCAAAAATTTATTTTATACATCGAAAAATTATTTCACTGCTCGGATCATAATAATATGTGTCATATATATATATATATATATATATATATATATATATATATATATATATATATATATATATACTAATATATATATATATATATATATATATATATGTGTGTATGTGTGTGTATGCATATATAAATGTATGTGTGTGTCTGCGCATGTCTGCGTGTGTCTTCATACATATATAAATATACTAGCGGGGGTACCCGGCGTTGCCCGAGTGTTTGTTTCCGGGACGCGGGGGGGAAGTTTTAAAAAATGTTATGGTAGGTTAGTAGGAAGGATCAAACCCGGAGTCATGAGTAAAAGTAGGAAAATAAAGTGTGAAAAAAAAAAATAAAAAATAACATCTGCAACGTTAACAGTTCGGCCACCAAGAAAAGTCCATTCCAGTTGTTTAGGAAAAAAAAAAAAAGAAAACACTATGGTAGGTCGGCGCGAACGTGAAAATATAATGTGAATTATCCAGCACCCTAACCACTACGCCACAGAGCACTGCAGCTTAGTTTAGTGATTTTAAATCACTTCACATGATAGAACTACGAAACCAAACCGGTGTTCTCTTCTCAACTGTTCCTTGTGAACGATCTCCAAACGGTGTTAAGTGGTGACAGGGGGAGGAGGAATTTTTAAGAGAGAAAATATTTTACCACTTCCATTGATCTTAACCGATTTTGGCCGTGACTTCTCAGCAGAAAAAGTATAGAAATCTAAGATTATCGAGGAATTTGAGAAATAATAAGCCTATAACAAACCTCAGATATTGTTCTGCCGTTTGTGCATAATGTATTTGCATGAAATATCTTGATTTTTAATCCTATTAAGGTCAAAATCCCACGGGAAAAAATGAGTTCATTTTATTTATATAGAGAAGAGATAATTATTTTCGTAAGTAACGTCGCAGTGCACACTTTAGATATAATTATATCATTTTTCCTTTTCTTACAGTTCGTTAATATGTATATACGTGTATATACATATTAACGTACATATACAGTGTGTGTGTGTGTGTGTGAGCGTATTCGTATATATGTGTGTGTATTTGTATATGTGTGTGTGTATTATAGGTAGTGAAGTATATCGTATTTTTCTATACTTAATTTTCCCATTAATGTACTACGGTATATTTCTAATAACAAGCGCACACGCTGAATAATACATATACATATACCGACCTGTTTATATGTATAGAAGTATTGTGTGTTTATATGTTTTATGTATATTTGTCACCTTGTCTTTGTGTAGGTAAACTTCTTTTATAAGTTTAATCGTCTAACACTCTAGATCAGACAACATTGAATAAAACAAAACACCAGGAAATAAAAACAATGGCGGAAATAAAGACCGGATTTTGTCACAACAATCTTGAGTCTGAATAATATATATTATTGAAAAGCGCCAAATTTGTATGGTACGACTTCCGGGAAATAATAAAATGTATCGAAGTTTGAGAATCGGTTTAAATGGAACGTGTCAGATGAGGTGAAAAATCAAAAGCGCGAAACATAGACTTTAAAGCATTTAATTATATACTATCATATATTATATAAGATCATTTGAAATATTTCGGCGGTTCGGAAATAATTTTAAACTATAATCGACACCAATCCTCCTACTGCTAGGAAGAAGAAAGAAAAAGAAAACAGATATATGATAAAAGAAAATAAATAGGTTTATCGGGAAACAAAAATAGGAAATAGGATTTGTCATTAGAGAAGAAGTGGCGTAACCGCCTCAGAGAGCGATACAGCACCCCTATGTGTGGGGATTAGGACCCCCTAAACACTGAGTATGCTGATATTGTCTGTTAAGCATTAATTGGTGGCCGACAGCGGCAGGTAACCTAGCTTAAAGGATGAATTTATTGTGATTTTTATTTTATTGTTTGAGAAAAGGGGAAAAGGTGTCATTTGGAAAGCTATAACGAAATATAATTTCGTTCTTGGCTTGGAAAAAACGTTTGGCTTTTGAGTGCAAGGTCACGCAAGGTCAAACATCAGGGTGAGCGTGTGAATGACATTTAACTGTAATCCCAGATTTTCAGACCGTGGAAAGAATCGGGACTTCCCCGAAATAACGTGTTGGATTCTGATTGGTCTGGGCTACAGTCTACAATAAACCCTCAGCTTCCAATATAAGCAAATTCCCGGGTCAGCGAGAAAAGATTGAAGCCGAATCTCGAGGCAAAAACACTCACCCAAAAGAACGTCACCCACCCCCTACTGTAACCGTCGCGATCGTGGAGAACGAAGGATAAGATTTCGGGTTGTTTTCTGGTGTAATCGAACTGAACAATTGTATATATGTAACTCAGCTGTAATTTCCTGAATCAACGTTTGGTGGAGTAGAAACCTCCGTATTTGTTCTCTTTTGACGAGCATGAGAAGCTAATTAATTTGAAGCGGACGCCGGCATCGGAAACCGACAACGAGGTCTGCGACTCGGAAGAATCTTGAAAAGAGCCCTTGGAAGAGGACGATCACGACCATTGAGGTTTGGACGGTGTCAGAGGCCACATCTGCTGACCTTCGATGGGGGACTTTACAATAGTTAGGAAGATATACATAAGGAATTTTAAGTGAAATCATTGTTCATCAAAAGCACGGAACAATGAATGGAGGTGTATTTAGATTTGGTTTGTGGGTACACTCGTATTGACTATCAGGTTTATGACGCTGAACTTTGGCCAGAAGTTTTACGACGGTTTTACGGAAGTCTCCGCATGGCGATACTTGGAGGCAATGTTAGACAACGATAGATTTAAGTTACAAGTGGAATAACTGTCGACAGTTTAGAGCTTGACGCAGTCGAGCAGAGATCATGAATCGGAGCAGATGGAGGAATGCACTGACATTAAGACTTTAAACTTCAGCTTCGACAGTAGGTTTTTGCGTGGAGATAGTCGATGGTGTAACACACAAACTCAGATCTTAACTATTCATTATAATATGTGTTATATTTTATTTTTCTTTTGTTCCCGTGTGATTTTTTTTATAGGTATGGCCATAATCGCTTCACATCGACAACCGCCAGTGCAAAAACTATGCCGATACAACCAAAAGGAAATAATGTTACATATTTTTAAATACACTATGTGTGCTGTTGTATACTTACATGTGTGTATCAAGAAAAACGTTTATCATGGTTAATGTGTGTAGAAAGCGTCCATCTTATGCAATGCATGAGTGGATGTGTAACATACAATGAAACTGTCCCTTTACTAGCTGGTCATGGATATGACCTTTAACTATATCCAGTGGTGAGGCCCCAAATTGCGGGCTTTGGGGAGTGTGGAGCCACCCTTTAATTGCCATTGCTTCCAGGTCCGCACTGACCCGGAGTGGTAGTACCTGTTAGGTTCCCAACTATGAGTTAAATAGAAACTGACTTGAAAACAACAAATATATTCTATAAATAAAAATGTTCTTCAAAATCTTTCGATTCGGCATTAAATAACCTGAAAAGGTTTGAGATGTCGTAAAACAAAAACAACCAACCAACCTTTACTAGCGCACAAGAAAAGAACCTACCTCTTTTCGCTGCGTCGTTTTCCATCCTCATTATCGAAATTCATGTGCTCTTAAAAGAAAATAAAAACAATTAAGTATATATTTGATATAACTATGTTTGCGACAGTTTTTTTGGGGTTTCTACATTATGCTAAAGCTGCGTTTCTCCAAGCTTCTAAATGCGGAAACGATATCTTCCGTGACATCTTGTCTAACTCTCCTACTCCAAACTCTAACTAAACTTAATCCGTAATGTTTATCTAGAAATTTCTAAATTTGATAACATTCCTGTTTGTTCGAACAATCCAAAAACATTTCTACCATAAATGCTTTTCTTCTTATTCATTTCAACGCATATTTTCTCACATTCTATTTTCAAAACCTTAACAATGACTATAATTGTACTTGTTCCGATTACATGCAATCCCCCGGCTATGATCTATATAATAAGATTACCAGAGCCCAAAAAACACGGCTCATAACGCTGGGGTATGCAGGCTATCGGACAGCTTAGCCTCTGGTGTCACAATAGCATTTTTATGAGGTTTTTCAAATGTTTATAATTTTGTTCTGAATAATTCCTTGTCTAGACATAACGCTGTAATATTATACTTAAATAGTAATAACACAACAAAATAAAACTTGCGAGATTTTATACCATGTACCATTATTCTCTTCACCGTCAGTGTTGATCTTCCTCGTGTTTCATGAGTCCCTGTTTCGTCTACTCTGTTTCATTTTGACGAATACAATTTTATGCAGAAAAGACACTATATCGACGTTCGCTGAGTCTTCGTCAAGATTTTTATTTGGAAAACATTTACCTCGACGAAAAAGGGACGAATATTATCATAGCTTTTATTTCAATCCTAATCTTAACTTTCTAACCTCAGAAATGCGTGGCACAGACGTACATACATCAAAATAATCTTCGTCGTAGATTATTCTACATTATTGGTCCCTATTCGTTTCCACGGTTTCCCGCATGGGAAGCGATTTAAATCCCCATTTCCTTTTAGCTCGAAACTATGATGTTATTCGTAATCCTTCGACTTTGTTTTGTATACCGTTCGACCTGTTTCACAAGTGTTGTTGACCCTCTTTTATCTAACCTTGGGAACAATTCTGTTTTAAGGATTTGGATTATTGTAGGCTTTACTTGACTATTGTAAAAATTTACGCTATTTCACTTGATCACTACTGACATAGAACTATGCAATATAGAAACACGTTTTTTATATAAAATCTGAGTACTTTACTGAGTGTAACCAATCCATGCGGGCATCAATTACATGATTTCCCTAAACAACATCAACATTTAAGGTAATAGGTCCTTTGAAGAAACTGACATTCATAAAAATTTGTTTATTGGTCTATTGGTTATTGATCAGATTTGAAAAAAATCTTAAATATTTTCGTTTTCCTATTCGCTGTTATGCCCATATTCAAAAACAAGCTAGAGTGTAGAAAATATTTCTTAATTGATATCAGATGCCGATTTTACATTCGTGATTGTTAAAAGCTATTGTATATTTGTCGTAATGCGTCAGGAGATTTGCATTCTTTTTAATAGAATATATATATATATATATATATATATATATATATATATATATATATGGGTGTGTGTGTGTATAATATACACATATATATATATGTATGCATGTATAATTATTTTATTCAACTTAGGAAAACAAAATTACCATAAGTTGCTGCAATAAATCTATTGTTTCAATCTTAAAAAATATCAGGCGACAACACAGCCTTTTAAACGCTAAATAAAGACAAGATAATATTGTCGCTTGGCCATGTTTTAAGACTGAAATAGTAGATTTATTGTAGCGACTTATGGTAATTTTGCTTATCAAAATTCAACAAAATGAAATTCTGTTGTTATAAGTCAGCACTCGCAACAACTCGTTTAAATTCAATGTTTTTGTTTACTTTTAGGTATTTTCAATCTGGAATTTATATATACATATATATGTATGTATGTATATATATATATATATATATATATATATATAACTACTTAATTTACTCACATAAAAATTAATATACGAAAGTATGGATTTATGCGTAAACTTTAAGTATTTACTTCAAAAGTGCTCAATACGTAGGTAGAGCTAGTTAGTAATATATGTATATATGTACATATATTATAGTTTTATATATATTTATATATATATATAATAGTTATATATATATAATAGTTATATGTATAATAGTTATATATATAATAGTTATATATATATGTATATATATATACATATATATATATATATAAGTTATTACATATATATCGTAAAATCATTACAATTCAACCTTTCAATTCGTTGTGCTCATGAACACGTTTATATTTCAGAATTGCCGGTTTATATTTCTTAGTTTTATTATAATAAGAGAGGGAGAAGGAGTTGTAACAAAAATCATCGTTTGTTAAGTGATTATTAGGTATTTTTCCTGATCGCCTACTTTTCATTCGACTTTATATCGGCCAGGTCATATCCAAAAATATAGCCTTAATCTAATCTATAAGATATTCACGGTATTCCATTTTTTTTATGTTTTTCATGGCATAATGTTAAATACAATTATTTAATTATTTTCAAAACTCATTTAAAATATATCTACACAAGAATTTGGAGATTTTCAAAATGCGTTTTTGGCGGAAAATCATTTCATAATTCCAGTAAACATTGTTCATCTTCTGGTCTTTATATCTACACCTTTGTTAAGATATACATAATCCTTATGTCAAACAATATCTAAAAAGATTAAAGGAACATTAGAGGAATTCAACTTGCTCTTTCAATTTTAAACAAAACACTTTTATTCCTTCTCCGATCGTGTGTAACTTCCTCTCTACTGAATCAAGATACAAGCAAGGTCTCGCGTAAACATTCATGAACTGCTCCAAAAAGAAATTTATAAGATAAATAAAATACAAATAAAATGAAAAATACAAAAATACAGAAGAAAAATATTAAAATGATGATAAAATGTTTTTCGATTTATTTCAAATTAAAATCAGTTCATTCTCCTCATCCAAATGTGTCACATCCTACAAGACCAGAAGCCATTCGAGGATTAAAGTTAATGACAAACGGAATATTATTCAACATAATGCGAAACATTCATTTTTTTTTTGCGAACTGTTATCTGCATTTTCATACTTGTTGTTGTTTCATCACGTTTCGGCCAACTCATCCTCTGGCCTTCCCTATGTTTGTATTTGTTATTCAATTGATATATTTAAACATAAAAAAGAAGAAGAAAAAAAGACATTTATCTCGTGTTGAAAATAAAAGTTGATTGCAATTTCTGTGGGATTAATTTTGTCAAGTTGAGAACAAAATTGCTTCATTTTTCTGTCAAGTTCATTTGACGTGAAATGGACGTGCCAAGTTTGTAGCCTCGAGGTAGCCCCAATATAAACTCTTCACATTTGATAGGTTTCGTTTTACATTTGAGGACATTTGAATAAAGAGAAAAGAAAAACAGGAAAAGCGAAATCACAAACAAATATATATAAGACATAAATAAAATACAAATAAAATGAAACATACAAAAATACAAAGGAGAAATATAGAATTGATGTAAAATGTTTTTCGATTTATTTCAAATTAAAATCAGTTCATTCTTCTCATCCAAATGAGTCACATCCTACAAGACCAGAAGCCATTCGAGGATTAAAGTTAATGACAAACGGAATATTATTCAACATAATGCGAAACATTCATTTTTTTGTTGCGAACCGTTATCTCCATTTCCATACTTGTTGTTTCATCACGTTTCGGCCAACTCATCCTCTGGCCTTCCCTATGTAGCTTACTGAGTTAGAATGGAAATGTTGAATTTTATAAATGATTCTCAGTAATTACTGACTTTCATAGATGTTATTTTATCACATCTTTGCCAACTAATTCTTTGGTTTGCTTGTATAGGATTGAAACAGCTATTTTGAGATAATGCTCAGCTAAAACCACAGAGATTCAATGCTTCTATCGACTGCGTCAGAGAGCCCGAAGCATATGATGGTAACAGTCTGCAAATAGAATGAATGCATCAATTATGAATCCTCATCTCAAAGGGTTTAAACAGTTATAATGAAGACCATTTATTTAATCATGTGAAGAGATTATGACAAATAGTTGTAAACGTTCGATTTGAAAAGGAGCAGGTCGTAGTACAAAGGAGGGTAGTCCCGTGAGAACAGAATCTATAATACGATGGTTCTTTTACAGAAATTATTTTTGTGTTTGCTACATCGCCCACGAATTCAAGAACTAAATGTGGCCTTGATGTGAAACTTTAAGAGGGGACTACAAGTTATATTTGCGTTTTTAAACACCTACGCCAAACTCTTATCTTCATTAGATGCGGAAGGACCGTTTTCAAGACTAGATTAAAAATGTTTTGTAAGTGCAACAGTGCCACAAACGCTGCTATCATCAGCAGCAGCGTATGACAGCTTACATATGCAAATGACCAAGCCGATTGCGAAAATGTGACATCACAGTAGAGACACAAGGACATACGGGGGGAAGGAGCGGTGGGGGGGAGGAAAAGCACATGTTCGAGACACGTGGATGACTTGAACAGCAGAGAAGAAAATTACAAACAACCGAAGAAGGAATGAAAGTTTTAAATTGAATGTCTTTTCTCTTCTTTTACTCTGTTTCCTGGCGACGGAGTCTGCATGTTAACATTTAACGTTACAGTAATTAACCCTTTCCCTACTTGATTACAATGGAGATTTTCTACCCTACCAATTGCTCCTTAGAAACATTTTAATATTGTTCAAATTTTGCTTTTAACGTATGCCGGGCGTTGCCCGAGTGTGTGTTGAGTGGTAGTTGTCAAACAGGCCCGAACTCTAAGGCTAAGGCAGAAAAGAACGTAAAAAAGAAAACGTGGCGTCTTTGCCATTGCGTCCATTGCCAAACCGAAAGTGGCGGAAAGTTTAATTAAGGCTGGGCAAATGAAAAAAAGGGCGTTACTTTCGAAAATCTCGGCGAAATAATTGACCCCTTTCTTGTAGAAGATTGCCTAGTTGAGAGTGAAGGAATTTATGTTCTAAGCTAATTTATCGATATTTGTCGTCGAAGGGTCAAACTCTAAAAAAAGCATCCCGTGCAAATCCGCCGCCTCTACCGAAAGTTTTAGGCAAACATACATACATACATACATACATACATACATCTAAATGGATAAGTGAGATTTATATAATAGAAGATTCTTCTAAAAATGTTTTTAGAATTTAGAAATTTATTCACTGAAAAAAACACACACGTTATGAATAAATCCTTGTTTTTAAATTGGCTTTAAATCTTACGTTTAAGTTTGTTTCCGATATTATCAAAAGAAAATAAAACAGAAATAAATAAAATGAAAATCAGTTATCAGCCCTTGAATTTACTACTTTTTGCTTCTCATCGACAAAAAATGTTGATTTGTCAATTATAGAATATATATATACAAACTTCAAATGGTCAGATATTTTTATAACAATTCCTACGTGCAATGAAAAACACAAATTAAATTTGTAAAATGCCGATGTAAAGGGAAAAAAGGCGATTTACTGTTTCCTTTTTATTAGCATACTTAAAACGCGAAAATTGTCTATGTAAAATAAACTGCAATGGCTGGGTTTTTATCTACTTATGCATGGGCAGAAATTTTTAAACCAGAATCTGTAACCCAGTTAGACGGTTTCAACGGCCAAGGATCATTTTAGGAATATATCTATCTATATATCTATAAAAGTGAAAGTGTATGTCTGTCTGTGTGTATCTGTGTGTCTGTGTGTGTATATTTCCCTACGCAATAACTCTGTCAATTTTAAGTCTACACACTAGAAATTTGATATAAAGGGTACTGAGATTTGGAGAAAATCGATGTGATCGGTTTTCGGCCAGAAATTTGGCGATTAAGGGATTAAATTCCAAGGATTTTAACTTTGAGAACTTTACCAAATTCTCCTACAATTGTGGGTCTAAACAGTTGAAATTTTAGATATAAGTTCATTTGGCATGGATCTAACTTAATGATTTGATATGAGTCCAAAACAATAAAATTTAAGGGGGCATAATAGGGGGTCAAATTTAAAAAAATTGACCACTTTTTTTTGCTCATCATACATCTCCAAATAACCGGGCAACGCCGTACACCCATGCTAGTATATCTATAAAAGTGAATGTGTCTCTTTGTGTGTGTCTGTCTGTCTGTGTACGTTTCCCTACACAATAACTCTGTAAACTTTTAGTCTACAGACTCGAAATTCTATATACAGGGTACTAAGATTTTGAAAAAATCTATGTGATCAGGTTTCCTCCAGAAATTTGGCTGTTAAGGGGTCAAAGGTCAACGATATGACCTTTTAGAACTCTACCAAACTCCTCCGACAATTTTGGGTCTAAACACTTGGAATTTTTGATATAGGTAAATTGGACATGGATCTAAGTTAATAACTTGATTTGAGCCCAAACCAATAAATGCTGAGGGGTCATAATAGGGATCAAAGTTACAAAAAATTGACGTTTTTTAATTTTTCTGCTCAGCATACATCTCCAAACACCCGGGCAACATCGGGCTGAAATGCTAGTATATATATATATATATATATATATATATATATATATATATATATATATATATATATATACATATATATATATATGTGTGTGTGTGTGTGTGTGTGTGTGTGTGTGTGTGTGTGAAATTATAAAAACGACGGAATTACCGTATGGTTATTAACCCTCATTTGGACAATATAAATCGGTTTGTCGTTATGTAATATTAAAGGAAATCTAATCTATAATATAAACCTCACTTGTCTGTTTATATGTATTATGTATATATGTATGTATGTATGTATGTATGTATGTATGTATGTATGTATGTTCCTATGTGGCTCTAAAGTTTTGACAAGGGCGACAGATTTTCACGAGATTGGTATCGTTTTGAAGCGCGACCCTTCGGACGACAAATATTGAAAAAATGGCTAAAAACATTGACTTCTTTACCTTAACTGGGCCCTCTTCTACGGGGAGGCGTCGCTCTTTTCGCCGATATATTCGAAAGATTCCCTCTTTTCAATTGACTAGCCTTAATTTTAACCTATGTCATTAAACAGCAAAGACGTCGCGTTTTTTTCACGTTCTTTTCCTCTTTCGCGGTACGGGTTCGAACTTTCTTACCTATACCATTTTATTTTGTTGCTCAACACAGACCTTCAACAACGCCGGGTACCCAGGCTGGTATACTATATAATTAAATAAGTATAAAATGAGGCAAGATATAACAAGAAAAATAAAAATAAAATAAATTCTACAAACTCGATGAAACATATATGTAAGTCGATAATAATTACAGAAATGTATTATCATATTATTTAAGTGAAGTCCAAGGACTTTGTACTTAAAAAGGATAAATAATTCATATCTAAATTCTTATTCATCTCACTGATGATTTCGAACGCTGCGTTTCAGAATAATATATGTTCACTTGAAAAATACTTGCACTCATTTCGCATAACAATAATATCGAGAAAGTTTAATACTAGAATTAAAATGATGTTTATATCTACAGTAAGAACTGATCGACCAATATTATATATCAACATTCACGCCTCCTGAAAGTTATGAAACATCTGGATAAAATTTTATGTATATATATATATATATATATATATATATATATATATATATATATATATATATAGTGTTCGAAGTTTTCAATCTTTAAAACTATACAAAAAATATTTTTTATCATTCGTTAGAAAACAATCCCGTCAGAAGTTATTTCATCACCTGCAATCACTGCATCAACTCGCTCTCGAATTTACTATAATACCAATAATTTATTTTTCAAGGGATCATCAGTTGTTTACCATGAAACACTGTTTCGGGGATTTAAAAACAAAACAATATATTACATCATGGCTCCCCAGCAGTGTTGATCAAACACCACCACCCTTAATCTTAGGAAGAAGACATGTTACAAACATTTGATCTAATTTCCTATTCTTAATTGCAGTTACTAACCTTTTCATACTAAAAAATAATGAATTTCTTACCTGTGTGATTCATCAATTTCCACATTTTAAACGGATATATTTTTTAATTTTTAATTTTTCAACCTTGTATTTATAAGATTACGGATTAATCTATTTAACTACTTATCACTCCCACTATGATTTGTATTTAGTATATTTACATTTTTATTTATTTTAAATAAGATATGTAAAGATTAAAAATATTTTTACACATACACAATTTAAAAAAAAAATAATATTATTATAATTTTATTATATGTAATTATAAATACATTTTATACATTGCTAATATAGTTTTGGATTTCCTTTATTAATATAGTCTGGTTAATGTTAAACGATTCAAAAGCAACAGGATATCGAACAAATGCTTTATTTAACTGTTTAAATATTTTATTTTTTCTCCACCTTGTTTTATCATTCTTATTACTAAGTTAGAAACTGGTGGTATAAAGTCTGTTAGTTTTAAAGTAACGCGAGCTATTCTCAATAACTCTGACATAATGATTCCATAAATCATAAAAACAGGGCATGTGATATCTTTATGCGGCATACGTACTATTTTAAAGGGAAAGGCGTTTCTTTTATCAAATATTTTATAAAGAAAAATCCCATCCTCAATTTTTATATCTAAATCCAAAAATGTAGCCTCTTGTCCTCTATGTTCACAATTCAATTTTAATTCGTTTGGATATATAAGATGTTTATTTTTTTCGAATTCATCATTATCGTTTATACATATAAGGTCATCTATAAATCTCCTACAGCCATGAAAGTTATATGTCTTAGATATATCAGTTTTAATAGTGATGGCATATATATATATATATATATATATATATATATATATAAACATTGAGCTCTCATACCCGGATTTCCTCTGGAATTATTCCATTATAACACTATATATATATATATATATATATATATATATATATATATACATATATATATATATATATACATATATATATATATATATATATATATATATATATATATATATATATATATATATATATATATATATATATATATATACTCGAGCTGATGTAAATACAAATTTGCCCAAAATGGTGCAGGATCCAATCCCATTGAGATACCTATTGCTTGGAGTAATAGTTTTAAAAGTCTATATATTTACCTTTTCCACCTTTAAAAGAAAAATCTACAGTATCATTTAATTCTTTTATAAGTTTTTCGTGCGGAATTTTAGTATATAGCGTACTAAAATCATAAGTAGCTATAGATGTTGCTTTTATTCTGAAATTTATTTTATCTAATTTTTCTTTCACTGGTTGGGAAGTATTTACTACCCAAAATAGATGTATATCACTATAGAATTTTCCTTTCAGGTGAAAATTATTTATTTGATTTATAATTAATTAGCGGGGGTACCAGGCGTTGCCCGGGTGCTTGTAGGTGTGTGTATGGGGATAAGTAATACCCCTGAAACGATGTTAAAAAAATCGGACCCCCCAAAAAACAGCGAAAAAACCCGCTCCTGTGTATAGCGGGGATGTAAACTAAAGAATAAGCGAAGTAAAAAAAATAAAGAAACGTTGCCCGCGTGTCTAAAGATGTAAAAGAAAAAAATAGTTTTGGTCGTGAGGTTGGATTGAACCCGGAGGTGAAACTAACTCCAACAACTTAACTGTCTAGGCCAAGAGTAAGAGGAATTGATTATAGTGTTAAAACAAGGCTTATAAACTAGTGAAAGAGGTTTGATTGACAGATAGCCACTAAATGAGGTCATCGCGGGAGCGTTACGAGATAAGGTAGCGGTATTTTATTTTTTATTAAATTACGTATTTCGTTTCCAGTCTAGACATCTCTCTCTATCAGTCTCTGTCTCTCTTTCTCTCTCTGTTTGCGTTTGTGTATGTGTGTGTGTGTGTCTCTCTCTCTCTAAAAAAGAAAAATGGTGTGTGGCTGTTTTTTTTTGTAAAAACTTCGATCGTTAATATTTTTTGTAAGCGTATTTTTTTTACTTCACATTTTTGGCTTGTTATTTTTCGTTTAACTATCGTATCTAACTATTTTGAATGTGCTAATAACTTTGGTAACGTTGCCATAGCGTAGTTCATAGTTTAGCTTGTGTAAGGGTTAAATTTTTTCTACCGATAACAACATGTTTTTTTTTTAATTCAGACTGCCATTAGAGCTTGCTGACGTCAAGATCACGTGCCATGACTCAGCGGGTTTTAAATACAATTTGACTCAAAATAAACGGCCCCGTGTATACTTTATGTAGAAGAGTTGGCGCCCGTAATTTTTGGGGCAGTTATACATCGATTTAAAAATATGTAATGTTTAACATTAAAATGTCACTTTTGCCCCCCCCCCTGCAGAAGATCGATCAGTTGACGCACTTCGGATGGTCGTTTTGGGCTAATCTTTTGATATTTGTCGTCCCGAGGGTGGTGCTTTAATATCATACCAAGTTTGTGAATTTTTGTTCCATGGGTCAAAAGTTTTTAGCGAACACACAAACAAACATACATACATACATTTTCGCTTTTATATATATAGATTTAAATATTTTAGATATAGCTTTACTTAAAGGTTTAGTGATGCACGCCTTTTAACCTACAATAAATCTAGCACTAACTGGATTTTTATGCATTTTAGGTATCAAATACATACATGGAAGATTTTTGTATTTATCTTCTAACTTTAATCCCACTTTTTCACTAATAATACTATTATTCAGAATAATGCTATCTAAATTACTATTACTTACTTTATAGGTATCCGAAACGTTACCTATAAATCCTACTTCTATCAATAAACGTTGTATATAATATTTTTTTACGTATAAAAGCTTTATTGTTTGCCGCTTTATCAATCGAAACTATTACAAACTTGTCTTGAAGTATTTTAAGTTCCTCCAGTATTTCTTATATATATATATATATATATATATATATATATATATATATATATATATATATATATATATTTATATCTGTGGAAATATACTTTATTTCCACATAATATATACTAATGTATATTTAAGAAGCTCAATGTAATTACAGAGCAATATGGTGAATGGATGAAAAAAAAGTATATTCCAAAGTTCATGATGTTGACCATCTTACAATGTATTCCTTTACTCGAGTTGACATTTACAATTTTTGACTGTATATGATGCGTAGCACAAAATCCATCACTTAATTAGTATATCAATCAGTGAATCTATGTCGCCCTTGACTCATCAGGAGAAATATCAACAATCAATCAATCAAATAGAAAATAAACTACATTTTGACATTAGAAAAACTCGCAAATTGGAAGAGAAACTGTAAGTACTTTATAATATGTTTACATTACGCCACTTTGAATTTAGAAATATATATATATATATATATATATATATATATATATTATAAGAGTACTTGATTATTGAGAAAAGTTAAACAATAAGACAATAGTATTAATATGTATATGTGATATAGAAATCAGAATAAATTTCAGTACCATCGGTTTTAAATCCAAATGAATGGGACATATATTTTCTCCTATGTTTCTGTGTCGGATTTACTGGAGAGACATATATAATCAGAGAGTCTCATATAGACGACTATATATTTGGTCCCACTTGCTAAGATTTGAAACCGAGGATACCGATGTTTTTTCTTATCTTTTTTAATACACAAACACACATATAAAAACCACGCACACAAACACACACATATATATAATCTTATAGCATGTTGTATTCAATTTATTGATTGACTGTCAGAAAAAAAATATTTGACATATTTTTACCTTGTGCAGAAAATGCGTCTATAAAAAAAACAAAACAAACAAACGTTTTTATTCATTCCTCCTTTCTCAACCCCGTGCGTAAGCAACACATGCCCTCCCACCATCACTGCCTTTTCATTTTCAGATATGTGCGCAAAATGTCGAACACAGTTGTCGCTGTCCCCAATGCGAATGTCAATATTGATTTTAACGACACGACAGTCGGCCATGTTTGTTTGTCATTGTAGTTGCTGTAACCGAAAACGAGGCTTCAGCGTTTCGATATGACTTCTTCCACTTCGGAAAAAAAAGAAAAAAAGATTTGTTTATCTTCTTCTCTTGTCTTTTGCGAGTTTTTCTTTTATATGTATTATCCACTGCAACAGATTACTGCTTGATTTCTGATTAAATATGGAAGACGACAATAGAAAATAATTTGCACCTATGAATTCAATGTGTTCCCTTTAGAAATATATATGTATAATGGTGGGAATATCACCTGAATTTGCGATCATTTAAAAATCTTTAAGCGTTTCTTATATATATATATATATATATATATATATATATATATATATATATATATATATATATATATATATGTGTGTGTGTGTGCATGTATGTTTATATGTATGTATATATGTATGTATATATATATGTATATATGTATATGTATATGTATGAATATGTATATGTATGTATATATGTATATGTCTATGTATATGCAAGTATGTATATATATGTATATGTATGTATATGAATATATGTATATATATGTATGCATATATTTATGTATATATATATATATGTATATATGTGTATATATGTGTACGTATATATATGTATGGATGCATATATATGTATATATGTATGTATATATATGGATGTATATATATGTATGTATGCATACGTATGTATATATATATGTATATATATGTATGCATATATATACGTATGTATGTATATATATATATGTATATATGTGTATATATGTGTATATATGTGTGTATATATATACATACATATATATATATGTATATATATATATATATATATATATATATATATATATATATACATAAATACATGTTCCTGCTTTTTTTTACTACTGATGTTTGATCGTTTATAGTCGTGTAATTTCCCTTAAGTTACAGGGGTTGTTCGTGGCCTAAAAAAGCATTCCAAGCAAATGCAGTCTAAAATGGTTTCGTAACATGTTTCGAATCTCTCGACTAGTAGTACTCGCTATTTCCTGCACTAATGATTGCAAAACCATGAAACACTTACGTATTTTGTCATAAAAATACTCATTTGTTAATGTACCCACATATATACATTATTATCAATAATAAATATAAATAAATACGTATATGTACATTTTTCTGTAACTTTTGTATAAATAAATATAATGCATCCGAAAAAAAAATAACGAAATATATAAAATTTGTCGTTTTTAAGTCCTCGGCCGAAAATTTTTTTGAATAATAATAAAGAAACGAAACTGACGGTATTCCATGGATATTAGTAAGAATAAATTTGCTCTCATTTTGCGCGCGGTGTATACATTAGTATGGTGGCTCGGTACAATGGCCCCATGCTTATCTTCGTAGCCCCTCAATTTAATCGTTAATATAGAGAAAGCTTTACTAATGAAACAAACATCGTACAACTAATGACGCTTAAGACGCACATACATAGCCATGCGAGCAACAGCGCATTATGATTGGTGTTGGAAAATAAATCCTGGAGCACAGAAGGTCGCTTTTTTTAATGGTATCAATCTTTTAACTTACCGAGTTAAAAAATAGTGTATTTGGGGGAAACGAACTTGGTATATATATATATATATATATATATATATATATATATATATATATATATATATATATATATATATATATATATATATACAGTGGATATGGTAATTACTAAAAACTGAAGAAAATGCTCAATACTGTTGTAGAGCAAATATGCGTTTTAACAGCAAAAAAAACGGCCATGTAGCCGAAACAATAATGTAAATTAACAGAAAGATACGGTAATAAAAATAAAAAGTATATATATATATATATATTAAAAAAAGGAAATACCATTGTGTTATAAATATGTCGTAGAAATGCATTCATCTGCAAAAGATCTAGCTAACTGGCCTATTTTTTCAAATGGAGATCACAACTGATCAAGTCCAAGAAGCCATTCGGGGATAAGAGTTTTAGCGTGCTCAGTAATCAATGGGATAGTGTTGTAATATCGTTAGTATTGGGGATTTGATAACTTGTCATTACTTAAGGGGGCGGTTCATCAAGAATTTGTTTGTGTTGGAATTGAAGACATCCAAGTTGAAGTAAGGTGGGAAACAGGCAAGCGGTAGAGAATTCCACCGGCGTGTAGTTCTAAGAAAGAAGATTTATTCATGGAATGTACGTTTTGATCTAGGCACAGATAAAGAGTGGGGAAAAGTATTGACAGTGGTTTCAACGAGACGGGTGTTTATCGTGAAAGATTGGCGATAGGGGACCAGAGACTGGAGCCCAGACGAGCATTGCCATGGAAGTAACGATAAAACAAAGATATTCTCACAAAATCTCTTGTGTGGGGGACAATTTGTAGAGAAGAGAAAAGGGCATCCCTCAATAACCCACGAAGTCTGTTTTGTACTTGGTCAAGGCAGGATAGACTGTTTTAGCAGCTCCTGCCTGATGTGACAGCAGTACTCAATCCTTGGACGTACTTGGCTGTTATATAGATAGAGAATTGCATCAGTAGTGAGATATCTTCTGGTGTGGAAGAAGGCTCCCACCATTTTCCCAGTGACCTTGGCAACAGATTTGATGTGCGTGTTCCATTTCAGATCAGGAGTAAAGGTCAAACCTAGGAGCTTATCAAAACATGGGGCTTCCCCTATACGAGAGTCATCCATTTCAATTAATGCCAGATGGGGATCAAGGCGTTGATGATATAAAAATAGGAGCGTGGTTCTAGATGCATTAAAAGTAACCAGCCACCTCTTCCCCCACGCCCTCAAGACCATGATGTGTTACCATAAATGGTCGTGTCATCAGCATAGATGTACACGAATGATTTAAGTATTAAGAGAGTTGGGCCCAGGATGGACCCCTGAGGTACTCCAGCATTAATACATCGGCCTCTGATTTCTGCCCATCAACCACTACTCTTATGAGCCTATCAGAGAGAAATAATTTAATGATTGAGAAAACATTTTCAGTTATACCGTAGCTGGAAATCTTGTGAAATAGACCTTTATGCCATACCTTATCGAAGGCCTTTGATATGTCAAGAGCAATTGCCCTAGAAGGGAAGCCTTTGTCGAGAGATTCAGTAATCCTATGAGATATAGCCGTAAGCAAATATGTTGTAAATCTAGCAGAACGGAACGGTTGACTACTTTTCTATTTGATATGGATTCCAGCAACTTACTCATGATACACAGGAGACTTATTGGCCTGTACTGAGAGGGAGATTAGTTATCACCTGAGTTTTTAAATACAGGGCATACTGATGAGGTTTTCCAGGGTGTTGGAAAGCATTTCTCCTTAAGGCAACGCTTAAACAGTTGTGTAAGTATTGGGGCAAGTTCTTGTTGAAGTTTTTTAACACTATAATTGGAATGCTGTCAGGGCCAATTGATTTACTGGAATCAAGATTATTGATTAGCTTGGCGACCTCACGCATAGATATTTGTATGTTGCATAGCGTGTTATGTGTTATAGGAGGAAATATGGGGAGTTGGTGGGCTTCGTCGCATCAGGTAGAATTAGCTGCAAAGTTTTTGGAAAATAGTTTGCCCTTGTCTGATGCGGACGAGATGATCTCTAGTCCATTGATAATGGTTGGGATAAAAAGTACGCTTCTATTCAGGATCCTATTTGCTATTTGCCAAAAAAAGTGGGATCTAAGTCGCTGCTTAGCTAGTTTGTATTTAATAAACTGAGCATATAGCTCTCTTGCATGTTTTATTACTCTTTTACAGTGGTTGCTGGCAGTCCTGAAAGCAGCTTTAGTCTCAGTGCATCTATTACGTTGGCAGCAATGGAAAAGTCATCAACGACTGTTTGGTAGGTGGAAACAGAATACACTTCGCAGTGCTGTACATCTAACTCGGTTTAAAAAAACAGTTCATCAAAGTGCTGATTAAAGATGGCGACTACTTTACTTACTTGTGTCAAACTTTTCCTGGATTGACGATGTAGGAGTTGAAAGCAGACAACCTTTGACAGTTCTCAGATCCAGAGTTTGTAAACTTGACGAACAATTTGGAGCTGGAAGCGTAAATGCATTTGGTCTGGTAATGAAAAACTTTCTTGGGAACAATAAAATCAGAAACTACGCAGAACTTGTCAAGAACATGAGGACTCTTTTCAAAAACCTAAGCCATACTATGAGCATCAGGATGCACTACATATTTTCACATATGGATTGGTTTCCTGAAAGCATGCGTTCAATGAGTGACGAGCATATATCAGGGTCGTCGGGACTCAGTCACTTGTTAGAATCTGAAGATAGGTCTCCCTGTCGCCAAGCATTCCAGGATGTCGAAGAAACGGAAATTCCAGCCCTTAAATATGCACAATGGTATAGCAACATGCACTATGGGTATACTTACCTTATCAATAGCCAACATTAAGCTTATAGTAATCCATGTTTCTATCGGGTAATCAATATATGTTTTTAGCAAGAAATGTTTTTGTTTAAACTATATTTTGGATGATATGCGTTTTGGATGATATGCGTTTTGGATGCGTTGAACGAATCAGATGATAACGCCATAAATGTAATCGATTTTGTCTCAAGATTTGTTTTTTTTATTCAAATCTACCGGGTGATACAAAAGTCCCCACACAAAGAAAATGTTTTTCGGTGATTCAAAAGTATCCATACAAAAATCTTGGTGTCTCTATACAAATAAATAAATTATTTATTGTTTAGTTATTCTTTATTTCTATTATTTTTGTTTTTGTTTTAAGGTATCCTAAAGATGCTATTTACCAAAAAAAAAAAAGAATAGAAATCTTATTGGTGTTCGGAAGTAGCCGCAAAATTACTGAATAATTTAACAGAAAAAAATGGAACACATAACACGCGATACTGTAGCAAAACTTTTTGTGAAGTTTTAAAGAATTGGATCTGTTGAATATCAAAGAAATGGTAGACCACGTACAACAACAGATGAGAACACAACAGCTAGAGTTTCCAAGTATCACTCGCATTTTAAAAACAAGTCAGTGGCATCCTTACAAATTACAAATGCTGCATCACATAAGTGAAGATGATGCAGATAGACGACTGGAATTTTGTGAATAGGCAGTTGGCAAATTGAGTGATGGAATATTTTGAAAAAAGATCATGTTTATCGACGAAGCTAACTTTTATGTCAATAGTGAGGTTAATCGCCAAAATATGCGTTATTTGAGTAAAGCTAACACTCACTGTATAAGTTCAACGAAAATGTAAGGTTTTGGTAAAGTGATAGTTTGGGCTACAATTTGGAGTGGGTAAATAATTGGACCAATTTTGATTGATAGAAATCTGAATACCTATAAGTATTTGAACATGTTACAAGAAGAACTGTTTCCATCACTGTTAAGCGAAGATGGTAACCTTCCAACATATTTCCAACAAGATAATGCCCCACCCCATGATGATATTCAAGTGACAATACTTGAATCAAATACTTCCAAATGCATGGATTGGTAGACGTGGGCCAGTTGTGTGGCCTCCTTGATCCCCTGATTTAACCCCTTTTAATTTCTATCTTTGAGATCAATTGAAAGCTATGGTGTATAAAGAAAGGATACGAGATATAAACAATTTGAAGGACCGCCTTATTAATTCATGTGTACAAATATCACCAGATTTACTTTTGCGAGTTAACAGTGAGTGTGTTAAACGTATTATAATGTGTATTCAAAACAATGGTGGCCACATAGAGTATGTCATTTAATAAAATTATTTTATACTAAAAAAATCATTTTCTTTATTTATTTATTTGTATGGAGACATTTGAATGACCAAAAATATGCATAAAGACTTTTGAATTACTCTGTACTTAGGTCGAAAACATGCCTTAATGGAGAGAAAAACTGATGGCATCTCCTGATTCATTAAACCAGTCACAGAAATTTAGTAAAGATTAAAAAAGTAAAAAAAAATGTTGCTCGGTATAATGAAAACAATTGAATAAAATCATGTATTTAGCTTTGAACGAAGATCCAGTGGTTGGTGTTGAAAAGATAATAGCTTAGTATTAGGAGTGTTGATATGAAGATTACTCTTTTCCAGCATTCTATCACCTACAAATGCATCGAAGAGAGAAAGAAGGACAAAAATAGAGTAAAAAAAAACACGAAAAACTTAAAACAAAGTAAACAACAGAGAAACGACGTAAACAATTCTGCCCTGGGCGTAAATATTCAAAAATGATATCCAAAAAGGATAGAGAGATCATTAATACGTAAGGTACGTCGGAATTGGTACTATCTTCTACTGCCTTTTGTCAACCACAACTAGAAAGGATAAATGATTACCAAGACCTTGCCAGATATTCTATAGTCTGCAATTTCAGTAAGTAACCATTTATGCTAGAACGTGTATATATATATATATATATATATATATATATATATATATATATATATATTTATATATATGTATATATATATGTATATATATGTATATATGTATATATATATGTATATATGTATTATATATATGTATATATATGTATGTATGTATATATATATATATATATATATATATATATATATATATATATATATATAAACACACACGCATGCAGGCCGCCCGGCCTTACCTGTCAAAAAATACGCATAACTATATTTGATAAATGCAGATTTGATTTCGTATTTATTATTATGTTTTACTGTGCCTAATATATAGTAATCTATCTATCTATCTATCTATCTATCTATATATATATATATATATATATACATAATTCAACGTGTCTGTGTATCTGTGTGTGTGTCTGTGTGTATGTGTATCTGTGTGTGTCTGTGTGTGTACATTTCCCTACGCAATAACTCTGTCAATTTTTAGTCTACAGACTCAAAATTTGATATACAGGGTACTGAGACTTGGGAAAATTCATGTGATCGTTTCCGGCCAGGAATTTGGCTGTTAAGGGGTCAAAATAAAACTATTTTACCTTTGAGAACTTTACCAAACTCCTCCGATAATTTTGGTTATAAAAAAATTAATTTTAGATATAGGTTTCTTGGACATGTATCTAACTTAATAACTTGATTTGCGCCCAAAACAATAAATGTTAAGGGGTCATAATAGGGGCAAACTTTATAAATAATTTACCTCTACGGTCTCTACCGAATTACTCAGAAAATTTCTGGTCTAAACATTTGAAATTTTACATAAAGGGTATTCAGGTATAGGGCAAGCTTTTTAATCGATTTGGATCTAAAACTATTTGTTACCAATATATAAATGTATGTATGTATGTATGTATGCATGCATGTCTGCTTAAAACTTTCGACAGATTTAACGGCGTTTACCATGATCAGTATAGTTTTGAAGTTGGAACTTTCAAAATACAAATTTAAACATCCGGACAACGGCGAGCTGAAATGCTAGTAATTTAGAAAGTTTAAATAAATGACTTGTGCGCCATCATCAAGAATCGAAACTAAAACATTTAGCTAACAATTTACTTGCTCCTTTAAAAATAATGCCTAAGCTATAAAAACATGTTTGCTGCACGACTAAAACTTAAAACATGAAATAATAGCGTTTACGTTACGCATGGATATTCGTAATGTCATCGTTCGACCTTCATCCTGAAAATTCAATAGTTTTAATTTTCACACTTTTGCACTGATTTTACCCGGCTTACTCCCAAATATAAAGTTTCGCATGGTTTCGAATACCCTAGTTATAAAGTTTCATGTACGTGAACCAAAAACTTACAAAGGAGTTTTATAGGCAATTTTTGAACTAATATATATATATATGTACGCATACTTAAATGTACATAGAAAGAGGTTTGTATTTACTAGAAATTTTTTCGCAAATATTACACAAGATAAATCACGTAGAATATCTTAATAAACATATTTACACGTAATAGTTAGCTAAAAATGATAATCCCGTGAGATAACCGAAAAAACTAATAGGGCATTAATTAAAATGAATGTGTATCGACAGTTTCAGTAACTCTCGCTTCTCCTTTTTTGTCCCTCAGTCCTAATTTCCAATGAGTTATTTCTCTGACAAAGGTTGAAGAAAAGGCTGCTTTCCAAGTCGGTAATACTTCTGAACACCACTCTGAGATGTCGGAAATTTTCTGTTTCTATGTCTATCCTTGAAGCCATGTCACTAGTAAGGCTGCTGCAGGTAAAAGTTTCACCTGGACTGTCGTTATCCGCCTGATAGTCAGGGACCCGAACCTTGGATTAACCACTAAGCAGGCTGCCCTGTCAGCAGGAGCAAAGTACTGGGGCTGCTGTATTGCCATTTGGTGAATGGATTCTGCGCCATGCAGTAGTCTCTGATGGGGTCTGCCGATGCCATACTAGTGGATAATTTTTACGGCTTTACCTTATCATATGCTACAAAAAACCTGTCTTTTCCTCACTTATTTTCCCTCTCTGTCCTGCTCTAACCAAGTATGCCGACCTGTTCCACAAATCTCCAAACCTCAACATGAAATATCTCCAGAACAAAAACACGAATAAACCTAGAAGCCCATCCTCCAACGTAGACCCCTACTACCATGTCTCTTTCTCCCATATCAGGGGTCTACGTTCCAACCTTCCAGAGGTTGAACCCCAATTACAAGAGACGAAACCGGATATATTCTTTCTAAGCGAAACTGGCATAGGGCCGTCCACTTCCCTAGATGACTTCATAATTAAATGATACTCTAACTTAACGTCTAAATCTAACCCCCAAGTTCCCCATGAGCATGGAATATGTGCCTACATTAAATATGACTTTCCGTGTGGCAGGGATATCTTCAGAGAAAGCCTTTACTTACCTTATATGTGCTTCCGGATTGTACTTGCTTACACCACCGCATTTATATTTGCTTTCTATTGCCCACAGAACAGCTGAGTTACTATCTTTAAGAGTGTATCTGAGAAAATTGACTACTTTCTGACTGCTCATCCTTCGGCTAACATTCACATTTGCGGTGACTTCAATATCCATGGAATGGCTGGGAAACTTTAATTAGACGGATGACGAGAGGAGGTTCTGTCATAATTTTTCCAGATGGTTCGCGAGCCCACCCGTGTGCCCGATACTACCGGTCAGTATGCAAGCCTACTAGACCTTTTTCTCTCAATTCCCCCTGAGCTATGCCCATGTCTCGTCCTATCTACTCTTGGATCCTCCGACAACTCCGTTGTATCAGTTAAGATAAACATGAAATGTAATAAGTCTTCAGACGTACCTCTCCACCGTACGGTATACCGATACTCCATAGCTGACTGGGATAGCTTCGTACATTCATATATGATCTTCATCTGCATTCCATGTTTAAAAAGGATATTTCCTCTATGGTATCAGACCGAATGGTTCATGTTAGGTATAGACCGATTCATACCATCCAAAAAAGTCCAACAAAAACCCAACAGCCAGTCATGGTTCTTTCCGGAACGTGCTGCTGACATCACGCACAGAATAATGGTTCTTACTTCGATTATAAAATTTTGTTATGAAAAGAGTTAGGAGCTTCTGAATTTAAATGTAAAAAAAACGACATTATTTCTGCCTCAACTTAATAATATAAAATGACACATATTTCAGTGAAGTCTTTAGTTTAGGATTCACAGCGAAGAATATAGTAATTGCTTACCAATCCAATAAGTTAAAAATTTGTGGAGCATCGACTCCTCGTAAGTTCAGAAAGTATTAGTATAGTACAACAAAACCCTTAGAATACCTGTAAAATCCTGGGAATTAATTGTTGATATAACTTCAGTTCCTATTTTTTCTTTCGAAAAAAAATAAGTTGCTTCCTGATTGTGGTTAAACAATAATTCCTATAGATATCATTTCTTTCCTCTATCCCTTTTCAACTTATCCGTTTTCATCCATTCCCTCTCCCCATTTGATGACATGTAACAGATACATCGGGTTTGGTATAAAAGCTCACTCAAGTTCATAATTGTTGTTGTTTTTCGTACAACCACACAAAGCGCAGACGTGGATGCTTGCTTCTTTGATAACTATTACACTTCTCCCTTGATCTCATGAGCACGTAGAGTGCATTGTAGGGTTGGTCTCTTAATCCGCTTGCTTCGGTGAATAGTACATTTATTGTCTCTATTTCCGGTTTTGCTTCTGGTTCAGGGTCCAGTTCTGGTTCTGGTTCTGATTCTGTTCGTCAGACGGACAATAGCCAATGATCTCTGGCGGAGGGGGTTCGTTGATCGTGTTTCTCAGCAGCTCATCACTCGAAGATTGATTAATCTTGTCTGTAGTTGTGTGATTATCTCGGCAGCCGGGCGAAGGTCGCGCACATGGCGTACGGTTCCATCAACTAGGACCGACTACTGGCTAATTATCTCAGAAATTCGTCCTTGTTTAAACGTGGTGATGCACCGGTTTCCTTAATGTCTCACCTAGACTGGATCCCCTATCTCATATCTGTTGTGTGTTCCTTCGTCGACTTGCTGTGTAGTGTCAATTCCCTTTATTCTAACACGGTGTGTGTGTAGTATTGGCAAGCGCTCTTGTAAGTGACCCCCATCATTTGGCGTGAAGTTATACCAATACGTGGCCTCTGTAATAGTGCATTGCTTTCTGACAGCAATTCGCTTAATGCTGAAATGGCTCCTCTCAGCAATGTCATTTCCTGATGGCACGTGAGCGCATCGCAATCGTAGTCGGACGCCACATTTGTCTGACAACTGCCGGACTTGTTGGCTGCAAAAGGCGGCATCGTTGTCCGTCAAAACCTTTTTCGGCGCAACTCGCTAAGAAAATAGGGATGATGATTGGCGAACACCATTTTCCGAGTCCTGCCTTGTCATTTATCGCAAAACGCAATCAATGACAGTTAAAAAGGGCCTCCCACTGTAATGTGTGATGACCATCGCCACCCGTTGCCATATGTCCTTAACTTCCAATCGCCCTTTCTGTCATTGATCTGGTGCAGGACCAATAGAATTGCATGCCTCACAGTGCTTGACGATCTGCCTGACATATCCCCTTGTCATTGCTTGGTCCACGCGCCTCGCAAAATACAGGGTTATCTTGATACCTAGATGTCCGCTCTGTGATTGAATTTCCTTTATTTGGCATGGTTTCATCTACTGCAACTGCACAAGATCGAACAGTGTGCTCCACGCCGATTTCTACGGCTTCATACCATTTGTGAGGCACACGAGTTAATTGTTCAGCACGATTTTATGTGATGCTAATAACATTTCACTGGCCGCCTTAGTACGGATTCTTGTTCGGTCGCGAAAGTGTGTCAGGCATCCAGTAGTAGACACAGAGAGAATCTGTTTACAGGTGCAGTTTTTTGACCACCATTACAGCGCCAGATTTATCCATTTTAAAACAGCGTATAATTCCGCCATGCTGATATGCTGAGCATCACTTTGGGCTCGAACTTAACGTGCGTCCTCAAACACGTTTTCTCTTTGCTCTAATGAGACTCCCAACGCCAATGAACTGGCGTCGACCCACACATTTATGTTGTCACAATCGACACACCACACCCCAGGGGTAAGGTCCTTCTCATTCACTTACTCCAGAATTTCCATTATCATTAGATGGCATCATCAGGTACATCGCCACATCGCCGTGTAATAATGCCCGGGATGCCTGGTATCCGACTGCCACGCCTCAATCGTAGGCAGCTTTCTTCCTCACAGATGTTCAACCACAATACTCGTGCTCCATCTTTCCGATGTTTAGAATCCTTGCACTCCAGGCAGAAATGCGCTAATTTTTCACAGACTGCAGACTGTACATCTCCATTGACGTACACATCGTTAATTAAGGCTGATGTTGCGTCCACAATGTTTTTTTTCCTGTGACAGCACCGCATTCACTATAGTCTTCATCATCTGCGGTGCCACGTTCAGACCAAAGCAGAATCGTGTCAAGCAGTAACTCTTACCCCCAAATCACATTGCTCGGAATGGCCACAACGTCTCATCAACTCACACCTGCAAATAGGGCTTCTGCAAGTCTAATATCGATACATTAGTGCCTTTCTGATGCCATTCAATCAGTTAGTTGGTGCACACGACAGCATCAACAGTGAAAGCCTTAACGTGCTTGGTGAGTTCCCGATAATCCAACAAAGGTCTTACTTTCGACTTATAATGCTGGACAACCGCCATTAAGGGTATCAGACCTATAGAAGGTCCACGCTTGTCGTCAGGGTAGGGGATCAACCATCCATTTTGGAATCACGCCTCCAGATCTTACTCATATTCATTACGAGCCATTCATAAGTTCGATTAGCGCCCTTCCCTCAGTTCACTTCTATGATGCAGCCCAGCGATTCTGGCGATCTTTGTAGTCCACCTTGAAATCAGGCCGATCGATATGTATCGCGGCACACACTGGAGTTTCCAAGAAGCGCACGCTGCTCTCGCTTTCAAGAAAATGTTCCCCTGCATTTTGATGGCATCTTATCCTAGAAATAAATTGAACAAAGGCAGATCCCCTTTGCGTCACCAACATATTAATTTCCGCAGCAACACCGGAGAACGTATCGATCTGAACAGTTCCGACTCAACAGCATGCTTGCGTATCACTGGGTATTATGGTGACTTTGATGTTATCTTTATTCTAGTTTCGACATAGTCTGGCGATCACTAGGCCATGTGAGCAGCCTGAATCAAGAAGAGCTGAGCAGGGCACTTGGTTTACCTATAGAGTCAATGTTGGCTGCTCTTCACTTGTCCGGAGAACAGAGCGGTACGTACGCCCTGTCCCCTAATATTTTTCCCGTACAGTTTTGGGCAAGGCGTATAATAACCGCCGCATTGGAAGCAGCGCGTGCCCCTGTCAGTTCAATTTTTTTGCGAAATGATCCCCACCGGCCACAGCGGAGACATCTCCCATTGGTCGCGGAGCTCGTACTAGGAATCCTAGCTGGATTGTCTCTGCTGCCATCACAGCTGGTTCTAGATCCACCTCATCTTTGATTATAGCGCTAGCGCGTTCCAGCATGTGTTCCAGGGGCGTTGATGAAATTCTGGTGGATGCTTTGAGCAGTTGCTTTACACAGGTTGGAAAGCCGGCCAGAAACGACTACGCATATGTCCGTTCCGATACTCTACCATCAAAGAGGATTGCAAGTTTTTTATTATCTTTACAAAAGAAATCCACAGCTTCTCCTGCCATGCGTCTTCTCGAAGCGAATTTCGCATAAGCCGTACACGGATTCATAGCAAATGCCTTGTACAGTGCATTTTTAATTGCCGTTAAATCAGCCTTCCCTGCAACACAAATTTGTTGATATACACTTATGTCGCACCAGCCAATCTCAAGGCAATCGCCATGTGTATTCTTTTTTACTTCATACAGGTTACATTTCTACTCGACCCTTTCGCCCCAGTCATCAACAGTCGTGAATCCGTCAAAGTCGGGTACCGGCTTAACATCAAAATTCTATCCAGTCATTGTTTTAGTACAAAAGTAAAGAAAAATAAAGCGACTGAAAAAAATTCACAGGGAAAGAAAATAAGTCGAAAACGACTAAAAATGGCCGAAATAGTTTGTGATATAAGTTCAGTGCCGACGTGTTCTTAAAAAAATAAATTCGTTGTTGCAACAGTTGCTTCCTGGCTGCGGCTAAACAAAAATGTCCGTAGACTTCGTTTCCTTCCTCTCTCTCCTAATCCACTTCTAACACCTCCTTTATCTATCCCCCCATTACATGACCTGTAGTCGGGTATAATATAAAAACTTAATCAATCTTCATGGCGTATCTTTTTCAGATCCCACCTGAAGGCAAGTTCATTATTGTTGTGGTTTTTACGTAAAGCCACACACGGCACAAAAACGTGGGCGCCTGCTTCTTTGATGATTATTACATTGATGTGAAAATATAAAGATCCTGGTAGTAATTTTCGAAAAGAATAGGAACGTAATTAGTGGACTTGCAAAGACCTTCGAATTTCAATTTCGTCTGTGTATATAGTGGGATATAAATTTGGTGTATCGGAGAAAAAGAATATATCAGGCTACTACGAATAAGGGGAGGTTAGTAAAATAATCCAAAAAGCTGGCAAGGTCACGATCTTGTAAAATAAAATCCAAGGTAAATAATCCGTAATCAGAACGAAAGCTGAGCACATCTAATAGATAAAAAAATCCAGATTTCAAATTGAAAATTACCGACGAAAACGCCTTTAGAAAATTAAAATTGAAATTTAAGATAACTTTAAAAGAACAATAAAAATGAGAATAGAATTAAAGGAAGGAAACTCATCGATGAAGATATATCACTAAAATCTGTAAACGAGCGACACAAAAAATCCGGCTTTATGAAATGAAAGGTTGAATAGAGAAAAACTAAAGATTAAAAAGAGAGAAGAGGAAGGGGGAAGAATAAGGAAAGAAAAATGATTATCACAAATTTGGGCAATAGAGAAAATAAGAAGGTAAATAGACTGAATAAAAAATGAAGATTCATGATATCGCAGAGAAAATTATTAACCAAAACAGAAGTGTCAACAAATTATTAATGAATAATTACAAAGAAATTTAAATGGAGAAAAATCAAGACAATAGCCATGTTTATATAGACCAAACAGATAACAGCAGAATGAAATTCACTGGGTAAATGGGAGTAAACATACCGACCATATAAGGACTTAGAAAAAATAACCTCTCTAACGTAGACATGGACATTAGTAGATCTCCAACATCATTTATACACAAAATACTTGAACGTAAGTATTTTGACACAGGAATAACCAATTATAAAGGCCCGGAAGCCACTCGAAGACAAAAGATAATGGGTATACATGAGTTAATGTGATTATAGCGTTGTAAACATAAGTAGTGGGGATTTGTAAATTGGATAACTTACGGGGGACGGTTAATCAAGAACTTGTTTACGTTGGACTTGAAGACAATCAGATTGTTCCATAGGCGTGCAGTTCTAAGAAAAAAAAAAGAAGCTTTGTTCGTGGAATCTATATTTCGGTTAAGGCACAGACAAGGAGTGTGGGAAAATATTGATAGTGGTTTCAAGCGCAGATCTAAAATTTTAAGCTAATCTGCACAGTAATAAACAATTGGCAGCCATTTTGTTGATTTGCATTTTTTCAGCGCACCAACTTTATATGCAAACCAATGCTAAAATTGGGTGAAGTGCAAAAACATCATTGAAACATTGATTATTCTAGGAATTTGTATATTAAGAATAACAATAATAAAATACTAACAACTTCAATATGGTTTCACAGTAAAATCAATATCTTATATAATTGCGATTTTTATAGACAAAAGCAAAAAGCCTTCGATCCATTGAAGATGTCCTACTTTCGAATTAATCTGATAAAATGTCTTTGGAAGCAGTCAGAAGAGCATTCCAGGGGTCATCCAATGAAGCTGTACTGCCTTCCTCCGGAGTAAATAATTTGTTTCGATATGCTCCACAAATTTTCGATGGGATTTAAATCTGGAGAAGAGGCTGGCTATCGCATTATTCTCCCATGTCTGGCAAAAAATCTCTTCAAATATCCTTGCAGGATGAGACGGTGGATTATCATGAATGCAAGCCAAGTTTTTCGGAATGCTAAATTCTTCTTCTTGTGCAAGGGTTCCAAGTATTCCTTAATGAAGTCAATGGAGCGTTTGGCGGTAATTTTCACTCCATCTGCGACTCTGAATGGTCCTACCAGCTTATTGCCAATGATTGCAGCCCAGGACATCACACCACCATCTCCTTGTTGACGCCTGATCCTTTTGGGACGTAGACCCTCATTATGGTACCATCCTCCCCTCAACCCATTGGGTAAATCAATGGTCGATCAACAGTCATCGGTGAACAGTTTGAAAATTCACCTTCATGTTATCTCTTGCTCACTCCATCCTCTTTTACTTGTGGATATCCTTCAATTGAGGATGAACCTCTGGCTTTCCAAATTTTGCAATCGTCCTCAGGATACGGCAACGAGTTGACTAAGGCACATCAGGAACGCCAGCTTTTTCAAAAACTTCTTTGCTAGTTTCAAGTGTGTTACGCCGAACTTCTCTCTTGATCTTGCTCATTGTTTGACGTGACAGATATGATTTATCACCAATTTTCCCTTCGTCAGAACATCCGTTGGAACGTGGTGTTTTAGTACAATTTTTTTTTATTGTATGATGACCACGCTGTAATTATTTGGCAATTTAAAAGGTGGAAATCTTATTATTGAACTTTTGAACAATTTTAGACTTCTCAGATTGACACATATTTACGTCCCTTCTTGCATATAGTGTTGGCACGCTGAAAAATATGCAAGTAACCAAAATGCGCAGATTAGTTTTAAATTTTTATATCTGCGCATGTGTTAGGGTCGCCGTATAACGTGCTAAGTTTCACGAATTTTCATTGAAAACTATCGGAGTTAGAACAAAAAATCGATTTTAATATAATTCTGGCACGGGGTGTATATATATATATATATATATATATATATATATATATATATATATATATATGCATATGCATGTGTGCGTGTATATATGTGTGTGTATATACTTATATGGGCTCTGTTCGGCGTAATTAGCTGAAATGATGATGCATGAACGGAATATTTAGTCAATTACGTGTCACGTCTTGTTTTTCGTTACTGCGCGAAACAATCGTCATGAGGTACATTAGTGTGTTTTTGTCTAAATTCAGCCCGTAAAATATAAATTAACCCTTTTTTGTTGAAAATTAAAATACTACGGTTTTCCTGAGACTAACAAAAACATTTAAGAAACAGTCATATTTTTAATACGACATTAGCCAACGCTGTTTCATAATTTTATAGAGAATTTTTATTTCAGAGCAAGTCCACATACGAAATCAATAATATGCTTGCTTTATCGCGTGAGAACTATGATATAAAACTATATTATACCTAATATATACGTACGTAATGTTGCCAAGCTAATTATAAACCTTGATTCCAGTAAAGCAACTGGCCCTGACGGTATTCTAATTATAGTACTAAAAAAACTTCAACCTGAACGAGCGCCCATACTTACAAAACTGTTTAAACGTTGTCTTAAGGAGAATAACTTCCCATCACTCTGGAAAAATTCATCAGTATGCCTTGTATTTAAGAATTCAGGTGATCGCTCATCCCCCTCTCAGTACATGCCAATAATCTCCTGTGCGTCATGAGTAAGTGGCTGGAATATGTGTTAAATACAAAAGTAATCAACAATCTCAACAAAAATAAACTTCTTAGTGGCACTCAATATGGTTTCCGTTCTGCTAGATCTACAGCAGATGTGCTTACAGTTATATTTCATAGGATTAGCAAATCTCTCGGCAGAGGCTACCTTTCTAGGGCAATTGCTCTTGACATATCTAAGGCCTTTGTAAGGGTATTGCATAAAGGTTTACTTCAAACGATCTCCAGCTATGGTAAAGCTGGAAATATCTTCTCAATTATTGAATCATTTCTTTCTGATAGGTTTATAAGAGTAGTAGTTGAGGGGCAAACATCAGAAGCTCACAGTATTAATGCTGGTGTCCCTCAGCGGTCCATCCTGGACCCAACTCTTTTTCTGATCTATATTAATGATCTTCCAAATCACATCCTACATCATTTGTAGACATTTATGTTGACGACACAACCATTTATGGTAGCACATCTAAGACAGTAAACGACCAAGTATTCTCTGATTCTCTCTCCTCTGATATTGAGCACGTCGTACAATGGGGAAAGGAGTGAATGGTTACTTTTAATCCATCTAAAACCAAACTTCTATCTTTACATCATCAACATTCTGATCCACATCTGGCATCAATTGAAATGAATGGCTCTCGTCTTCAGGAGGCCTCAAGTTTTGATAAGCTTCTGGGCTTGACAATTACTCCTGATCTTAAATGGAACACGTACATCAAATCTGGTGCCAAGGCTGCTAGATAAATGGTGGGATCTTTCTATCGATCCGGTAGATATACCACTGCTGATGCAATTCTCTATCTATATAAGAGACAGGTACGTCCAACGATGGAATACTGTTGCCACATCTGGGCATGATCCGCTAGAAAGGGCTTTTTCTGTCCTCGATAGAGTTCAAAATAGACTTCGTAGCCTCGTAAGAGATGTACTTTTCTCTTCCCTGCAACCTCTTTCTCACAGAAGAGATGTTGCGAGTTTGTCTCTGATGTATCGTTATTTTCATGGAAAGTGTTCCACTGAGCTTCAGTCTATGGTCCCCCCTCTCCAAACTTTCACAAGAAACATTCGTCTAGCTGAAAACACTATCAATAATTCCCCCCACTCTTTTTCTGTGCCTAAACCTAAACGTAGATTCCATTAACAGAGCTTCTTTCTTAGAACTGCACGCGTGTGGAATTAACTTCCGTTTTCCTGCTTTCCGGCTGACTACAATATGTTTGTCTTCAAGTCGAACGCAAATAAGTTCTTGATGAACCGTTCCATATAAGTTATCAAATTTACCGAATTTTCATTACTAATGATTACTATATTGTCCAATTTCTACTGTGCACTCTTTAACCCTTATCCTTGAGTTACCTCTTGGTCTTGATAATTTGGTGATGTAAAAAAAATCGTGTGTAAAAAAAAACAAAAAAAACTCGTACTTTCTTAAGCATACTAATTCGCCATTTTTGATAAGAAAATGGTTAAATTTAGTTTCAAGTAGAACCAAGAATACGAAACCTAAAGTGTATTGTTAACCCCTTTACTCTCGCGTTTAACATTGCGTCTTATACATCAAGGTCCAGGTTTACATCAACCGGAACATTGTTCAAAGAACAATCACGATGAGAATAATTTTCTGATTAATCTAAATGATACAAACAATCATAAGTCATCTAAAAATAATTAATGTGTAATTGTAATTGTAATTTTCTTTGGGTTAACATAAGATATAGCATAACAATATTTCAGAATCATCACCAGTACTGTCGATGTAGTTGTATCATTTTAAGTGAAATAAATGAACAGGAAAAAAGTGAAAAATGGCGCTTAGAATCTTGTGAACTTTTGACGTACCGCATTTTCGGCAGTTTTTCCTTTTCATTTGTTATTGATCACCTGAAGATTGTTTGACGAATATTTTTATGCAAAAACAACAACAAAAAAAGATTATTAAATAGCTTGAACAATAAAAATTATAACGGAGAAGAATAATTCTATGTTTAACATTGTTTGCTTAAGTGTAAGAATCTTTCAAAATTATATAATCAAATTTATACAAGTAAGAATGACCTTATTTCTACTGAAACTTTCCATTGTGTTCTTTATCGTTTCTAAAGATCAATGATTGCCGCACTGCTATTCCCCAAAGGGGATTTTGTTTCGATTTCCTTGAATACATCAGAATTTAAACCTTTTTCATTGAATATTAAATTGCCATTGTTCTTTCTCTCATTAAATATACTAAAACACAAAATTACTAATATATATGTATATATATATATATACATATATATATATATATATATATATACATATACATATACATACATACTACAAAGCTGAATGTCTGTGTGTGTTTGTGTGTGTGTCTGGTCACGAATAGGCTCCTATATGGTTGACTATTTTAAAAAACTGGTTACATATAATGGTAGAAGATGTATCGGGACACAGGAATGGGTATGTTTGATCTGGCAGAACGGTGGTTCATTAAATTGTGGGGTCTGCGTTCGCACCTGGTCAAGAAAGTATGGAAATAAACAAAATAGAAATTAAAAAAAAATGTTTGTAAATGTTTTTGATATTTATGTACATAAGAATAATTTGATAAGTATGTTTTAACTTAAATAGGGATGGTATAATAAAATTGTGGGGTCTGGGTTCGCGTCTAGCATCCATAGAATGGAAATAGGCACAAACTTTAATAAAGACTTCTCATATCTATCTGCGTAAGTATACTTTGATAATTATGTTATGGTATAATAAAATTATGGGGTGTTCTTTCGCACCTGACCTCCATAGTTGGAAATATGTCACAAAGTTTAACAAGGTTTTCTAATATAGATCCACAGAATATTGTGATAAGTGTTTCAGTGTGAACAGGTCTGGTATAATAAATTATGGTGTTTATCTATTTTATTTTTACTTTCATCATATTTTGCTTTGGTTTTGATACCTCAAAATTTAACCCAAATTTACACCCCTTTCTTTTCATAACTTATCATACTTTCATAAATCAGAGTACATGTTCTGGAGGCTGCTTTTGAACCCAGTCAACGACGGTTACTTTTGCTTGTATATATATATATATATATATACTTATATATATATATTAGAGAAATATATATATATTAGAGAAATATATATATATATATATATATATATATATGTAAGTATTAACTGTAATAATTATTGAATAGCTATAGAGTTTTATCTTTTCGGGAATCATCAGTGCAGGGTGCCACACTTAACATCAATCATGAGATTCGGACCCGGCAACAGAAGTCATGTCTTGCTTCATTAACAAGGACGCAATCCCTTCGGGGAGAAATACAGTCAGAATGTTCAAAGCATTAAATGACGATCTGCCCATATTAGCTTAATTGACCGACTTTAATTCAACCGAAAGTGCGCAAGGATAAGAAACACGTTTCTTAAAAGGATGATATTTTTATTTAATATAATAATTATTAAATACCCACACACACTAGTGTTTCATCCTTTTGGAGAATCATCAATCCAGGGTGCTACGATTAACGCCAGTTGAGAGATTTGAACCCGGCAACAGAAGTCTTTTCTGGCTTCATTAGCAGGGACCCAATTCATTCGGCTACCGTCAACCGCGAGAAATACAGTTGAGATTTAAACACACACACACACACACACACGCACACACACACGTACCCCCCCACACACACACACACATATATATATATATATATATATATATATATATGTTTAAAGGGGATTAGACCAACATTCCGAAGAGCGGAGTATATTTTAATGTATTAGTAAATTAATTAATACAATGGAAACAATAGAAAACAGTGTTCGTTGCAATGCAGACATATACTAAGCTCGATAGGCATATATGTCCTTAAGCTATTTAAATATTGAGTAAAATGATTGATAATTTATAATTATAATTAAAAATTTAAAAAAATCGGTCTCAAAGGGAAGGACAAACAAAATCAATAATTTGTACGATCGTTTCGGAAACGATGTTTTTATTTAGATGGACGATAAGTCTTGGACAATAATTGTATCATAAAGTTTTTGAAACAAAGTCTCCTTATCAGCAAAAATGTTTTTTTTTAATGGTTTGCCTTCTAAAAGTCGTATTATCGTCAAAGCATTCATTTAGATGGTAAATGCAGTGTATGGGTGCTTGAAAATGATGATATCTATAAACTTTCAAAGAAAACGCCAATGGAATAATATTACCAGTCTGAACTCGTCAGTAACGCTTAATTTGGAATCCACTTAAATATTTGAATTACAAAAGGAGATAATTATATTCAACTAGAAAAAATAATGAATTTAACTGTTCAAAGGGAGATAACGACTAATTAGCTATAAGTTTAAATTTTAATATAATAAATGAATCTTACTGGTAGTAATTAAATAAAATATGAGATTTTTAATAGCAATGTTTACAAAAATATTAACATATAAATTTTAAGTCAAATAGGTAATAAAATAAAATAGAAAATAATGGTCAAAATATTAGATAATAATAATAATAATAATAATAATAATAATAATAATAATAATTATCTAAACACTAAAAAAAACTATAATAATAACAGTTATCAGTTTATAACTTACAAATTTTAAGATAGATTTGTAATAATAAAAACATAATTATGATGTATTGTGGCTTAAATTTGTCGAAACTAAACCAATGTTTATGAATACACATCGAAAGAATTTCATCTTTTAGATTTAAGAGAATGGTTGTATTTTTATTATATTTTAAAATCTTAAAAGCTTAATATTAACAAAGTCCACAGAATCTGTCCCCCGGCATATATGCGTTATATGATTCTATTATATCCCATTTTAAATTGAAGAGAATATTTCTATCATTGAATCGCCAAATATGTGTAGATAAAGCAGTCTGGTTTCTCAAGGAAGAATTTTTAAAGGAGTGCTTATGCGTTAAAACCCTATGTTTAATAAGCCCTGGTGTGGGTCCGAAGTAGGTAACATTTTGTTTAATAGATTTGTTGTCAGGTAGATTAGAAGTGGTATTGGTATGTAATAGGTTTGATTGTATTTGATTGGTAGATTGGAAAATGGGGGTGCAGTTATTTAATAACTGTGTAGTCGCGTTAGGATGTATATTTTTAATTTTATTTTCATTTTATCTTACTTTGTTTATCAACATCAAGAAAGTAACTATTTTCCTTTATATTTTAAATATTTGCCAGATACATCTACCTTACCAAAAGAAATGCTAGTTTTATTTTTGGTATCTTAAAAAAAAACACCCAATATTTTTGCCGATCAGGAGATTTTGTTTAAAAAAAAACTATATGATAAAAGTCCAAGACTTATTGTCAATCTCAATAAAAACATCGTTTTTGATAGGCTCGTACAATATATTGATTTTCCTTCCTTATGAAACCGACCTTTAATTTTTTTTAATTTAAATTATTAATTATCAATCATATTACTCAATATATATATATATATATATATATATATATATATATATATATATATATATATATATATATATATGTATATATATACCCCGTGCCAGAATTATATGGAAATCGTTTTTGAAATCGTTTTTGGATCTAACTCCGATAGTTTTCAATGAAAATTCGTGAAACTTTGCACGTTATAATGAAACCCTAACACATGCGCAGATATAACAAATTTAAGCTGATCTGCGCAATAGCATCAAACGGCATCCATTTGGTGACTTGCAGTTTTTTTCAGCGTCCCAACTTATATGCAAGATGGGACGTAACGGTGCGTAAATTCAAGCTGAGAAGTCTAAAATTGTTCAAAGGCTCCATAATAAGATTCCAACCTTTGAAATTACAAAAGAATTACACCACGATCATCGTACAATAAAAAAATATTGTACTAACACTTCACGTTGCAACGGACGTTCTGACAAATGTAAAATTCGTAAGAAATCATATCTGTCACATCGAACAATGAGCCAGATCAATAGAGAAGTTCGGCGTAACACACTTGAAACTAGCAAAGAAGTTTTTGAAAAAGCTGGCGTTCCTGATGTGCCTTAGTGAACACGTTGCCGTATCCTGAGGACGATTGCAAAATTTGGAAAGCCAGGGGTCCATCCTCAATTGAATGATATCCACAAGAAAAAGAGGATGGAGTGGGCAAGAGATCACATGAAGGTGAATTTTCAAACTGTTTTGTTCAGCGATGAGTATTGCTTTACCCAATGGGTTGAGGGGAGGATGGTACCATAATGAGGGTCTACGTCCCAAAAGGATCAGGCGTCAACAAGAAGATGGTGATGTGATGTCCTGGGCTGCAATCATTGGCAATAAGCTGTTTGGACCATTCAGAGTCGCAGATGGAGTGAAAATTACCGCCAAACGCTCCATTGACTTCATTAAGGAATACTTGGAACCCTGGCACAAGAAGAATTTGACATTCCGGAAAAAGATGGTATATATATATATATATATATATATATACACATGATAATACACCGTCTCATTCTGCAAGGATAACCACTGAATATTTTAAGAGAGTTTTTGCCAGACATGAGAAAATAATGCGATGGCCAGCCTCTTCTCCAGATTTAAATCACATCGAAAATTTGTGGAGCATATCGAAACAAATTATTTGCTCCGAAGGAAGGCCATACAACTTCAAGTATAACCTCTGGAATGCTATTCTGACTGCTGGCAAATATATTTCATCAGATGAAATCGAATGTTAACATCATTAATGGACCAAAGGTTTTTTGCTCTTTTCAATATAAATCGCAATTATATCAGAATTTGATTGTACTATGAAACCATATTGAAGTTGTCTGTTATTATTATTGTTGTTCTCAATTTTCAAATTCATAGCAATATCAAGGTGTCGATGATCTTTTAGCACTTCACCATATATTAGCATTGGTTTGTATATAAATTTGGCACGCTGAAAAAAAGCGCAAATCAACAAAATGGCTTTCAATTGTTTATTACTGTGCAGATTAGCTTGACATTTTAGATCTGCACTTGTGTTTGTGTTGCCATATGGCGTGCTAAATTTCAAAAAATTTCATTGAAACTTTCGGAGTTAGAGCAAAAATGTCGATTTGCATATATATAAGGCACGGGGTGACTATATATATATATATATATATATATATATATATATATATATATATATATATATATATATATATATTAGGAGGTATATTTCGTAAAATAATAGGATACAAATGCTAAATCTTTTAGTATAGCAAATAGCAAAATATCTTTTTATTAGTTCAACCTCGGGGAGTTTTGCTTTAATCATTACACGTTATTTAAATTGAATTATCCTACCGTACGTTTGAATTAGATTATCTAATAAAATGCATAGGATAATTTTATTGCCTGTCGATTTAAACTACTTTCAATGATTTAAACAAAAACCTTCCAGAGCTGCCGACTGTCAACACGACAGTTCTTGGCTCGATTCTTGGCTTGGAGAGGTGCTAGTCGTGAGGCACTGATGAGTTGTGATACAACGAAACAGGACTGTATGTTGATGCCTACAAATATATATATATATATATATATATATATATATGTTTAGAGGTACAGAATTTATATACAGTTTTGAAAATAAAAAGTGGAAGTATCTCAAGAGCTCTTTCGGCTATCATCTCATCAGGAGAAAATCGATAGCGTACAAAATAATGTTATGTCGAAAATAAAGAGTTCTAATGGGGAACTTATTGAATGTGCCAAAAGTACGGGGACGCTAAAATAAAAGTATTAACGTTTAAAAAACGATTAAAATATTGGCACAACGCGGGGAGAAAAGATTCAAAGTTCCCCAATGCGTTGAATGTTTCCTTTTGCCGGCACAAAGAAGGGTGACGCACCGCAATAGAGACATACTCCAAAATCTTTAAATGGTTTCTGGAGTCCGCTCTATGTAGCACCTCGAATCATTCTATTTTATATCTATCGGCACAGCACGGGTTGTCAACCAAATGCTAGCCAATAGCAGAGTCCAAGGCTGCAGAAGGCGGGAGATCACCAGCCCCCATCCCCCCTCTCTGATCTTCGATGGAACATGCTGGTTTATACGAGTCAAAAGGTGCAAGGATGTTCGCCCAACATTAGCAGCATCGCACTGGCATTTAAATTGATATAAAAAATTGCTATTTTGGATGTAAGGCAAACTCTCCTTGCGAAAATACAGGAAAGCAGGTCTCCTAGTATATACCAAACGCAAGGACCCAGAATAAAAGCAGTCGTAATTATTCTGCGAATCTGTTTGGAAAATCTATTACTCTTTTTCCCAATCCACGGTAATTTTAAATAAACCGTGCATTTCAAGAGTCCAAACTTTTTAGGGAATTTAAAGTCCGCAACCTTTTTGAAAATACAGTCAACAATAAGGTCAACAGGATAACCATTATTGATGAATATTGCCCTGATCTTATCGAGCTCGGCGTCTAATCTGTTAGGCGAACAAATCATGAGGGATCTATGTACCAAAGTATTAATTAGGCCGAGCTTACGTGATTTTGGTACAAAAGACAACCAGTTCACATATAGGCCAGTAAATGTCGGCTTTCTATAAATTGTAGTGAGAAAGCCCCCCTCCTTGAGCGTTCGACAAGAACATCCAAGAAGGGAAGCGAATTGTCCTTCTCACCTTCCATAGTGAACTTAAGAGCCACATGTAAAGAATTCAACCTATTAAAAAATATCGACGCTTCACCTTGCGATCGAAAAATAGCAAAAGTGTCGTCAACAGATCTGAAATATGCAGTGGGTTTAGATGTAGAATTGAACATAACGGATTCATGGTACTCGACGAAAATATCCGCTCAAGTTTGGGCTAACGGACTCCCCATTGGAACCCCGTCGACCTGAGAGTACATAATATCACAAAACCTAAACTCCACGGATTTGGTGCACATTAAAATGAGTTCAATAAGAATCTCTTTAGAAAACCGTGGAGCAGTCAGGCGACCATCATAGAGCGCATCGGTACATATACGTATAGTCTCATCCAATGGTATGTTGGTAAAGATACTAGAGACATCAAATGAATACATAAAAGACGTCTCTGCATTTGAATCCAATCCACGTACACAATCAACGAACCGAAAAGAATCTGGGGTGCAGTGTGTGGTATATAACTCGCGCACAGGTTGCAGAAAGTATATATATATATATATATATATACATATATTTATATATATATATATATATATATATATATATATATATATATATATATACACATCCTCCGTGTCTACTACTATATACAGAATAATATAAAATAATTTGGCAAATACACAGGGTATTTCCCAAGATATTTACAGGTACCATATATATGTGTATGGCCTGCAGTTATATTAGTAGAAACAGTCAAGCTACGCTGATGAGAGGTAGTTACCTTGACACATGCGTGTACGTAGGTTACTGTTTTAAAAAAATAAAAAATAAAATAAAATGTTACATACGTCCAAACAAATTATGGGCGACTTTTAAAGTAAATAAAAAAATGAGCTTCGAGGCGAAGCCACTATTTAACCATATTTATCGTTTAAACAACATCAACAGCAACAACAACAACAACAACAACAACAACAAATCTAAATTTATAAGCGATAAAAAATAGTAAAGTTATCTGGGAGTTCGTGGCATAATGGTTAACGTGCCGGACTGTGGTAAACAATGTATGGAATTCGATTCCCAGAAACATTCAATTTACGCTTATGAAAGGTAGAAACACGGGTGTACGTAGATTACTGTTTAAAAAAAATAATACATAAATAAAATGTTATATACGTCCAAACAAATCGTGGGGTAATTTCTCAGTAAATACAAAATGAGCTCCGAGGCGAAACCACTATTTAACTGTATTTAACTGTATTTGAAAAAGCCACTATTTAACTGTATTTAACTGTATTTGAAAAAGCCACTATTTAACTCTATTTAACTGTATTTGAAAAAGCAGAAGTACCCGTCGTTAACTGGGTTCGAACACAGCTTACAGAAAATGGAATGTGCTTGATGAAAGTATGATAGGTTATGAAACAGAGGGGGGTGTAAAGAGATAGGTTTTGATACTCAAAAATGTTCGTAAATATGATGAAAGTAAAGATAATTTTCGCGAAAATACATTTTTTTTTATATCAACTTTGTTTCCATTCGTAGCCAAGAGTGACCAACAAAGTGATGATCCTTACAATGAGAAAATGTTTTATATATAATAATATAAATATACAAGAAATACATGTTACAATAGTCAATTAAAGTTACTTTTATGGTAGAAAAGTTCATTGGTTTGTATTTTTAAGTAGGTTGTAAAAATATTTTTTTTAATTCAAGAACCGGTTTAAAAAAAATAAAAAAGCAGCGACTTTGAAATGGCGAGTCCCGTTTTCAATTTGAAGGAGGGTCATCTGAGCATCTGTATTAACAATTTAAGGGAGTTCCATCAACGTAAGGAATATTTATAAACATATATTAAGGTTTTCCGTTATTTTGTGCCTGAGAAATATTCGATTATGGTATGTGTAGTTTATATCAAAATTCAGTTAAGTAGTTATCGCATCAAATTTCGTTTTGATTTCGGTTCGCTGAATTATTTCAAGTTAAGGGAATTAAAATTATGTCAAAACAAAAACAGCATGAACTGAACATTTATTGACTATGGTAACATTTATTTCTTGTAAATTTATTTTTTCGGATAGTCGTTTGTTGGCTTTTCTGCTAAACACTCTTACTAAATAATATCGACGAAATATTGAAAAAACAGTTTTGAAAAAAAAATGAAGCTTTACTTACTTTAGTAAAATAATTCGAAAGATCAAAACGGGATATTAAAAAAGTAAACACGTATTTACATTAGTTTTTAAAATCAAAGAATCGATATAAATATGAATAAGAAGAAAATGGCGCCCTTTTAAAGCAGAACAGTTTCGTTTCAGTTTTACAGTATTGAACGGTGTAGTATTGAGCCGTTGAATTCAGGGTGGTACTATTGTAATGCAAAGAACACACAGAAAATGTTGTAATCAATTGAATTCTTTCTAGTACACTGACAAAAAAAGCTTAAACAGATATATAAATAAAAAGAAAAAGGTTATGCAAATGTTTTTAAAAAGACACGTAATCTACTCACGTGAGCAGGATTTTTTCCTTCTTTTGGCACGATAAAATGTAACGTTCTTATTTTTTATTATTTATCTATTTTCGAAAGACTGCCAGGTGCAAGTGGAAAGGGGAAAAGCAGTCATGCCAAAATTGTGTCGAGAATTGTCTAAAGTTTCGAATTTTATTTGCTTTCACTTTAATAAGAACGTGAATTTATGAGGTGAATTTATTCGACACAATATGATTCAACTGAAAAAATAAATAAAATCTTACGTGAATTAAGATTAAAGTAAAGGTGTTATTGTGGACCCTCAACCCTTTTAAATAACCTTGTTACACTTTGTGACCTATTTACGTTCTATAGAAGTCAGGCACGAACGAACACCCAACAATTTTATTATACCATATTTCATCAAACTGAAACATAATTATCAAAGTGTACTTACACAAATAGATATGAAAAGTCTTTGTTAAAGTTTTTTCCATATTGCCATAGAATACAGGCGCGAATGCAGATCCCACACTTTTATTATACCATCCCTATTTAAGTTGAAATATACTTATCAAATATTCTTATCTACATCTATATCAAAAACCTTGTAACCGTTTTTTGTTCATTTTTTATTTCCATACTTTGGGGGCAAGGCGCGAACGCAGACCCCATAATTTTTTTGACCCACCGTTTAGCCAGATCAAACATACCCATTGCTGGTCCTCGATACATCTTCTATCATTATATGTAATCAGTTTTTTTTTAAATAGTCAACATTATAGGAGCCTATTCGTGATCAGACACACCCACACACACACAGCCGTTCAATTACTTATGGTATCTATAATATTTTGTGAAATACCCTGTTTCTTTGCCAAATTATTTAATATTATTCGGTATATGTGAGTAGACATGAAGGCTATATATATATATATATATATATGTGTGTGTGGGTGTGTGTGTGTACATATATATATATATATATATATATATATATATATATAATATTTGCAAATAGGACAAAATAGTTATTTCATTATCCGACAAGGAATATTAAATAAACAATTAAGAAATCCTTATATAAACGATTTTAAGGGAATGCCTAATTCTTACTAGTTAAATGATAGTAGCTCAATATAGGGATAAAATACTATTTCCAGCATAAAATGGAATTGCAAAATATGAATACTAACATATATGCATGGCAGAGAAAAGTTTTTTTAAAATTGCATAACTAAAGGAGTAATTCTGGAATATCAAATAGGTTTCAAAAGTCACTGAAAACCCGCAGGTTTAAAGCCAAGACATGTAAATTTTATGAGGGAAATTGAAATTCAAGTAAGAGACATTTTTTAAAAAGGTGGAAGACAAAAAGGATTTATATTCTAATGAGGATTTGTTTTTAATTTATTAACCTACTAAAGTAATTACATTTCTTCATATATATATATATATATATATATATATGTATGTATATATATATATATATATATATATATATACATAAATATAATTTGATGTATATACTTTGATATATATATATATCTATTAATCTCTATATATATATATATATGTATATATATATATATATATATATATATATATATACCCACACACACACGTATAAAATATATTAGTATACATAGCCAGCATTTTGTCTCTCATGTATGTTTCATTGAAGAGCAGGGAGGATTCCTATCTGTTTCCATTTTCAATCCATTAGCCCATAAAAAGGAAAGAAATGATTGCAAAGAAATCGATTGGAATTATCCCTACTCTTTAATTTAACATGTTATTTATATATATATATATATATAAATATATATATATATATATGTATATACATATATATATATATGTATATATATATGTATATACATATATATATATGTATATATATATATATATATATATATATATATATATATATGAAATCCTTTGACACATTAAATGTTTTACAACGTTCTTATTTTAAAATCATTTCTTCTGTTCTACAAATATATAAACAGATATAATCAGTATACGTAATAATATGGTATTGCCAAAGAACAATTAGGAGTAAACATGATTGTTAAAAGTATATCTTTGTTAAATTCAAGAGAAGCGTACTGACCAATTGAAACTACGCCACTTTAAAACCTGGCTGTTGTCTGGAAGCAAAGCAAAACCGAAAGAAAACTAACACAACACTGAGGAGCTGAAGATCCTTGGGCAGTAAAAAAAGGAAGAGGAATGGTTAATAATAACCCAGCCGGGCTTTTCTATAGTGCTGTTTTATTTTCTTATATTGGATTGGATTCCGGTCGCTCTCACTGTCTCTAACATTCAGTCATCTTCTTTTTCACGCTTTCTTTGTCTTTCTGTATTTACTTTCCATCATGCTGACGGCCCCAAGCTGGCGTTAAAGATTCCGCTGCAGCTTCATATGGCTTGAGACGGAACAACGCAATCCGCTCCGACCTTTGCTCAAAAAGCCAAATTATCAGCAAGGATAGCCGCCAAAAATGCCCGCATCAGCTCCGTTCCCGTGCACGCCTGAATACCAGGCTACTTGAATTGACCGGAAGTCTGCAAAGATCGTTCGGCCAGGGAACGGAGAAGAGCGAGACAGATTGGTATTATTATATTTTTCATTGGCCAAATCTCTTTAAAAGTCATGTACGACTTCCCCAGGAGCTGATTTGTACGGATACGTTTTCGATATCTAATTACGTCCACCCCAGAGGTTATTGTTGAGGAGAAACTGACCAGCCTTTTCCAGAAAATGACCGGAATTTCGAGTGAACCGGCATATCATTTTGGCAAATAACGGTCGTTCTGGGTTTTGGGTGGTTCGGAAAGGAGAAACATTGTTTATTTCCAGATAGTAACTGTTTATGATGCCGCAATGTGAACCCATTTATGGTTTAGCTTGGAGCAAATTGTAGTATCTGTTCTGAGAGAACTCTTTATCTTTTCTGCAATCGGAAAAAAAAACTTCTAGACTGAAGTCGGTATTAATTTTTACTTCTCACATTTGTAAGTGAACTATCATACGGAAAGGTTGCTGGGTTTGGGTTTCAATCATCAGTTGGAAACACGTATTATGTGTAAGCGTAGTGGGTAACTGAGGTAAGGCGAAGCGGCATTTCGTAAGTGTCTATATTCCCGGTGCTAGTATATCTAAAACTTTGTAATTCATCTTACGTTTCTAAATATTTTAGATAACGGAATAGAACTATTGTTAACTATTGTACAGGCAGAAAGATTTTATATCTTAGCTGAAACAACTCACAATATCATACCACCTTATGGAGCCGGGATACGGAGAAACAGCTTTACGTGGACCATTATGTTAGTCTTTAAATCATGCTATCTTGAATTAGAAGTAATAGTTTACAGAATTCATAATACACTATACGTAGTAATTAAAATCGAGTTCTGTTGGTAACATTAATGTAAATGCATTAAAACATATAATTTTGTATATTTTGTAATTGAAAATTATAATTTTTAATTATGGATGTTTACTAACTATAAATTCTCGCGCTGGTTTTCATAAGAGATTGCCTAGTGAGTACTTGGATTTATTTTTCCAAGTACTCTAACCACTGATAGTTCCGCTCGTAATTCCACCCAAACTCTCGAGTTCGACAGAAACATTCCCGAGTTCGACAAGATACACCTGAAGAAAGGCAAAGATTATATCAATCGAAACATTGTGAAAATCACACTCAAGATGAGAACAGTACACCGATGAAACCAAAAATACGAATAACTAATCCTCATCTCAAAAATTCAGAAACGTTAATAATAACTAGTGGCGAACCCTGGAGTACGAGTGACAATACATCTCCCAAGATTAGCAACATTTTGATAACCAATGCAAATAATTTTACGTCATCAGAGCACTTGTTTACTATTGATTTCTCGATGGAATGGTAATTTATGCAAATAAACCTCCATACTGTCCTAGTACTTATGCAAATAAGCCTCCACAAGGTCCCAGTACATTCCACACTTTTCTAACGTAAGTTTTTTTCTGCCGAATTTCCATGTAACTCTTTATTGTTTGTAGTCTATGTGGATTAATTTCTGCATTGGAAATATTTCCTTAAGGTTTCGAATGTGTTCAGCATTGCCATCTGCTGCATTGTCTCAAGATTTTCCATTGATTCCAATTTTTACTAGTCTTTTTTCCCAAGTTTTTCAAGACTGCACTTGTGCCTAGCGCTCTTAGAATTATTGGCATTGTATTGACTTACTTCATGTTCCAAATTGTTTCTGTTCTTTTGCAGTTGCGTGTATTTACTTCGTTTTACCGTCCATACATACAATTGCCCTAAAATTTACCTCATCTCCACTAGTTTTCTGCTTTGTGGCAACATCTTACAAATGGAAACATTCTCTTCTTTCTTGTTCGTTATTATGACGTCCGCTCTCCTTGGTTGCATTAGACTATCTTTTTGTAGCTGCATGCCACATTAGATTTCATGGTTTGCGTTTGCTAGTATTGTTTTCGGTTTGTGTCTGTACTATTAGTTTGGATGATCGAAGTGCAGTTCTTGTGCAGAATGCACTGTGTACTATTTTCCTCACGCAATCATGTCTGTCCTTGTATGTTTTAGGCTAATTTCTACATTCACTTATGTGGTTCACCGTTTCGTCTCCATATCCACGGCGTCTACATTATTAATTACTTACTAGGAGTTCTCATACAGTAATCCATCAGTCATTACTTATAGATAATAATTGGTGGTGATCCTTGGAGTGAGGTGACAATAATCTCTTCTCGTTTACATTACTCACAAATTCTTTGACAACTTTTGCAAATGGTTTGCGTCATCGCAAAGTCCCTTTGCAATTTTATTCGCTGGCAACGACTATTTGCCTCCCATCGAATTCTCCAAGATCCTAATCCTCGATGCACTCTTCTAGTTGAGGTTTTGTTAGTACTTTTTCCGCAGTCTATCCAACTTTCATTGACTCTTCTTGATGCGAGTATGTTCCAGTCTCTGCGGGCCCTACGTTTTTATTTCATTCAATTGAGGGATGCATAGAAAACTTATTTTTTGCGCTTTCTTCTGTTTTTTTAGGTTGTCTGTGTGTAACATATGCAAATGCAAAATTACGCCATTGTATAAAAAGGATAAAAAAATAAGGATCGAGTATCACATTATTGACGTGGGTGACATCAAGACCGTAACGAGAAATCACGCGTGGAAGGATTAGATAATATATGTCGTTGTCACAACGGGAAATAACGAGTTGAAGTTCTTTCCTTTTCTTTGTCCAATTTGTGACTGATGCTACATGTGTGTAACGTTATATGTGAGCGCGTTCAGTTCTTGTTTTATTTCTATTTCCGTATCTAAGTTATTCGTATTTCCTGTGGGTTTGGTTTTCTGCATTTTCCGTAAGATTTCAACCGTTTTAACTATTGCCATCCGTTGTATATTCTCTGCATTATCACTGAATTCAATTGCTCATATTCTGTTTATGAAGATTCTCAAGATTATTTATAATTTATTTGTATCGCCTTGACATTTTATATATTTCATCCTCTTTCTGCTCCTTGACCAGTAGTCTGCTAGGACAGCGAAATCATTAACCGAAAAGTACTTTTCCTTCTTGTTAATTTTTATGGTATTTATTTTCCTCGTTTGGATGGGTTTATGTGATTGCAATCTCATGTGTCATGAGATTTTATGATTTGTATATTTCAAGTACTTGTTTTTATTTTTACGATTTGTTTACTATTGAGGATGTAGTCAGTTGCATAATTTCCATTGCATTGCCTTCTCCATCTACTAGTATCTATTCTCATGGTCTGGTTGGGTTGGTTTCCTACATTGACTCATATGTCATCATTTTTCTCCGCGGAGTTCGCATTTACTGTTTTCATGTGTTTCATCCATCTTAGCTTTGATATAGTACGTTCTAATTGAGTTATTTTGTGCCACTCCGAATAATGATTTAGTCTCTCTGCTTACGTGTTCAGATCGTACCCATGTCTTGGTACTTTCTTCACTTTTTAACGCTAATCTTTAATTCTTATGAACCTTTTTAATTCCGGACCTTTCACTCAAGGACAAAATGTTCGAATACTTTTATACAGCACTCAATTATTCTATCCTCGATACGTTGAGGAGAAATCTATCAAAGCCGAGAAAAGTTTTATTTTTGTCCATTCCAGAAAAGTAAAATTTTTCGAGAAATAATGTTTCCTAAAAGACCAACCTTGCGTCTTAACCTCTCCTATCGAGCTATAGGTATTAAAATAACTACAATGTTTAAAAATTATTTAATAGGTACTAACATAACTACAATGTTTAATAATGCATTAAGAGTTACTAACTTAGCTACAATGTTTAATAATTCATTAATTTGTAATAACATAACTACAATGTTTAATAATGCATTAATAAGTACTAACACAGCTACAATGTTTAATGATTTATTAATAGTTACTAACATAACTACAATGTTTAATCATGCATTAATAGGTACTGCCATAACTACAATGTTTAATAATTCATTAATAGGTACTAGCATAACTATAATGTTTAATAATGCATTAATAGGTAGTAACATAACTACACTGTTTAATCATGCATTAATAGGTTCTAACATAGCTACACCGTTTAATCATTCATTAATAGGTACTAACATAGCTACACCGTTTAATCATTCATTAATAGGTACTAACAAAACTACAATGTTTAATAATGCATTAATAGGTACTAACATACTTACAGTGTTTGATAATGTCTTCATAAAATAAATCAAAACTATCTATACCAAGAACTACAATAAAATGATAATTGTATTGATTTACACTAGAGTATCGGGATACACATAAAAATTAGTAACCATATCCAGTACAGTATATATAATACATATGTTTATAATCAGATAACATTATAAATAACACCGTAAGGCGAGGCAAATACCGAAGTCAGAGGCAGGAAAACATCGTTTTTTCACATCGTAACCTGAACCGCTGTATATAGTGGGTCTACTGTAATAAGAACTGATTCGAGAAAAATCTCATTTAATCTGCTTATTTTTAGTCTGATATCATCGTTAATTGAGATCTTTCATTGCAATATGTTAACCTATTCGCGATGGTATTCAGTTAGCGTATCAGCATTTATATGAAGTTAGTAGATAAATATCCGTACTAGGCTAAGCGAAATTAATTATGAAATTCTAGAGAATATTTATTAATGAAATGTAATACCTATTATTAAAAGTTAACAAACTATTGGGGTTATATATATTTACGGTAAGAGCTAAAACTTTTTTTTATTTTGCATGTGTTGCATGAGTTAATTAAACAAAGGATACCTCATATTCTTCACCCTAACGCCATACAATTATTTTCCAATATGCATTGTGAACGGTTAATCATGTTAGGAATAAATCGCATGCGTAGAAATATCTAGACTGATACAAATGTATATTAATATAATAATACGGGAATGACTGAAATATTTTTAAGTTTCTGTTCAATCCGATCATATATATATATATATATATATATATATATATATATATATATATATATATGTGTGTGTGTGTGTGTATATATATATATATGTGTGTGTGTGTGTGTGTGTGTGTGTGTACCAGGAGGAAATGCAGGCGGGTTGGTGTTAAGATTCCCAGCCAGGCTGATGTGTCCAGGCTGGATGATCCACGTGTACGTGAAAAGCTTCGATCCGTAGTAAATTCTCCTGAGTTCGATGTCCGCATTTTAAAATACATTCTATGAAATAAATGTGCATGTTCTTGGTTTCCGCAAATGTAAACATCAGGATTGGTTTGAGGATAATGATTCTGAAATTACTCAACTCTTAAGTGCTAAACATGAGTTGCATCATAAAATGTTGTCTGCCTCTCATGGAGGTCGAGAACCCCTCCAACAGTCACATAAAGCAAGCAAAGGTTCTTTTTCCAAAACGACTCCGCCAAATTAAGAATGAGTGGTTGGCTAAACTCGCCAACCAAATCCGGATGGCTTCTGATCGTAAAGACTTCAAACGCATGTACCATTTGCTCAAACACTATCAGCATCTTCCCTACTCTAAAGTGATGAAATTGTCCTTATAAAGGATCCTAACAAGATTATCCTTCGTTGGACTAAGCATTATTCGGAACTGTTTTACACCCCCTCTAATGTTGATGAAAACGTCATCAATGGATTTTTATCACAACCGAAGCTTATCCATGAAATGTCTGAGTTCCCATCTGAAAAAAAATAGAGATGCAATCAAGGAAGTGAACGTTGGGAGGGCTCTTAGGCTTGATGTTATTCATGTGGAAGTCCTCTTATATGGGGGTGCTAAGCTTTTTCATGAAGTTCTCCATCTTATCACTGATGTCTGGAAGGGTGTTTCCGTCCATCAGCATTGGGTTGATGCAATTCTTATATCACTATAGAAGGGAAAGGGACCCGGGGTCGACTATGGGATTTATCGTGGGATAAGTTTGTTGGAAACAGTTGGCAAAGTATTTTCCAGAGTTCTATTCAATATATTGTTAAAGTATATTTGCCCATCCGTCATTCCAGAAAGCCAAAGTGGCTTTCGTCCGGGCAGAGGAACCAAGGACATGGTCTTCTCTGCTCGGCAGTTGCAGGAGGAATGTACTGAGACCATGCTCCACTTTATCAGGTTTTTGTTGATTTGACCAAGGCATTTGATACGGTGAACAGAAATGCCCTATAGATTATTCTGGGGAAGTTGGGATGCCCATTTAAATTTCTACGATTACTCAGGGAGCCCACAATAATATAAAGGCTCGCCTAAACTTGAATGGATGCCTATCGGAACCCATCTCCGTTGACAATGGTTTCAAGCAGGCTGATATCCCAGCGCCTTCACTTTTCTATTTATTTTGCAACTATTCTTTCCTATGGCTTTTAGGGCTGTTTTCTGGGCGTTTATTTGCGTTTCAGAACCACATATAAGGTATTTGATCTTCGTCGTTTTCATGCTATTACAAGGACATTTCAGCACCTAGTTCGTAAATTGCTTTATGCAGATAACACTGTTCACGTAGTACATAGTGAGAAAGATATGCACGGTATCATGGATCTGTTTTCAGGGGCGTCTGCATCATTTGGGCTTACTATTAGTCTTAAGAAGACTAAGGGCATGTTAACACCTTCACCCGGTAATTTGTATGTGGAACAAAATATTTTTGTCAACAACCAGAGACTTGCCGTGGTTGACACATTCGTGTATTTGGGTAGTACTCTTGCCAGAGACGGAACCCTGGATGCTGAGGTCAACTATAGGATACAGTGTGCCACTAACGCTTTTAGTTGCTTGGAGAAGAAAGAGTGGTCTGAAAGGGGTATAACTCTTCGTACAAAGATCAGTGTCTATCAATCTTGTATTTTACCATCCCTGCTTTACGCTTTTGAGGCCTGGACAAATTATGGTAGACACATAAAAGTCATGGAGAGAGTGCACCAGAAATTTCTTAGACATATTCTGGGCATCAGGTGGAACTCTTTTATACCTGATATGTATGCCCTCATGCGAGCTGATGTCCCATGTATAGAGAAGTTGATTATATGCAACCAGGTGAGGTGGGCTGGACATCTGACAAGGATGGACGATGAGAGATTGCCCAAGCGCCTGTTCTGTGATGAAATTATACAAGAAAACCTAGGAAACGCTTTAAGAACAACATTAAAGATAATGTTAAAGCTCTCGGTATTGACGTGTCCAGTTGGGATAGTGCTTCCGATGATCGTAAAAGTTGCGCTCTTTGGTCAATCATGGCTGTGATAGCTTTGAGAAGAAAAATATGAGCATGCCAAAATGAGCGTGATATCCAGAAAAAAATTCTGTCAGATATATCAGGTCTATCGGAGGCTTTTGTACAGAAGAACGTCTGTGATTTATGTGGGAAAAGGACTTTATCCGGAGCCGGCCTAGCAAGCCACAAGCGATCACATGGAAATCAGTGTTTCTTTGATGGGGAAAACACTGCGGGGCACAGATATTCTATTTGCTTTGTGGTCTGTAAATCGAGTGAAGGCCTGAAGCGTCATATGAATGTCCACAGTACCGATTTACAATGCCTCCCCGCGGCACAGAGTTAGACACCAGGGTCGTTTTTTAACATGGAGAAAAGGTACAAAAATAAGGATTTTTCTTAGTCGTGAAGGACTGCTTCTCCACCGAAAGAGAAAAAGAAATGGAAGTGCAGCATTTGAAAACAGATAATACACTTTGATCTTGGCCAAACGGCCAAGAAAAATTGTTCACGGTAGAGCATCACCAGTTGGCGTCCCTCAATCTCAGTTAAAATGTGACCTCTACAACAGACTGTGTAAGACAGGGCTGGTCTGAAAAGTCAACTTCGTTCTCACAGTAGATAGAAATTAATGCACCTTTATCACATCTCCACATGTATATATATATATATATATATATGTATGTGTGTATAAATGTATATATATATATATATATATATATATATAATCAATAAAAAAATCAAATAATTAAATTAAAAAAATTAAAATAAAATATATAAATAAAAATAAATAAAAAATAACAATAAAATGATGTTTACCAACTTGATCATCCATTACACCCACCACCAAATAACCGTGAATTAGACATCAAACGCACACGTCTAAAACGAAATATTTTCTCCATACTACAACGCGAAGAGAATAAAATTATACCCAACCTAACAAGATCGCAACGCACTACACTAGAAAACCTAAGAAACAAAGATCTCATCTTCCTACCCTAAGACAAGGGGAAAGAATTTTGTGTGATCTCACATGCCGCATACGACACACTGGCTTTCTCTCAGATTAGCGATGGCTCACTATACGCACCAGTTAACAGCATCTCCTCTATACAAATAGAACACCGCATCAATACAGCCTGGACCAACATCTGCAACAAAAATAGCATCCCTAGCAAATATAGACACAACTTCACTACAAGAAACAGTAGACTTCCGCATTCTATCACCTCATTAAGACCCAAAAAACAGGCCCCACCACCAAAATAAGACCCATAGTATCCAGCAAAGAAGGACCACTCTACAAACTTTCCTGGCTTCTTTCCCACTTCTTAAAACCACTTCTTCCAACCTTCCCGGGACACGTCAATAACTCTAACGAAGTCATCTCTAGGTTACGTTCACTTACATCAGAACAACTCAAGCACAACAGATATGCCTTCAGCCTAGACGTCGTCGCCCTCTACACATCTGTCCCTGCATACCCGGCAATTTACATAATTACCGATTGCATTTCTTCCTGTAACCTCTATTGCTTTGGCCTCAGTGTAACTGATATACATGACCTCCTAGAAATAATAATAGATTACACTTACTTCACATACAAAGCACATATAAACAAATCACAGGACTGCCTATGGGGCCCAGCATGTCAGGACTACTCGCTATCGCATTAATGGATAAACTTGAACGCCGCGCTCTCAACTCTTGCTACTCCTACGCCTTCTTCACGCGATACGTCGATGATATCCTACTCCTAACACCTTCCCGGGAGGACGCAAACTCAATTTTAACATGTTTAACAACACCGACCCACATATTGAGTTAACCATCGAGCACCCCGACAGCTCTGGATCCCTGGCACTTTTAGACTTCAGCCTCAAGATCTCCGAATACGGTAATATATCCACCAAATTCTATAACAAACCCGCCTGTAGAGATCTCTTCGTACACTGTAAATCTGCCCTCCCCCGTAAAGCTAAAATAAGCTATGCAAGGAATGAAATAGCGCGTATCCGCAACAAATGCAGCAACGAAGCGGATAAAAATACCTGCACTAATAAATTCAACCAAGTGCGAGAAACCAATCGATACTCCAAACCAACCATTGAACACCTCAATAAATCTAGAAGACGCACGCAACATTCTTACTCTAACACCTGCTTTCTACAGCTGCCCCATTTCAACGACTAGATTACAACAGCCATCCACAAAGCTATACACAGAGAGGGTCGAGACATACAATTATACACACTGGGCCATCACTACGACAGCATTTGTCAAAACGCAAAACCCACCTAAGCAACGTACCCTGCACCCTAACTAACTGCCCGATGAACACCACCAACATGTGCAACCGTACATACACAGTATATCGCATACAGTGCACCAAATGTGACCAACCATACGTTGGTAGTTCAGTGAGACACCTGCAGATTGGAGTAAAAGAAGACATACAAACACAAGCCTCTTCTGTTCGCCAACACCTACACACATGCGGCAACACTAACAAATCCAGCAGAGTAGATATTTTAGCCACCGAACGCAATGTTGGCAACCTTCGTATCAAAGAATCAATCCTGATTGCCATATTACACCCCAAGAATAATCGCCGACATGAATTAGACTCTTCATTCTTAACTTAATGCACACCATTCCACCATTGTATAATACAATTAAAAAATAAATAAATAAACACACAAAATAAAATAAAATAAATCCAAAATTAAATTAAAATAAATCAAAATAAATAAACAAACAAAATAATAAATAAGCAATCCCTATTTAAGACTACTGCACATTAATAATAATAACAATGTTTAACATTTAAAAAACAAGCCTAAGATATATGAATTAGATGGGGCGAGCATGTGGGCTACACGGCTACAGGCTTAAGGCTCATGCAAATGTCTAAGTTTATATGGCCCAATATAGCCCAATTTATTGCTCCGTGTAAACCCAACAATATTACTCGCAAATAACAATGAGACATAATACAACAATAACAGAATTCCAAGTTAACTCAAATAAATAAATATATTATAAAAAAAATACAAAAACTCTCGAAATAACTTCTAACCACTTCGTCATAACACATTGCATATATAAATAAATAATTATAGTTGCTATATGATTAAACTAAAGATACAAGAATCCATAAATGAGTATATATACACTACATAACGAATTAGATAAAATACCCCCGGAATAAGAATAATATCACTAAAACAAAATAAATAAACAAATAAATAAATACATAAAACGTAATGCAACGTTATACATCTAACTGAAAAGAAATATCGGTAACGATTATCCCCTTTAGAATAACTCATCAAGTAGTCTCCCTTTACCAACCGATTTATTCTAAGTCTACACTCCCACCACCTCTCAACAATAATGCAGAAACACAAACAACAAATAAATTAGTTAATTAAATCTCCTCAATATAAACATAAACTACTATAAACAATAAAAAAATAAATAAATCAATAAATTAGAAATAAAAATAAGTGAAAGAAAAACAAACAAACTCAATCATATTAAATTAAAAAGCAATCAACAAGGTCCGGACAATTATTTAGCCCGATACGGCTGCAGTTTACATTAACACGTTTGAACCATAGATAAATTATTATAAAAAACAAGTATATAAAATAAAATATAATAAAAAATAAATAATTTAGAAATATAAAATAAAGAATTGGAAACAAACCCAAAATCATATACTACCTACAATTTCCGAGCGATGATTTGCTGCGGTACAGTTACTGCTTACAACAGCATTTTTAATCAAAGTAGAGTAAATATCTGACGAAGAGATCTTTCTCGAAATATTATATAACACGGATACACCACCAGACCGACTTTCCCAGGTGACCACTCTGCAAATATAAATATATTGCGTATATGAAATATAAGAATATGTACACATGTATTTATAAGTTGTATCAATAAAATTTCTCACCTGCTTCAGCTTGTGTCTTTCCGTTATTTCTGCATTGTACCGCCTTCTACAATTCTATTCAACTACATACTATACAATGCTTCAAGCAAATTACACCCGCCTCTTAAAATTATAAAAGTATCAAATGAAAAAAAAAAATTAAATAAAATTTTAAAAGTACATTGTCCAATTTCTACTGTACACTCTTTAACCCTTATCCTCGAGTGGCCTCTTGACCTTGATAAGTGGTGATGCCTATGTAAAAAAAGCAGGGGAAAGATAGTCTCCTTCTGTCAAGTAGTGACAACCACCATATATGTGTGTATATGTATATATACATATATATATATATACACACACATATATACATATGAAAATGTATATATACATATATATAGACATATACATATATATATATATATATATATATATATATATATATATATATATATATATATATATGAGTAAGATACTAAGCTGTGAAAAAATGACATCTATAATATTTCAATCATTCCAGTAATTTTAGGAGCAATTAGACACATTCAACATACTTTTAAAACTCACTTGATAAATATACTCGGTCCACCAAGTACAACTACACTAAAACGTTCGGTTTCAATCCTTAAACGTACTTTCGGTTGAAATGTCTGATATAACGAATAAATTTCTGTTGTCCAGTAGAATAGTCCATCCCAGAAAGAACAAGATTAGTTAAAAAATGAATAAAAACATTATTTCGCAATGTAATCTCCTCTTCTTCCATTTTTTTCTTCATTTTACATTAGGGGTTATTACCCTTACCTGATGCAGTAAATTATACGTGTAGTCTATTTGACGATATATATCGCGTAATTAACACATTTTTGTTTATATAAAAGGTATTGTAAAAAAAAAATAGAAAATGTTGTTTTCTTGTATAATTATTTATAAAAACGTAAAAACGAAATAATTGTTTTTTAAAGGAGATTTATTTTAAAAGCTAAGACGTACGCATGCTATACCATAATTTAATCAGCTATCGATATGGAAAACTGAATAATTTTGCTCATCGTGCTAAAATATTGCGTACTGTCCGATATCCAGCTGAATTCTTACAAAGGTTACTAACAGTAATGAACTAAATGTTATGATTTTATTCGTTTTCTATTGTCACATTTGAACACGTCATTAGACTTATTGTAACATAAAATAAACTAACCTTAAATCATAATCTCCATCTCATTATATAAGATTTCGTTGGCCGAAATTCCCCTCTGGACCAAAGTACACAAGATTTACTCCAACAGAGGCCAGACACAAATTTATTATGCCTAAACTATTATCCAACGTCTTATGTAACTTTAGAACGCTGTTTTAGACACCTTTATTCATTATAACAAAAAAAAACCTACGTTGCATCCTAGGATAAACATCATCACGATCGCCAACTTCTTTAGAGGAAGTAGTTCGTATTTTCCCTACTAGATCTACAGTCCTCATACCGCCCCCAGTAAATACCGGGAAGAAATATACACATTATAATTAGGTTTTAAAGGCACCATTCTAAACTGGAGCATATGCTCACACACACACACACACACACACAATTATCTTTCCATACTCCGCTCCAAAAATTATAATTTCTATATCCTAAAATTCCGGCAATTCTCATTGGCCGAGCTATGAATATTCTCATATTACGGAATTCGTTTCTTCTACAAATAAACGAACAGTTCTTAAAATTTTTAAAAGAAAAAAGACGTCATTGGGAAACATTGTTTGATCCACCGATGGGCCTGAGATAAAATTCATAACATCTTTTTTATTACTATTGCAAGAAAGTCAAGTACTATTTACTGTTTATAAACATTACAACTTCTACGGAGAAAAAAATCCTACAAATATTCACATCTGCAGTAAAATTTTATTCTCATGTTCACTTCACCGTGCGTTCATAAATACAATACACGCCTTCCGTGTATAAATGTTTTCTTTTTACACAGTGATCACCAGTTATCAAGGCCCGGAAGCTACTCAGGGATAAGGGTTATTGAAAGTACATTACGTTCGTGTGGAGATTTGATGAAGTGTTTACTAAAGGGGGCGGTTCATTAGGAATTTGTTAACATTGGACTTGAAGACATCCAAGTTGCAGTCCGGTGGGAAGCAGGTAGACGGAACAGAGTTCCACAGGCGTGCAGTTCTAAGAATGAAGCTTTGTTCATGGAATCCACGTTTTGATGTAGGCACAGATATAGTGTGAGGGAAATTTTTCACAGTGGATTCAGCTAGACGGGTGTTTTTCGTGAAAGATTGGCGAGAGGGGGGACCAGCGATTGGAGATCAGACGAGTATCTGCCATGGAAATAACGATAAAACCAGGATAGGCTCGCAACGTCTCTACTGTGGAAGAGAGGTTGCAGGGTAGAAAAAAGGGCATCCCCACTAAGCCACGAAGTCTATTTTGTACTCTGTCAAGGCAGGATAGGCTGTTTTTAGCAGCTCCTGCCCAGATATGGCAACAGTATTCCATCCTTGGACGTACTTGGCTTTTATATAGATAGAGAATTGCATCAGTCGTGAGGAATCTTCTGGGGCGGTAGAAGGATCCCACCATCTTTCCAGCGACCTTGGCAACAGACTTGATGTACGTGCTCCATTTCAGATCAGGAGTAAAGGTCAAACCCAGAAGCTTGTCAAAACACGGGGTCTCACCCAGACGAGAGCCATCCATCACAATTGATGTCAGATGGGGATCAGAGCGTTGATGATGTAAAGATAGGAGTCTGTTTTTGATGCATTAAAGGTAACCAGCCACATCTTCCCCCACTAAACCACACGCTCGAGATCAGAGGAGAGAGAATCAGTGAGCCTTTGATGTGTTGCCGTAGATGGTCGTGTCATCAGCTTTCTATAACCATTAGGTACTGGATTCTTTCGCTGTATATATTCTATCTCTCCCTTTCTCTCTCTCTCTCGCGCTCTCTCTCTCTATATATATATATATATATATCATATGTGAATAACTACTATTTAAAACTTTTAAATTGTTTTATAGGTTACTAGATTTTATGTTTACTTTTTTGCAAAATATTTATAATAAAAAAATCATAAAAATACATAACATTATTCCATCCATTAATTGTTTTTAGTCTTTTAGAGTATATATTTGCAGATAACTAATTTATTTTAGTGCGTATCTGATATATTATAGTTACTTTTTTTAACAACCCTTAAAATACAAATATACAAAAATAATAATAATACGTATTATCTACTTTTTGCAAATGTTTAGATATTTTCACATTTGAGCTTACGTACCTGAATTGACAGACGTACCGGCATGTTTTAAATTTATGGTCTTGCTGATTTTATCGCTCACTTAACTCCCAAGAGTTTGAACGTACATGTGATTAATAAGAGAAAGGAATTCGGTGGAGTGTTTAATTTTCATTTCTTTTACAGACTGATTCTCGAAACTGCGCACACGTTAATTTATTTATGGTGGAAGTAAATTTGCCAATTACGTCCAACTCCACAATTTTCTTTAGAATAACGCCTTTAACAAGTTTTCAGCAATGCTGATTATGAAAATCTCATTCAAATTTTGCGGAGACAAGAAATTATAGAGATATAAAGACTTGTATCATGCACTGAAGTTCAGCAACTGCAAGGTTTGTACGCACGCGCGATAAACAAATCTACTTATCTCCTACCGACACTGACCCAGCCAATTTTGTTTTTGTTTTTTGCATTTACGTGTGGCTATGCCGACAACGATTATCACGGTTAAATTTGACGGAATTACGCCCCTCCACAAAAGAGGGTCGTCTACTCCGAATATCGTTCTTTATATAGGGATTTTAGGGGAAGCTATTCCAAACCCTGCTTTTAAAATGCGAAGGTTGGTGGTGTCTATTCCGAAAGCCGTCCTTAACATTATAATACTAAAAGGAGTACAGTGAAACGAAAACAACTAAAACTACTGCCACTAATTTGATCACTCTAAACAGTCCGTATAGAGTGAGAATTCCTAACCTATTAAACTTTTGTTTATATATCCCATTACTATTCTAATTGACTTTTATTTATTCATTCTGATTTACGCATTCTCTTAATTACTTTTTACATTCAAAAAGTATTACTTGTTATCTCGCCAGTGAAGGTCAGCTTTCTTCATTACAACAACGGCCATCAGTGCCCTCTTTTGTTCAGAGACGTCAGTGGCAATCAACAACAACCGTTTTTTTTCTCGGAACGAGCAGGTTTCAACCGGGCAACGCCGGTTAACGGCCCCTTCTAGTGTTAAATATTGATCGAGCAGCGCCGAAACGTGCTGGTCGACGATTATTTTGTTTTTCAAGTCAATTCTCTTCGTCGGCTAAAATATTTAGAATAATAAACATATTTTAAGTAAATATTTATTAACATTTTATTGGGCATGTTGACTTTGAAATGTTATTATAATTTAGTTGTCAACCTAGAAATAATGACGTGTAAAAACATCAGGTAATTATCTTATTAGGTAACGTTTGCTAACTACGTGATTTAGAGGGTGAGTATCTTTTTTTTGTTTTGAGATATATGAAAAGTACTTGGAGCTTTAACGAGAGAGGCACTGTTTTAAGGAGCAGACCGGTCGTGACAGCTGGAAGTACGAGAGGAAGCGGTGTTCAACCCCCATCAAATGTAGGGGTCTGAGAGCAGCGTTGAAACTTTCCAAAAGGGAAAAACACATTAGTATACAGAGTTGCCGAAAATAAAATCCGAGGCTCTTTCATTATTGGAGAGAATTCCCATTGCAGATTTTCCGCCAAGACAAGATCCAAGATGGATCAGATATGTTTCTCGATTGGCCAGATGTTGAAACCCCAAATAACTGTTAATCATATTTTGTGTCGTAAAAGTATTCATGTATATTTTTGTCCCTTCAAAACTCTATTTAAATGTATATACAGACATAACGAAATTTAGGTAGACGACCGGTATACACACATCCTCCTTCAGTCTTTGCAAACTATGTATACCCAGGAAGGAGTGGCTGCGAGTGGAATTTTTGTGGCAGGAGGTTCGCAATCTCCAGCTGCATCTCTCCTGGGTGGACATTGTTAAATGCCAGTGGCAAGTGAAGTGTATATACAGGACGACTGCAAACAAATGCTGAAATAAGCGGAGAACACCTACAGCGCCTAGAATTCCGAAATGATCACCCTTCTGGTACTAACTAGCATCAACGTTGCTAACTTTGGTGATCTGACAAGAACAGGTTTCAACGCGATAATGCCGTATATACACACGTATATACACACATATTTTTACTTAACCGTACATAATCATGTATATGCACTTGCATACACTAGACGATAATAGAATTCATAAATATATACACGATTTACTTCATCCACATGTTATAAAAACTCCCACTACACCACAATAAGTGATTAATAATTGTAAGGAACAGTTGTTTGTTCGAAATCATGGCAACGTTAATTCGACCGATATTTGTTTCTTAACCCGCTTGATTCTATATGAACTAATATTTGATCTAGCTTACTCTGTGACAAGACTAGATTATTTTAGTCTCATGTCATCGATATGTTTTTTAACGTGGCAATTATAAACAGGATGTGATTGATTATCAAATGTATTTTCTAAAAAAAAAAACAAAAAAAAAACGATACAAACTTATATCTTAAAGTCAATCGACTGATTTTTTTCGTGTTGTCTAATCGTAACCGGATGTTGTCTGCTTTTTTTTTTCTGTTTCTTTCTTCGCCGTTTTTATCATGCGTTTCATCGCTTCGTAAAGCAAAAAAAAAAATGTTGATTTTTTTTTTCTGTTTTTGCGGTAAGAAATATCGAAATTGTTAAGAGCTGATGAAAAAAGATGAAAAACGCTCGTATCGATTCTTTTCGACATTTGTTTAGTTGGGTCGGGTGATGTCGGGGGTCGAATCCTTCCGAGGAGAAGTTGAATATCTGCAATTTGATATACTCACTGCACATCTAACGTCGCTAAAAACATGAGTAAGTAAGTGTATCTGAAATGTAAGAATTAAAAAAAATCAAAGTTAAACAATATAAATGGTTTTCTACTTGAGGGAAAAACAACGCATTTCTTAAACACGCGTGCATAAAATACATATGTTATATCAAGTAAATTGAAAACAGCAAACACACACAGAGGAACGCACTCACACGCGTATATATATATATATATATATATATATATATTCTAGAATAAAGATATATAAATATTAAAAATAATTGAAGTTCAACAAGGGTAGTTGATAGTGCTCAATCAAAGAGAGCAAATTATAGTTTTTATTCTTCTTCATGTAAATACAGTCATATCTTGCAACGATGTGCAGACCGTTTCGATCATTTGTATTTGTATTTGTACGACATGTTTCCTACCTCTCCTTTCTATTTTTTTCTCTCTCCCTGCCTCTTAGTGATTTTATACCCCCTCTATATCTTGGTTTTATCCTCTCCCTTCTTCACACTCTCTCTAATCCTCCTCCAAAACTATACTTTTACCACCCTCCTTTAACAGAAATTTGATTTTTGTAATTAAATTTAAATCCATAAGAACATTAACCTTGCTTCACGCCAGTCATGGCAAATTATCTTTTCTCTCCTATATAAAACAAAAATGACCTTGTGCCGCTTTAATTTTTAAATTTTCCTGCCTGATGAGATCAATTATGATCGAATCGGTCTCTTTATCGTAGCAAGATCTTACTGTATTTACATAAAGAATATATATATATATATATATATATAAATATGACAAGTGTATGTTATGTCTTACAGGAATAAAAAGTGGGAGTCTCCTGGCATCCAGAAGTACAGTGCTGCTGAGATACAGCTAGTGTAAACTGCACCACAATTAAGTGTGTAAATATCTGCACTAGACTATCTGTAAAAAGAGCGAATATCGAACGTAGTAGTATTAGCTGTACGCCCGGCGTTACCCGCTCGTACAAAACGCTTAGACATGATATTTTAATTTATGCAGATTGCGTAAGTATTATTATAGAATCAATCTTCTATTGAATATCTTATATTTCGAGGAATACTTTGCTCGGTGTAGCCATTCGCCAAAAAAAAGTAATGATAATACCATTCATCAAATCCCATCTGTGTTTGTATACAATATTACCTAATCTAATATTTGGGTTCGACAAGGAATTCCCTGGAAAATCACTGCTAATTCTAATAATAAGTTATACACCATCCACTATGACTGTGCAATTTCTACAACTACCTCCCTTAAGGTGGAGCTATTAAATCGGAAATAGTTCTAAGGAAGACAAAGAATAAATACGCAACCTTATTAGAGGTTAGTGTCACTAATGATGCTAGTTGAAAAAGAGTTTCAGGGGAAAACATAACAACATAGTAAGATATTATATTCGCCATAAAAAGAAACTGGACCCTTTCAGAGATTTTCATTATGCAAGTAATTATAAACCTGGACTTAAAATGAAATTAGAAACCTTCCTTGCAATTATACTCGCTCAAGCATGTCCAATAGAGATACCAACATTGCATTCAAATTGATAGTAAGAGTTTTAAAAAGCTCTCTCGGTTGGAATGTATACGATAGAAGGTCAATATGTGGCATCCTATGTCTTACCATTTGTTTGATTTTCAAGCCGCTTGTCTGTCACTGGTCTCATCCATTGCAGTTTTTTTAATCTAAGCGAAACCATTAGGACGAAGAATTACTGGACTTCGACATCTACACCCAGCATTAGTTAACAGAAAATGCCTAAATCTCATTCACGACAATGTCCGATGGCACGTTAATAACACACCCTGCCGAAGTTGAATGAATTGGGCTACGAGACTCTGTCTTATGCGACATACTTTCCAGACCTCTCACTTACCAACTACCACTTTTTAAAGCATCTCGTAAAAATTCTGCGTGAGAAATGTTTCAAAATCCTAAGCCATATCAAAAACGCCTTCAGCGACTTCATCGTCACCGGAACGCAAGATTTTTACGTTGCTGACATGAATTAGTTCTCGCGCGAAAGAGCAGGATACAAAATGTTTTAAATAATAATAATAATAATAATAATAATAATAATAATAATAATAATAATAATAATAATAATAGAATAACACTAATAACAAAGACTTTCGCTGGCCAGGACTACTACTAACCGTAACCAGTTATACAGTCCTTTTGAAATGTTCATCTCTATTTTTCTCGTTATGTACTGACTATTTGTTAATGAAACCTATGTGCAATATGTTCCTTATTAAATTTTAAAGATTTTATATTCTGAAAGAAGTTTAAAAACTTTAATCTAAAAAAGTTATGTCGTTAAAAAAATTAAGATTTTCTCATTATTCAGACCTGTATTACAAAGAGGGAGTTGCGAAAAATGAGTTGTGGTGTAAGGAGAGATACAAACTGAAACAGAGAGAATATTCAGACCTCTAATAATACAAAGAGGGGTTGCAAAAATTAATTGTGATGTGAGGAGAAATACAAACTGAAATAGAGAGAAGGAGAGTTTTAAAATAGAATCTTAAAAAGATAAGATACAAGTTAGAAAAGCATTTCATCCAAGCCATGAAAATTGTTAAACAAAATGTGTCTACTATAGGCTTTAAAAATAAAGGTACAAGATTCAAATTGAAATTTATTTATCTTCAAAGTGCACTTTTATAAATTTTACAAAGTAAGGTATAACAATTTAATTTAAATTGAATCGAAACATTACCTTGGATTTATTTTATGTAATGTACATTTTGTTGCAATTTAAAAACATTACCTTTCATCTAGTAATTAATGATATAGATCTAAATTTTTCAATTATTTTTTTAAAGTACACGTATTACATGAACTATTAATTTCTATATTATATATTAGTATCATCTGTTATATTAGTTTTGATATTATTTACAAGTATTGTATTTTATATTTGTTTTAATATTTTTACAGGCATCACATGTAATATCATTTTTATATTTTTATAATATAATATATAATATTAGTTCCATATCATTTACAAGTATTGCATTTAATATTTGTTTTAATATTTTACAGGCATCACATGTAATATTATTTCTATATTTTTTATAATATAATATATAATATTAGTTCCATATCATTTACAAGTATTGTATTTAATGTTTGTTTTAATATTTTACAGGCATCACATGTAATATTATTTCTGTATTCTTATAATATAATATGTAATATTATTGTATTTAATATTTGTTTAATATTTTGACAGTCATCGCAGGTAATATTATTTCTATATTTCTTATAATATAATATGTAATATTAGTTCCATATCATTTACAAATATTGTTTTTAATATTTGTTTTAATATTTTACAGGCATCACAGGTAATATTATTTCTATAGTTTTTTACAATATAATATGTAATATTTGTTCCATATCCTTTACAAGTAGTGTATGTATTCTTAGTTGTAATATAATTTAAAATATTGGAATATAGTATTAGTTTCTATATTATTTACACTCATAATCTGTTATATTAGTTTCTATTTTATTTTAGTAAAAATTATTTTATTATTTATACGTATTTTATTCAGTAAAACTTTCTATATTTTTAATAATAATTATATGTAATATCAGTTTCTAAAATTGTTACATGTATAGTATGTAATATTTCTACATTATTTACTAGTATCATATATAATATTTGTTTTTATATTATTTACACGTATTGTATGTATTATGGATTTTATGTATTTTTTACAATCATCATGGTTAATATTTATTTCTATTTTGTTTACACGTATACTATGTAGTATGAGTTTCTATATTTTTATGTGCCATGTGTGATGTTACTTTCTAAATTTTCTACAAGTACCATATGTAATATTAGTTTTTATGTTATTTACACGTACTATATGTAATATTACTATCTATATTTCTTACAAGGATCCTATGTATTATATATAGACAAAAGCTTAGTTTTAGATGCATTAAAAGTAACCAGCTACCTATTTCTCCATTGTACCACATGCTCAGGATCAGAAGTGAGAGAATCAGAGAGACCTTGGTCGGTTACGCTCTTTGATGTAGTTCCATAGATGGTAGTGTCGTCAGCATAAGTATCTACGGATGATCTAAGGATAGGCTTTGGAAGATCATTAATGTAGATTAGAAAGAGAGTTGTGCCCAAAATGGATGGAACCCTGAGGAATTCCAGCATTAATATTGTGAGTTTCTGATTTCTGCTATCAACGACTACTCTTATGAACCTATCAGAGAGAAATGATTTTGTAATTGAGAAGAGATTTCCAACTATACCGTAACTGGAGATCTTATGAAGTAAACCTTTATGCCATACTCTATCAAAACCCTTTGATATGTTAAGAACATCTGCCTTAGAAAGAAAGCCTCTGTCAAAAGATTTGATAAACCTATGAGATATAACCGTTAGCACATCTGCTGTAGATCTAGCAGAACGGAAACCATATTGTATGTCACTAAGAAGTTTATTTTTGCTGAGGTCGTTGACTACTTCACTATTTAACACAGATTCTAGCAACTTGCTCATGACGCACAGGAGACTTATATGTCTATACTGAGAGCAAATTGACCAATCACCGAAATCATTAAATATTGGGCATACGGACGAGGGTTCCCATGGGGTTGGGAAGCAATTCTCCTTAAGACAATGTTTGAACAGCTGTGTAAGTATGGGCGATAGCTCTGGTTGAAGCTATTTAAGAACTATAAGAGGAATGCCGTCAGGGCTAATTGCCTTACTGGAATCAAGGTTTTTGATTATCTTAGCAACATCACGCACATATATTTTAATGTCGCATAGAGTGTTTTCTGATACAGGAGGAAATACTGTGGATTGGCGACCTTGGTCGCATAGTGTAGAATTAGCTGCAAAGTTCTCGGCAAAGTGTTTAGCTTTATCTGATGCTGACGATAATAGCTCAGGTTCATCGATGATAGTTGGGATAGAGCACAGCCTTCTGTTCAGAATCCTGTTCGCTATTTGCCACAACTGATGGGAACAAACTGCTGCTCAGCTACTTTGGAGTTGACGGACTGCGCATACAACTCTCTTGTGTTCTTTATTACTCCTTTACATTGGTTGCTCACAGCCCTGAAACCGGCTTTAGTCTCAGTACAACTATTACGTTGGAAGCAATGGAAAAAGTTATTTCTGTGTGTAATGGCAGCAGCACATTCCGCAGAGAACCACGGTTGGCTGTTAGGTTTTTGCTGGAACTTTTTGGAGAGTATTTAACAGTCTATACCTTCGATTAACCATTCCGTCGAGCCTGATACTATAGAGGGCACATCCTTTTTAAACATGGAACGCAGGTAGATCTGATATAAATTTACGGAAGCTATCCCAGTCAACCATAGTGTATCGATATACCGTACGGTGGAGAGGTGCACCTGAGGATTTATTAAGTTTCGTTTTTACCTTAACTGCTACGACCACGTGGGCGGAAGATCCTAATGGAGACAGAACGGAAGATGCGAGAAAAAGGTCTAGGAAACTTGCTTACTAGCCATCAGTGTCGGGCACACGGGTGGGTTCCTGAATAATCTAAGTGAGGTGATAAGCAATTGATAAATCGCGACATAATCTTCCCTCATCATTGATTTTGTTTGAGTGGGTTAACCATTCCACATTGTGAACATAGAAGTCTCCATAGATGTGAATATTAGCCGAAGGATGAGCATATATGATGTGGTCAATTTTCTCATATATGCTTTTAAAGATAGTAACTCCGCTGTTGTGAGAGAGATAGAGAGCACATATAAACGCAGTAGTGTGGGAAAGTGCAACCCTGGAACACTAATAGGTAATTTAAGATCTTCTCAGTGGATTCCCTTGCCACATAGAAAGCAATCTTTAATGCAGGCACACATTTCATATTTCCATGGTGATCTTGGGAGTCAGATTGTAAAGTTAAGTTAGACTGTCCTTTAACTACGAACTCATCTAGAGAAATAATCGGTCCAATGCCAGTTTCGCTTGGGAATAATAGGTCTGGTTTAGTCTCCTGTAGTTGGGGTTCAGCCTCTTGAAGGTTGAAACGTAGACCCCTGATGTTGGAGAAGGAGACATGGTAGTGGAGGTCTACGTTAGATATTGGCGATCCGGGTTTTATCGTGCATAATGTTCTGGAAACTTTTCATGATGGTATTTTGGGATTTGTGGGATAGGTCGACCTACTGGCCTAGATCAGGGCAGAGAGGCAAAGTAAGAGAGGAATTGAAATGAAGAAATGTATATTTTTTGTTTCTCTATGTTTTACACTACGATATCTTAAATAAATTTCTATATTTTACATAATCCTATGCATTATTTGTTTTAATGTTATTTACATGTATCATATTTAATATTAATGTCTATTTTATTTACACTTGTTATATGTAATATTAATTTCTATATTATTTACAAGTATCGTATGTAATATTAGTTGCAAAATTTATCAAGTGCCATTAGTAATATTAATTCATACATTTTTTATTTCTCGTATGTACTTTAAGGTTCTTTATTTTTACATGTATTTTATGTAATTTTGGTTTTTATATGATTTACAATATTTGATTTAAATAACTTTTCTATATTTTATGTTATCATATGTAATATTAGTTTAATGCTATTTACAAATATCATATTTTATGTTAGTTTCACTATTTTTTTTACATGTATCTTGCAATATGTTTCTATAGTTTGTACACGTATCATATTCTGTATTAGTTCCTGTATTTTAAGACATATCATATTTAATATTTGTTTCATATATTTTTCATAAATGTCGTATGTAATATTAGTTACTATCTTATTTACAAGTAGTGTTTGTAATATTAGATTCTATATTTTCACACGTATACTATTTAATATTAGTTTCTATATTTTACAAGTATCCTATATATTATTAGTTTATATATTTTCATCAGTATCATATCTAATACGACATTCTATATTATTTACACGAATCGTATATAATATTAGTTCCCATATTATTTTCAAGTATCACATACAATATTAGTTTCTACACTTATCACATTAATATTAGATTTTATACTATTTACAAGTACCATATGTAATATAGGTCTCTATGTTTTTTACATGTTTCGTATGGAATATTGGTCTATATGTTATTTAACAAGCAAAACAAAAAAAGAACAATAGCTGTCATTACTATAAAAAATCTTTGTTGGAATGTAAAAACAAAAAATGATTCATAATTGTTCATATTGTAAATATAATTTTATGAAACTAACGTTTCAAAATAATTTATTTTACTCGTATTATTTAAACATTAACGCGAACTATAATCCTTACATTGCAAAGACTACTGGAATAAAATGCTATTCTATACGATTCAAATGCTCCAGTAAGGGTTACTTAGCCTTCCGGAAGTATACTGATGCAGGTCACTATTTTTTAATTACAATGATACACATGATTATAAATTTATCTTCTTTGTAATGTATGGAGATCATCGAAACAATATCTGATGACGTTGCAGTAATTATACGCTTAAAACGTTTTTTTAAGATTGACGAATATGAAATATTAATCCGATTTGTCTAAAAAATTGATGCATCTAAGTTCGAGCGTGTGTGATAGAGAAAGAATGTTCGTGTAAGTATTGGCACGTTTCGGTGGATAAACTTGGACTCACTTTCACAAACGGAATCTACGTTTACTGTAAGCGATACGATAAGGTATACTTTATGCATTATTGAATTTCGTTAAAATATCTTTCTATGATTTCATCACTCTGAAATCAATAATGCGCAGATCAGCGACTGACAACCTCACAATGCAGTTAATCGATATCACTAAATGAAATACAAGGTGGACTTCTTTGAATACTATCCGGTGAATAATATCATAATCATCATCATGTTAAACAAATATTTATAAAATATCAGATATCATACCCAATTTGATTATGTATATATATATATTTTTAAAGCATTTTCACCCCAAACAAGGCACAATGCCACTTTGATGTAGGAGGCTTCTAGATGGGACAAAATTTCAGAGATACTATGACGAAAATTGAGCAGCAAGATATCTGTTTACATTACACTTGAACTTCTGCATGTCAGAACAGTCGGGGAAGCAAGAACGTTTTTTTTACACAGTGATCACCACTTATCAAGGCCCGGAAGCTACTCATGGATAAGGGTTATTGCAAGTACATTACGTTAGTGTGGAGATTTGATGAAGTGTTTACTTAAGGGGGCGGTTCATTAGGAATTTGTTAACGTTGGACTTGAATACATCCAAGTTGTAGTCCGGTGGGAAGCAGGCAGACGGAACAGAGTTCCACATTCGTGCAGTTCTAAGAAAGAAGCTTTGTTCATGGAATAAACCTGAAAGCGAATTGCGAAGTCTAGCAGTTCCTGACACCAAAAAAAAACAATTAGAGTAAAAGGCTTTCATTACATCTGGGGATCTCTACTGTAGGAGTGAGATTTTGGTGATTGTCGGATTTGTCGAGGATATTTACGCCGAGTGCTTGTAGTTTGTCGGAGCTTATGGTATTAACTACTTTAAAGCAGGACGAGAGGTGAAACATTTCGTCAGTGGGAGAGACTTAAGCCTAGATGACAGTTCAGGTCCTATCACGTTGGGGACTCTCTTCTGAACCCTGTCCAGGAATGAGAGACTAGTAACAGATGCACAATGTAGAAGAAATACTATATACATGGGCGAATGGTGGCCTTGTAGAGGAGTAAATAACTTTCTAGCACAGTAGCCGGGGCAATGCCCTCGATGTATCTTTTCCAGCCCATGTTCCCTGTGAACGTTAAGCCGAGAAGTTTAAACGAAATAATTTGAGGTAATATATCATTTAACATAGCTATTGGTGGTTGAGACGGTTTCTTGTAATTATTAAAGAAAATACGCTTAGTCTTGGCAGCATTGAATGTTGCCATCAATTCTGTCCCCGTTTCAGTACCGGTTTCAGGTCTTACACTTAGGTTTCCGCCATTGCCTTAAATATGTGTTTATTTGTTTCCCTCTCATGCCTAACATAGAGTGTGGTGTCATCCGCAAACATGCGCATCTCAGAGTTCATTTATGAGTATCAGGAATAAAAAAGATCAAAGTGTCGACCCCAGAGACACACACGCATTTATATCATTTTTTCGACGTACGCCCATCTACGACAACCAGGATAATTCTCTTACTTAAAGAGGATTTAATTATGTGAAGTATTCGTCCAGTAATACCATATAGTCTGATTAGACCCTTGTGCCATACCTTAGTAAAGCCTTAGATATATCTTGGGATACTACTATACATTCCTTTAATTCATTCAGGGCATTGAATATGCGGTAAGAGATTACAGTTAGGATATTTGACGTAGAACGGGTTTTTCTAAATCCATATAGCTAGTCGGACAAAGGTTGAGCAGCGGTAAGGTAGTGGACTAAAGCTTGATTGATTATGGACTCAAATATTTTGGCGAAAAGAGGGAGAGGCTAATGAGCTAATACTTTAATGGGTGATTTCATTACCCAGTATTCCTTGTAAACTGATACCACAGAAGCAGTTTTCCAGCAGTCAGGAAAGCAAGATTCGTTAATGCATTTGTTGAGGGGTTTGGAGAGAACTGGAGCAAAATCAGCGGAGCAATTTTTTAATAGTACAGTCCGGATGAGATCAGGTCACCATGCGTTTAAAGTGTCTAAGTTTTTTAAGATATCATGCCTATGAGAAGAGATGATTTTCAGATAATTTATGTGGTTTATGTATGCTAAAAAAATTAAGGAGGGAGTGGTCTACTTGCTCAAAGGTGAGGCAAACTGATTGGCAAGCATATTAGCCTTCTCGGTTGCCGTGCATCATTTGATATAATGGGGAATTGTTAATTACCCATTATAAATCCGCACTTGTATTTCTGTAAACTGCAAATTTAAGCAAAATTTAGTGTAACTGTTTAAACAAACTATACCTTATTTGAGTGGCCTTTTGTTCTTCTATGATTGTACTTGTTTATATTTGACTTTTAATTGAAATATTCTAGTGTTCACGTCATATTTAAAAATACACTTCCAAATGAGGAGGCAAAAAGAAATCCGCAAAATGGAAAATTGTTATTCAAATCTAACTTTAGGACATTAATGACACGCAACTAAAATAGTAACGCAATGAAGTAGTTAATATTAAGTAGCATAGCCCTTATGCAATTTGACAGTCTACAATATTTTGGGAATTCATTGAATTAGACTACTGCAATACTCCCGTGAAAGGGCATCCCACTTTGCTTTAACTTTTGTCCAAAGTTCTTCCAAATTTGAAATTTATCATTGCGTAGCTGTTGATTGATGTAATACCATACGTTTTCGATAGGATTGGGGTCTGGGGATTCTGCAGGCCAATCCAAACACGGAATATCATCCTCATCCAGGAACCTTTTGACATTGGCAGCTGTGTGAATGGGAGAATTATCCCGATGAAGATGAGATTATCATCCAAATTCCGACCAAAGTAGGGTAGAAAAAGCTCAGTCAACATATTAATGTACTTGGTCGAATTAATTCTACCTTGTAAGCGAACTGTAGGCCCTGGACCATTGGTAATAATAATGCCCCACACCAAAACTGAACCTCCACCACCTTGTAGCGTTGAAATTGAGCACCAAGGATTAACTTCTTCGTCTTTGCTCTGACGGACCTACTGTTTACCATCACTGCCTAGCCTATTGAACTTGCTTTCGTCACTAAAAAGGACTTTTCAAATATGAAGAGTAATGATTTTCATTGCATCTGAGAAAGTCAAGACGGCGCTTTCTGTTCTTCACTGTAATCATTGGCTTGCGTCTTCCAACATATCATCGCAAATTAAATTCCTTTAATCCGTACTTGACAGTAAAAAGAGAGAACACTTTTAACAATATTGAACTGTTGTTGGATTTGGGGCGTTTCTAATCTGTTTCTTAGGGTGTGGATCTTGACAGAATTGTCTTCCCTGTTAGAAGTAACTCTAGTACGACCAGATTTAGGGGCATCAAGAACACTGCCGATGATTGGGTGCTTTTGCACAGTCTTTCGTACCATTTTCTCATCATATTTCAATCTGTGGCCGATTTCCCGATTGGATAAACCAAAAAGGTTGAGAGTAATGAGCTCCTGACGGTCACTAAGAGAAAGTCGTGGCATATGGACGAAATTTTACGTTGCATAACCTGGGACAACAACAATTACGATTAGAGATGCTTTGTTGCCTGTTGGTGGATATTTTCAATTGATTTAAAAGCGATAATTTAGGCTCATTTTAAGCGGCTTTGTTGTTGCGGACTTTCTTTTTGTCTCCTTAATTTGAAGTTATTTTTTTAATCGACGTGACCACTAGAATATTTCAATTAAATGTCAAATACGAACAGGTAAAATTATAGAGGAATAAAAGGCGAATCAAATGAGGTAAAGGTTGT
>NC_136515.1:48619559-48629559 GCF_053919585.1 Euprymna scolopes | reverse complement strand
AAATAGTTTTTTTGACATAACAGAAACATTTCTATGAAAGTATATTAACATGAAAAAGAATCTAGATAGATTTCTATGAGTTGTTTTGTTTATAATTGTTTATTTTTGAAAAAAAAACTTACACCCATTGAATTATAAGTGGTTTCCATACTTATAGGTAAATCTGCACTGAACAGATACCGTAATACTTCAAGTTAAATTAAAATTTGGATACATCTTTTTTTTAAATGAAATTGTGAGTTGAAAGTACAGAATAGTTAAACAAAACCCTCTCCTCGTGTTAAGAATGGCTTTTTAAATAGAAAATGAAAATAAAATGTAACTTTTTTTCAATTATTTTAAACAAACATTCATGACCCATTGGGTATAATATTTAATTTATATTAATATTAAGGTCAATAAACTAATTAAGACAATGTGGAAATGAACGATGTAAAAAAAGCAGAAAGTATTAACAATTGTTTATTTGGATAATTTAAACACCAACAAAACTACAATTGGGACGCTGAAAACGTACACGCTACAACAATACGTTTTGTTGTGTTGATTATTTATTTGTAAAAAAAAAGCAACATTTTCGGGGTTATTTATTTATGTTGGTAGTGTAGAAGAAAATGTATTAATGTTTTTAAGAGAGGTGTATTAAAAATGGAGGAGAAATTCAAATAAAAAGGCAGAACGTGGGTAAATCGCAGTTGTAAAATGCACTTATAGTTGTCAATGGGTCAAAGTTGATTTATTTATAAGAAAATAGCGACAGTATTGTTGTAATACAGAATAGTTGCAAAACATCCCCACCCTTCCCATGTAAAATAATAATTTCTAAATAATAACATTTATATTTCAGTCCGCCGGTCAAATTCTGTAAAAGTAGCAATTTGTGTTTATTTGTTTACGCTGTTATGGGTTTATGTATATGTACACATGCGCAATCCGAAGTCATAAACCGGATGGGTGGTTACAACACTCATTACAAGGTCATTTAAGTTTTATAATTATATTAGACTACCCGTGACCCGTTGGGTCGGTATGTTATATTAACTATGAAATTCGTGTATGAGCGTGACACTTGTGACGTAAAGAAAATAGTTTTTTTTTTATAACAGAAACATTTCTATGAAAGTATATTAAAATGAAAAATCACGGACGGATCACTCAAACATGAAAAAAAAAATCCTCCCTATTCGTGTAAAATTACCTATTTTTCCGAATAATCATTTTTAAATCGAAAATTAAACATGATTTTCCTACGAATCGAATGCCAACGAAAGTCATTTAGCAGCAAAAACGCACATTAACCTACTGGTGAGAAATATAAGAATGAAGCATCCATATTGGAATCCTTCAACCAAGTTATAGAAACTTAAAATCTAAAAAAAAAAAATAATAAAATCTGAAGCAAAAAAATAAAACCTAAATAAATAAAATAAACTAAAACTAATATTGAAACAGATTAGTAAATGTGTCAACAAATTCACCGTTCCCACACAACTATTTTGTATCTAACAATGTAAAAAAAATGAAAAAAGAAGGAAGGAAGGAAAAGGGACGGACAGAGAGTAGTAGTAGTAGTAGTAGTAGTAATAGTAGTAGTAGTAGTAGTGGTAGCAGTAGTAGCAGTAGTAGTCTTGCCTTTACTACAATTGTTCTTACGTTTGTCAACGGCTTAAAATTGTTTAGTTTTAATAAAATAGCGACAGTATAGCTGTAATAAAGAATAGTTGAAAACCACCTCCACTCTTCCTATGTTAAATAATAATTTCTAAATAATAATGTTAATACTTCAGTGCGCGGGTAAAAATCTGCAAAAGAAAGATTTGCGTTTATTTGTTTACGTTGTTATGGGTTAATCTTTATGCGCGCATGCGCAACCGGATGTCGTAAACCGGAAAATCGGTTACATCACTCGTTACAAGCCCATTTGAGTTTTATAATTATATAGATAGATATAAGAGATGTTATATATATATATAAATATATATATATATATATATATATATATATATATATATTAGATATATAAGATATGCTGGATGTGTTAGATATATATAAGATTTATAAAAACACCCGTCTAGCTGAATCCACTGTGAAAAATTTCCCCCACTCTATATCTGTGCCTAAATCAAAACGCGGATTCCATGAACAAAGCTTCCCACCGGACTACAACTTGGATGTCTTCAAGTCCAATGTTAACAAATTCCTAATGAACCGCCCCCTTAAGTAAGCACTTCATCAAATCTCCACACTAACGTACTGTACTTGCAATAACCCTTATCTCTGAGTTGCTTCCGGGCCTTGATAAGTGGTGATCATTGTGTAAAAAAAAAGATATGTAAGATATATATATGTATATATATATACGCATACATATATATATATATATACGCATACATATATATATATATATATATATATATATGATATTACATTTAATAATAATAATAATAATTAATTACATTACATATCTGTATTCGTAATCTTTTTATTCAAACTACTTTCGATGTAACCTTCAATTTTCTTGAGGTGTATCTTCTCGAAGTCAAACATCTGGTACACTTTTAGTTACTTCACAGTTTACATGCCCTCGTTACGTCAGCTATTACCGGATAGAGGTTGTAAGTAAATGTATACAACGGTGGACTACACTGAGAATTGAAACTTTTTTTTACCTTTCAGGAGAATATTCCTTTTGCAATTAATATAACAAAGTACGCTAACCACTGCGCCACGGGTATTGAGGACAGTTCTAGCAAAATTAGGATCTTTAAAACATGCTTATTTCTGATATTATTATTATTATTATTATTATTATTATTATTATTATTATTATTATTATTATATATTACTGCTGTTTTCTTCTTACTGTATATAATATCTATTATCTATAATTAACATTTCCGATATCGTATTAAATTCTATTTTTTTTTTGTCTTTAAACATATGTTCTGCTATTTTGAGTCTTACTATTCACCGTTCTTAACTGCCTATAATTTTTACTGGGTCCATAAATATATATATATATATATATATATATATATATATATATATATATATATATATATATATAAGCGAAAATGTATGTATGTATGTATGTTTGTAGTTCTGCTAAAATCTTTGGACCGACGGAACAAAAATTCACAAACTTGGTCAAAAAGTGACATTTTAATGTTAAACATTACATATTTTAAAATCGATTTATAACTGCTCCCAAAAATACGGGCGCCAACTCTTCTACATAAATGTACACGGGGCCGTTTATTTTGGGTCAACTTGTATTTAAAACCCGTTGAGTCATGTCACGTGATCTTGACGTCAGCAAGCTGTAATGGCAGTCGGAATTTAAAGAAAAACATTGTTGTCATCAGTAAAAAAAAATTAACCCTCACACAAGCTAAATTATGAACTTCTCCGCTATGACAACATTACCAAAGTTATTAGCACGTTAAAAATAGTTAGATATGATAGTTAAACGAAAAATAACAAGCCAAAAATGTGAAGTAAAAAAAATACGCTTACAAAAATCTTAACGATCGAAGTTTTTACAAAACAACAAACCCAGACGCCATATTATTTTTTAGTAACCCTCTTTAGAGTAAAGAAGACGAAGTGTGTGAGAGAGAGAGACGCAAACAGAGAGAGAGAGAGAGAGAAAGTTAACTTTTTCACCCCGAAATCGACAATTTTCGACAGGGAGGGGGGTCAACAACGCATGCGTCAGATGACGTCATGACGTCGTGACCTGATTTACTTTAAATAGTTGAAAACCGAACAAATTTCATATAAGTCGCGTTTGTTCAGGTAGTCGTTTGCCTTACGTTAGTTTTTTTTGTGTTTTTTCGATGTTTTGATTACCCCCCCCCCGCTTAATTAAAACTTTGTTTTCTTTTCTTACTCCTCTTATAACAATGCTTACATCGTCATCGTCATCGTCGTAACGCTCGACGACTTTCAAACATCTTTAAGTTATTTGTTTATAACAATTCTTCATTCTGGCTGGCCGATTTTATTTTCAAACTTCGCCTCAGGGCTTCGGCTTCGATCCTACCCCCCCCGGTTTCTTTTTTATTTAACACCACACAAACCTACAAACACCCGGGCAACGCCGGGTACGCCTCGCTAGTATATATATAAAAGCGAAAATGTTTGTATGTTTGTATTTCTGCTAAAAGCTTTCGAGAGACAGAACAAAAATTCACCAACTTGGTCTCATATGAAAACCCTATCCTTCGCCCGACAAATATCGAAAAAGTGGCCAAAAAAGTTAATTTTTTCACCCGAAAATCAACACTTTTCTACAAGGGCGGTCAGCAAAAACCATCCTATCATGACGAGATAAGTTCTACGCATGCGTCAGACGACGTCATAACCTGATTTAGTGTAAATATTTGAAGAACTGACACAATTCCATGTGCGTCATGTTAGGTCAGTTTGTTAGAACCGTGAATCATTATCTAAAGATTTTGGGTTCGAATCGTGGTGTGAGATGTTTTGTTTTTTTTTCGATTTTTTAATTTTAATATTGAAGCAAGGTTATTTAAGCCATTTTTCACGTAACGTTCGTTTTTCTGTTATTTTTTTCACTTCGCTTATTCTTAGGTTTTCATTAACACCCCCAACCCGACCGACCACACACACCCAAAAAAGTACCCACCGATTTTTTCAATTTTAATATTGAAACAGGCTTATTTAAGCCATTTTTCACGTGATTTTTTTTGTTATTTTTCAGAAGATTTAACGTTCGTTTTTCTATTTTCTTTTCTGTTTTTGTTTTTCAGTATTTTACATTTAACATAGTTCGTTTGCCTTACGTTACTTTATTTTGTGTTTTTTTTGTTTTGATTACCCCCACCCCCCACCGCCCGGGTACCCTGTGCTTTATTTTTCGCATAAGTTTAAACGTTCGTTTTTCTGTTTTCATTTTGTACTTTGCTTATTCTTAGGTTACCATTTACAACCCCCACCCCGCGCTCGACCACACACAGCTCCAAGCAGTCGGATAACGCCGGGTACCCCCCCCTCCCGCTAGTATATATATATATATATATATATATATATATATATATATATATATATATATATATATATATAAAAGTCGATTTATATATATATATATATATATATATATATATATATATATATATATATATATAAATCGAAAATATGAACTTAGTAAATTATATGAATAAATAAAAGGCGGAGAGACCGAGAGCAAGAAAAAAAAAAAGAGAGAGATTCATAGAGATAATAAAATATACAAGAAAACGACGTAGAAAATGTAGAATATATATATATATATATATATATACATATATATATATACATATATTTATATATATATATATATATATACATATATATATATACATATATATATATATTTATATATATATATATATATATACATATATATATATACATATATATATATATATTTATATATACATATATATATATATATACATATATATATATACATATATATATATATATATAGATAGATAGATAGATAGATAGATAGATAACAGGAGAGGGACTGAGAAGGGATCGACGGGTCTTCTATTCGTATATACCAGTGACATGTGCAAATAAATTGAGCAAACATGTTTTCAAATTATTAAAGTTTATAGCAAAATGATTCCACTCGATACACGCGAAATTCATGGCCGACTGGATTCGAAGCTTTGATGTGCGAATCGAAAATGAAATCATAATTGGACAGAAATGAAACATTCCGCTCATATAACCGTCCTTACATTCAGTCAACTGGAAATATTAAAATGCATCTATATATTTAGCATTTATGTACGCTTTATTATGGAATGAGAATGTTGAGAACGAAAACATGTGATACATTGTTTTTAATTTTTTTAAATCACTTTTAAAAGTCAGAGCTATACCAACAAACTGTACGTTGGTCTCCTCACAATCGTTCGGTTGGAAACATTCTATTGTTATAAAAATTGTACACACATTCTTTTATTACCGAGAATAAGGCTTGCAACAGAACGAGGACGCACTATAACATCTTTGTGCAAATGGCTGAACCATGTGCAAGATGACGTCATGGCAAGGAAGAAAGAAAAAGCTTATAAAAACAAGACCTTGTGCGCAGACCGGGGATTCGACCCGAAAGGATCACGATCAGGTTAGAGACGTGGGTGATGTTACAGTCGTAAAGAGAAGTCACGCGTAATGGGAGAGTCGGGAATAAAGATATTGTCTTAAAACCTGAAACGGCTAGTGGAATTTACTTTCTTATTTCTTGTATTTGTTACTTTTGCGACGGAGTCTACATCGTGTTGGGCCCCACATGTAAGCAAGTCTTCGGCGCTCATCCCGATAGTTGGAAATGCTATAGTAGCTCCAACCCTACATAGTCAAGATATGGCATGCCCCACCCCGTCCTAATTGGTACACCTCCCTATGCATTAACTCCTATCTTTGCCGATCACCTATTGCACTCTCAGCAGTGAATGCTTACGATATGATTGGAAATATATTAAAAAAAAAATGAATAAATAAAAAATAACAACGCCAATAATGGAATCATCCGGTTCGTATGAGATAAAGAACTGTATTCGTTTCACTGAAAAGTACGAATCTCTCTCTCTCTCGTACCCTTTACATGCAGAATTCTACTGCACAGGTAGAGTGCGAATATTATCTTCACAAGTCCTGGAATAAGAAATAGAAGAAAAACGGAGACCATATAAGCGTAGTTTATGTCACATCCTGTCAATATAACAAGAGTGGCGCGAAAAATCACGGCAATGTATATTCATTTCTATTTGAACATTTTGGAAAACAAAATAATTTTATAAGGCATTTAATTAAATATTTAAGTTTTTTTGTTTTTTTAGTAAGCCAAAACGATACACATTTTTCTTTATACAGATATTTAAATATGTAAAGCAAACTTTCGTCTTAAACGAGTCTCTTCAAACGATTTCTTTGTGTATATGATTTGTATTCTTGGAGATGTAAATTCTCTCATGGTGGTAGTCCGTTGAGATCTTAACTGAATAGTTGAAAAGTCTGTTAATGCAGGAACGAAGCTCACGTAACGATGCTATAAGAAATAGGATGACATTTGTTTTGAAATACCGTTAAAAGAATACTAAAGTTTCTAAGAAAGCCACACACACACACACACACACACACACACACATGCACGTGTGTGCGCGCATGGGTCTGTGTAATAACAAAAAATATGCTTTATATTTATCTAAAAATAAAATATATATTGTTTGGCTTTCTAACAAATGAATATTAACCTAACGATTATTTACAAAAATAACCATACTATTTCTTATATTATTTTATTAAATGATTTTATGCCAGATACACTTTTTCAAGAGTACATTTTTTTTTATTTGTTCTCTCATGATTTTTTCTAGTGGTATTAAACCCGAGGGGTCAGACCCGCTTAGAGAGAGAAAAGTATACGCCTGGTGTTCGTGACGCTTTTTGTCAGTCTGGAATGGGTGAGTTTTCGGTGTTTGGCGCGAATTATAAATAAAAGCATTTTAATGTATTATTTTTTTTTTATTTCGGACTATTATTCTCATCTTTATAATTTGTTGTTGTGTTTTTTAAAGATGAAAAAAACAAAACAACAACAACAACAACAACAACAACAACTAATAAAGATGAAAACAATAGTCCGAAATAAAAAGAAATAAATTAATATATATATAATGCTCATCTCAAAAATGAATTCCAATTAAGGAATAATATCTATAAAAGCATTTTTGTCACATATTTGCATCTTTATCTCAAATGGTTAATTGAAAACTTTTAGAAACAGAACTCTCTAATAAAAGTGTCCTTAAATGATGCAAACTTTCTGCCTTAAATAGAAAGTGGAAAAAAAACAAAACAAAAAACAAAAAACATTGTACTCATTAAATAAAATATTTTATAATATTTTTTGATTTCTAAAACAATTCAAAATTAAGCTTACTAATTAATATCTAAAAAAAAATGTGTTCAAACTTCTTCTATTCATAATTATCATATATTGATATGTAAAACCTGAATTTAATTGAGGTATTTTGACGGTGTATCCTGCCTTCCAAATGTGTGCCGATAAAGAAATAATTGATCACGAGGGGTAACCGTGTGAACGAATGCTTTTATATGTACTTCAGTGTTGAAATGGCCTCAGAGACGGTTAGAGTTAGGGCTATGGTTAGTGTTAGGGTAAGGGTTACGTTCTTATTTGTAAGACAATTCATCTGTTTGCATGGCGATATAGAGTGCAGTTTAATATTCTCATTTCTATAGAAATATAGAAATACATGAATATACATATTAGTAAACATGCTTATGCGCATTAGCCTGAAGAATCCTATAGTGGATAAAACGCGGAATATTCAGTGTAGGTTAATCGCCATATATATTTTATGAATTACTAACTAGCTCTACCTACGTATTGAGCACTTTTGAAGTAAATACTTAAAGTTTACGCTTAAATCTATACTTTCGTATATTAATGTTATGTGATTAAATGAAGTAGTTATATATATATATATATATATATATATATATGTGTGTATATATATAACTACACATATATATGTATATATATACTAGCAAAAGTACCAGTCGTTGACTAGGTTCAAAACAGCCTACAGAAAATGGACTCTGATTTATGAAAGTATGATAGGTTATGAAAAGGAAGGGTTGTAAAGAGATAGCTTCGAATTTGGGTGTATCCAAACTAAAGCAAAATATGATGAAAGTAAAAATAAAATAGATAAACCCCATAATTTATTATACCGTACCCGTTCACACTGAAACACTTATCACAATATTCTGTGGATCTATATTACAAAACCTTGTTAAACTTTTTGACATATTCCCATTCTATGGAGGTGAGGCGCGAACGAACACCCCATAATTTTATTATACTATATCCCTTCAAACTGAAACATGATTATCAAAGTATACATACGGCGATAGATATGACAAGTCTTTATTAAAATTTATGCATATTTCTATTCTATTGAGGCCAGGCGCGAAGGCAAACCCCATAATTTTAGTATCATATCCCTATTTAATGATCAAAGTATTATTATGTACATCTATATCAAAAATATTTGTACACGTTTTTTCTTTTAATTTTTACATTTTTTATTTCCATACTTTGTGGACCAGGCCCGAAAGCAGATCCCACAATTTTAATGAATCACCGTTCTCCCAGATCAAACATACCCATTCCTGTGTCTCGATACACCTTCTATCACTATATGTAATCATTTTTTTTAAAATAGTCAACAATATACAAACCTATTCGTGATCACACACACGCGCGCACACACACACATGCAGTTTTATATTATAGATATTTTTGTGTGTGTATGTGTAGTATGAAAGCATAACGGTTAGAAGTTTCGACTGTCGTTGTCGTTTGGGCGGTCGGATTTCGATCCTGGCTTGAGGTAGTTGCTTGTATAGCGATACTGATGAGCTGTGAAACAGTAAAACAGTACTATATGTGGATGGCTATAATGCTCCTTATCTTGGCTTGAGCATATTAGGAATACTATGGTTTGAGCTTATTAGGAATACTAATTACCATGAACATATTAAGGGATGCTCTTTGTGTAAACATATTTCGCTTAGGTATTTGTACAATGTAAAAACATTGTTTATCCACTGCCCGCATAGCAGCAGCCGAATAGTGCAACGGTTAGAAGCTCCGACTGTCGTTTGGGCGGTCAGGTTTTGATCTTGGCTTGAAGTAGTTTCTTGTCTAGCTGCAGTGACCAGCTGTGAAACAGTGAAACAGTACTGTATGTGGATTACTATATATATATATATATATATATATATATATATATATATATATATATATATATATATATAAACACTAATACTATGACACAAAGAAAGGGCTTCTATAATTTAGCCCCTAGTATAGGAAAAATAATAATTAAAAAACAAAATATAAAGACTAGTTAATTAATACTATTGTACCAAACCGTATTTCCTTAAA
>NC_136515.1:48442059-48617059 GCF_053919585.1 Euprymna scolopes | reverse complement strand
AAATGCCAAAAAAAAGGTAAGGAAAATTACAATAAAAGAAGGGGATGGGAGCAAAAAAGATATAAAAAGAAGAGGAAAACGAGAGACAAAAAATATTAAAAATAGGAAAATAAGAATGAGAATGTTATAAGAAAGAGGAAATTAATAAGAAAAAAGGGGGAGAATAATAAGAACAACTTTTATAATAATCATTATAATAAGCGTTAGAAAGAAAAGAAAAATAATACTAATAATAAACATTAATTTATGATAATATAAGAAAACGTTAAATAATGATTATAATAATAGTTAATTATAAAAAAACAAAAACAAAAACAATATGTATCAAAAAGAACCAGTATAACGTGGAGACTAAAAAGAATTAGAAGAAGTAGAGAGATAGTAATATTAAGAAAATGAAGATAAAGAAAAATAGAAGAGAAAGGAGCGAGTAAGAAAGGGGAATTACGAAGAAGAAGAAGAAGAAGAAGAAGAAGAAGAAGAAGAAGAAGAAGAAGAAATATTATTATTATTAAGAAGAAGAAGAAGAAAGAAAATGGTAAGAAAGGAAGTAATAAGTAGAAGTAACAGAAGAAATGGAAGCCAGGTAAGATGCGGGTATTAACAAAAAAACAAAAAAAAATAAAATAAAAAAACAAACAAGAAACAACTGTTTGGTTTTCATATTTCCCGCCCTAGGGTTTCCTGTCGCTTTCCTCAATCTCGTAACAGCAAGCGCCATAATCAAATTACCGACAAAAGCTGCCATGTGTTGTATATGCACATGTATAGGCAAAAAAAAAAAAAAAGGTAAACAAAAGTAGTTTTTGATGCTGTATCCCAAATAGCGAGATTCTCTATTAGAATATACAAGTGAAAATGGCGAATGTTAATGTGCATACTATTTCCGATGATATTCAATTTCTTCGCTCGTTTTCATTTTTACGAAGTATTTTTTTTTTTTTAGTTACTTTCGGAAATCCATTCATCTTTACTTCCGGTTTTTATTGCCTGGTTCGTTTTGGGGGTTCCTTTTATGTTGCACCATTTATTTTTCTTCTATATAAAAGAGTTATTTATTTCTTCATTTTCTCCAAATCGGTTACCATTTTAATATTTTCAAAGTGCTTTCATTTTATTTAAATTAAAGAAAAATTAATACATATACTAGCTATAATAAATATATTCCCAAGCGGGTACACATGTTTAGTTTAATAATAAGTGGAGTAAAATTTGCTCTCTTATATGCATTGAGACCCTATGCCAGTAAGTAGAGATTTTGTAGACCTGTATGAATTTCGAGAGGGTTACATCAAGCATAAGTCAGGACAATCTGGCGATTAATGAAAATAGACCCAGTGCATCTACCATGATTGAAACGAGGTTTCAAGTGTGAGCTTTTTAAACTAAACGCCCAAGAAACCGAGGTATCGAATGATATTACAGAGAAATTAAATCACGTGTTTATTGGGAGGACGCCGTTTCCAGATAGTTTGAGTCGCGGAAGCAAATAAAACAGACATGCCTAAATATGTAGAAATCTAAGCAAATATTTCCTTGGAACTGTCTGTCGGCCAACCATTTTAAATATAAAGAGTCTAGTAAGAAAGAAAGTAATTTTAAATTCTTTTAGTTCTCCCCTCGTGTGAGAACGTTTCTCCTCAATAAAACCTTTGAAACAGCAACGTGTGCGCATTGTTTCTATGCAGAAGTCTTATCCGACTAAGTTAAGCAGCCGATCAACAGCTACTAGACGATGCATCGATACTGAAGACTGTACGTACGGGAAACGATTAGACCGCGAACGTATGTAAAATAGCTTTTCAATTTGTTTTGTTTCTTGATCGCTTACGTTTGTGTAAAGAAATGTTTTTAGTTTCAGAAAAATGCTAGAAAACATAATACAAAGAAATAAAAACATTATTTTTTAGGGTTATTTATTGCTGTATTTGCTGCAGCTTGTATAGCTGCAATTATATTGCATTGAATTTCATTACAATAGGTAATATCTGTTATTTTCATTTTAAAGCATTTATGTTTTGTTTCATCTGTTTTCTTCGGCATTGAACAGATGCATTTTTTTTATTCAGTCTTTTATTCCTTCGTTTTGATGACCCACGTAAATATTATTTTTTATGCCACAACGTATTACATATGTATGTCTCGCCTTCGTCAAAACGAACTACCTCATTCTTCAACAGTTTGCCTCTATGTAGCATATCATCTAGTTTACATACGACCGTTAATTCGTGTGACCGTTGAGGATATAATCAACTATACGTCGCCATTTTGAGTTTTCTGTTATTAAGAAACTAGACCCTACCTCGCTGTTCTTAAAAAGGCCCTTCTGCTATCTGTGCTTAAATATAAACGCAGATTCCACGAAAAAGCTTCTTTCCCAGAACTGTCTCTCTTTGGCACACTGCCCCCTTAGCATTCCTTCCAGTTGAATACAACATTACAGTCTTCAAATCTAATGTAAACAAAGTTCTTGTTAAGCCGTCTTCGTAACTAATCAAATTCTAGCTAATTTACACCATAAGTGATCATTACACTCCCACCATAGATTCATAAACACTTATACCCGAGTGGCCGTCAGGACGTGATAAGTGGTGACACAGAAGTAAAAAAGACGCGTGCAAGTTTCTGATGCAAGTAAAACTTGCACTAAATACAATTCTTCCTACAATTTTGTTTTCTATGTTTAAGAGAAAATCAATAATTCTTTACAGGGTCTATTGTCAAATGTAAACGATTAATTTTATAAGTCGTAAAAGTTGATTTTTACTCGTACATAAATATATTCTATTCCATTTCAATTAGCAAAGGATTTTATTGCATTTTCTACCTACACGTCAATTTTCTAAACCTGCCCCTCTATTACTTTCATGTTATCGCATCTATCAGAAACACAGAAGGTAAAAACATGTCGTATTGTTTGTATTTTCAGACTACTCACCAAACCTTTAGTGTTATTTTCAGAATGTTTCGGTTGATATAATCTCCGACCCGTAGAGTAGATGATAAAGTACTTGGTTAATGCAGTTGTAAGTTACATGTTTTTGAAGGTTGAAGGTTAAATCCACACTGCGACACTCAAAATAAAATGCGAATAACTTATGGCTTCTACCTAGTTATGAATGACGAATGAGAATATGGCACCCCAGTGGATTAAATAAACAGTTGCGTTCGAAGTTCCCTGAAGATTCGCTTGTTCAACAAAAATTTTCCCGAGTCTAACAAAATACCCTAGAACGGTAATTAGTAGATTATATATATATATATATATATATATATATATATATATATATATATATATATAGAGAGAGAGAGAGAGAGAGATTTATAAAGAATCAGAATCTATATATATATATATATATATATATATATATATATAAAATATATTTTAGTCATCGACATACAGACCTGTTTCGTTGTATCACAACTCATCAGTGCCGCTAGACTAACACCTCTCCCAAGCCGAGGATCGAACCTAGAACCATCGTGATGACAGTCGGCAGTTCTACCCCTTGACTACTGAATCGGTGGCCGAAATTAACCTGTCCGAACGATTATTTAAATAAACATCCGTCCGCTACTCGTAGAGGGCTCAAACGTTTGTTTGTAAACAAATCGTGAGCTTCGCATTATTTCAGCTAAATTAAGTAGCGAGTAAGATAATTTACGAGAGTGCTCTACCAAAGAGGGGAGCTTTATAAAATATATTTTAGTCATCGACATACAGACCTGTTTCGTTGTATCACAACTCATCAGTGCCGCTAGACTAACACCTCTCCCAAGCCGAGGATCGAACCTAGAACCATCGTGATGACAGTCGGCAGTTCTACCCCTTGACTACGGAATCGGTGGCCGAAATTAACCTGTCCGAACGATTATTTAAATAAACATCCGTCCGCTACTCGTAGAGGGCTCAAACGTTTGTTTGTAAACAAATCGCGAGCTTCGCATTATTTCAGCTAAATTAAGTAGCGAGTAAGATAATTTACGAGAGTGCTCTACCAAAGAGGGGAGCTTTATAAAATATATTTTAGTCATCGACATACAGACCTGTTTCGTTGTATCACAACTCATCAGTGCCGCTAGATTAACACCTCTCCCAAGCCGAGGATCGAACCTAGAACCATCGTGATGACAGTCGGCAGTTCTACCCCTTGACTACGGAATCGGTGGCCGAAATTAACCTGTCCGAACGATTATTTAAATAAACATCCGTCCGCTACTCGTAGAGGGCTCACCTAAAGAATCAGAATCGGAATCAGTAGTTGTATCAGAATCGGGAATTTAGTACCGAATCGGTAATCTCGTATCGGAATAAGGAAAAATATTGGAATTGCCTCATAACTAACACACACACACATATGTATATATATATATATATATATATATATATGTGTGTGTGTGTGTGTGTGTGTGTGTGTGTGTGTGTGAGTTATGAGGCAATTCCAATATTTTTCCTGATTCCGATACGAGATTACCGATTCGGTACTAAATCCCCGATTCTGATACAACTACTGATTCCGATTTTGATTCTTTATAAATCTCCAAATATTTTACTAACGATTTTTTTTCTTTTCCCATTAACCATAAAAACACATATCTATTGTACAGATATTTTCCTACACGTAAAAATACACTATCGATTTTAGTTTTGCCGGTGATTTAAAAATCAATAAATATTTTGTATTTTATCGTTGTTACCAGCAATAGATGATTTTGCTTTAAGCAGAATCAAACAAAAAAGACAAAGGAATCGTTTTAGCATCAGAATTTTTCCGATATCTATTTCGATGCGTTTAAACACTAATATAAATGCATATATATATATATATATATATATATATATATATATATATATATATAGTTAAAGCCGAAATTATTGGCACTCTTCCAATTTTTGCGTTTTTTGGAGAAAAAACATTTTCTACTAATTATTTTTATTAAAGTGTTGATTAACATGTATATCGAAAATTTACAGATCTCCTGAAACACTTTTAGTTTATTATAAAATATTCAAAATAAATATTATTAATGATAACACAAAAAAAACATACGAATTCAAATTTATTTGAACCCGTGATTTTTATCATAGAATTCACGGGATTTTATGCAAAATAATACTTGTTTATTATGATTTGGGTATTGCAACATCTTCTAGGACGTTTCAAAGTCTTCTATAAATAACGTGCATTGGTCAATCCTTCACTTTATCAATAACACCAGACCGCAAAGATGGCTAAAATTAGGGAACACAGTTTCGATGTTAGACAGAAAATAGTGGATGCACACATGAAAGGTAGTGGATACAAATCCATTTCGAAGCTTTTGAAAGTTCCTATGTCGACAGTAAGAAACATTATCAAAAAGTATGGTGTTTTCATCCGATTCAAACTTGACGGCTCGAGGCCGTAAATAGAAACTTTCTCCCAGAACTGTACGACAAGTCATTCGAGGAGCGGAAAAGGACCCGAAAACTACTGGTAAGAAAGTAATGCAACAATTGAGCGATTAAGGTATTGAAATTTATGTTTCGACATTGAGGAGGACACTGAAGTCATACGGGATTAAGGGGTACCGACCAAGGAAACTCCTCTCCTCTCCAAGAAACATGTTAAAGTCCGCTTAGAGTTTGCAGGGGAGTTTATTGACAATGGTCCAACTTTTTTAGGTTCAGTTTTATGGTCAGATGAGACTTAAATTGAACTTTTTGACAGCAGAGATGTGTCGTTTGTGTGGCGGAAAAAAGCAGAAGCCTTCAACCCAAAGAATACAGTCCATACGGTGAAGTATGGTGGATGAAACCGTATGTTTGGGGTTGCTTTTCGGCTAATGGCACTGGAAAACTTGTCACTGTGGATGGCATCATGAGATAAGACCAATACATTAAAATATTGACTGCAAATCTGAAACCTTCTGAAGAAGACCTTAGTCTTGGAACCAACTGGGTCTTCTAACAGGACAATGATCCAAAATATACGGCGAAATTGGTGGAGAAATGGCTTTCGGATAATGAAATACACCTTCTGAAGTGGCCAAGTCAAAGTCCGGACTTGAATCCAATGGAAAACTTGTGGGTTGTGGTGAAGGCGAAAGTGAAAAGAAGGAAACCAAGAAACCTGGGGGAATTAGAAAATATCGCCAAGGAAATATGGTTTAATATTCTTGTTGATGTGTGTAGGAATTTAGTAATGTCGCATAGAAGACGTCTAGAAGCTTTTATTAAAAACACAGGCTTTGCAAGTGGCTATTGATAAAGGGTGCCAATAAATTTGAATTCGTCTGATTTTTTGTTATCATTAATAATACTTATATTGAATATTTTATAACATACTAAAAGTATTTCATGAGATCTGTAGATGGTCGATATAAATGTTCATCAACACTTTAATAAAAATAATTAGTGAAAAAATGTTTTTTCTCCAAAAAACGTAAAATTTGAAAAGGTGCCAATAATTTCGGCTTTAACTGTATATATATAGGAATAATCAACTTGGGAACATAAAAAAGATTTAAACAATTTTAATCTCTAAATTTACTATTTAAATAGCAAATTAAATATACAAGGAAATACGATTAAATCAGTTAATTTTCAATACAAAGCACTAATATGTCTGCGAAGTTAAAAACTGCATATGTTATATCTGTGCGAAGTATTCGTATTATTTTGATATTTCGAAGTATAGTTTTGTATCTTGAGTGTTATTCTCACAGTGTTCCGGCCGATGTAACCCATGACTTTCATCAGGTGTATTTTGTCAAACTATTTAATATTTCTCTCAAACTTTGGAATTTTCTAGGAGTTTCTAACGCAATTGTTATTTAATCAAAGGAGGTATCATTCTCTCGTTCTGTCAGCCATTACTAAGTAGAAGTAATTCGCAGTTGTATTCTTTGTATCGCTTGCCCCGAGAAGTCGGCCTTTAACCTCAAGAACGCCCACGTACATCTAGTATTTTCCTATCGAAATAAAAAGAAAAATGATATCCACTTGATAATCTGACCGAATTGACATTGACCGGAATTTGGAACGTTTTAATTAATTCACAAGGAAAGTATGTCCTCCATTCATCAACCAAGTAATTGATATTTTTTTTTGTTCGCCTGCACTCTGATTAAACATTTAATCTCCAGGATCATTACATTTGCTACTGAATTTTACCAAGCAAGGGTTTTAGGAGCATTAGACTTATTTTAGTTTCTAGATGTACATGCCATTATCTTATTTCTGCACACGCACACACACACACGCACACACATAATTATATATATATATATATAATATTTATATTATTATTAATAACTAGTTTATTAATATTTATATATTGTCTGTTATTTAGAATAAACAGCTTTCTGTAGCACATTTGTAATCTACAATCAGCTGAATAAATATGAAATGTTGTACATTTAAGATTGATGTGTTTAGGAATAAAATAGTTTTGAACATAATCATTTGAAAAGAATGGATTTTATAACAGAAACAATTGAACCAATTAAACGATAATAATAATAAAGTTGAAACAATAAGAAAAGTTGGCTTCATTTGAAAACGTAAAATTAGAGTTTGAGGAACAATAAAATATTTTATGATATTTTGTAAACGACCGATTGAGTAAGAGTTCATTTTAATTATTGAATAATTCGTTTTGCGATAGCTTCGTTGTTTGACGGCTGAATATGTAAAAGCTAGCAAAGCGAACTTTGCATTCTGACTTCGATCACGACGGGGATATGGAGCTGTAAAAAAAGGTTACATTCAAAGTTTTACAAGACGTTGCCATGTTCAAAATTGTGTTGATGCATCGCAATTAGTAAGTCGTTATTTCTAGCGTCTCCAAGACGAGTACCATCGCAGGGGAAGAAGTATACAGCAAAAGGTACGTGAATTGAAATTAGCAACCGGCTAAAGACCTTTCTTTCATTTGTTCCCTTTACTGGTTCCCTTTACTGTGAACTGTTCTTTCTATTAAGTAATCACCCATCCATTCCCGCCCACATACCCAACATTTATTCGTTTATACATAACATCTTGCATAGACAATTATAAGCAACCATGTTTATTTGTAAAGGATTGATATGCCTATATAACATACTGTCAATTCATGGCTGTAAAACGTGCTGTTGTATTATAGAGGTGCATAGTGTTGATATATCTATATAACATCCCATATAATGTTAAATTCAATACTTGATTTGCTAATATAATGTTAAATTCAATACTTGATTTGCTAAGTGCTTTATCGGGAGAGGTTATCTGCCCTTTTTTATATTCTAATCTCCTCTACATTTTTGGCTATATATATATATATATATATATATATATATATATATATATATATATATATATATATATATATACTCATGAGAAAAAATGGGCCAAACAAATTTTATATATTTTATTGCACTAAAAGCTATATTGAACAAAGAGTAATTGGACAAAGTAACTTAAACGAGACTAATAACACAGAATAAGATATTTACTTAATAAAGGCTTCGGATGGATTCGAATTCCCTTTTCCTTTCTTTTAAAGATCAGTACTTTTAGACTACTCTCAACCAAAGTGGAACATTGTGAGGAGGAGATGTTATTTTATTCACTTTGCACAGCTTCCCACAGTTTGTCATTGTTTAAAGAAGTGATTTCCGCTAATGCACGAGATATTATGGACCAAATATTCTCGATTGAGTTTACATCGCGGCTTTCACATGGCCAAGATATCACATCAATTAAATTATCAGAAAAAAACAACAACATTTAATGACTTTAGCAGTGTGTGCAGGAACATTATCATGTTGAACAATAATGTGCTGGGATATTCCCAGCTTCTGGATACTTTGTAATAGTCCTGTATCTAATATTCGAATGTATTTCTTTGCATTGATTGACTTCTCACAGCTAATAACTTCCCTAACTCCTGCTGAAGTAAAATCTCTCTATCATTTTGATGTTCTTAGATAAACATGGCTTCTTTGCACACCTTTTTTAGGAAAACCCCATTTCTTTCATTTGTCTAGATATTGCATATCAAGAAAGAATTTAGCGCCACTGTTTTGAATTCTTTGCTATGGTCAACCTAAGTTTTCTTTCGATCCTTCAAAACAGTTAATTTAAGCATGTGGCCATCCTTCAAAGTTGATGCTCCAGGGCGACCAGCTCCAGATTCCCCTTTTACCAAGCGTTCGACTTCGAACGTTTGACCAATTCGCTTCACTGCACAAAGAGATGTTTTCACATTTTCTTTTCTTAAAATATCCAACATCTGCTAGAAAATCATTCTGGACGGTCTTAATCCCGTAATTCGTTTGTTTTTAGATCTTCGACAAGATGCGGTTTTATCATTTTTAGGATGTATGTTTTTCACTGATATGATTATAATGATCTGCAAAATGGAAATTGTCAGTTAAAATTACAAAAAAATCATGGAAAAATATTGAAAAATCTATTTCTTCCTTCTTTCATTCTTGACCCAGTATTTTGCTCATGCGTGTATATATATATATATATATATATATATATATATATATATATATATATATATATATATATATATATATATATATACCCTAGGGGGGTCGATGCTAGTCTGCCGGCACTGTAGAACTATGGTACAGGTAAACCTGTCTGTTATACACACACACACATATATACATATATATATATATATATATATATATATTACTGTTCTATTTCTTAATTTCACTTAAAATAATTCTTTTCGTTTTCTCGTTATTTTCATTCTGTTCGTTGTATTTTTATTTATTTTCTTGTTCCTACTATTTTTCTTACCATTCTAAACGATTACATTTATTTTCATTCTTCTTTGTTGTCTATATTTACTCATCATCTGCCCAGTTTCGTGATCATCCTTCTCAATCTGTAAAATTTTATGCGTTTTTTTTTAATTTTCTCACACATTTTGAACGCAGTAACATGATTGGTCGCATCTTTGGATCGATTGATTCGCGCATGCGCGCAACGACGAGCTGCAAAAAAAAAAGACATTCGAGCATCAAAACGAAACGAAACTATCGTACAATCAAAATAAAAGCCTACAAAACGTATTCATCTTGTAACAGATCGCGGTTTTGTTTTCTATTTGGAAGCGAATTGCAACAAAAGGTGGGAAAATTAAGTTAAAAAAACATCAAAAGTATAGAACATATAAATATATATTTACTTACCAATCTTTCTTCTTACTAAACCTGCTCATATCATTGTATGTCGAGAAACATATATGGTTGCTTGTAACCGTATATTCGCGAAATGTTTCAGGATTGTTTTTTTTTTCTTACAATTAAACATATTTTCACGTGAAGAAATATACTGAAAAGAAAGCAGTTGCTTATGAAAGAACGTGACGTGGAATAGTAAGTCTACAGCTACTACTAATAATAATACAACTACCACTACTACTACTGGTACAAATTAACTTCGGTCGTTAATACGCCTACTGTTAATAACAGTGACGTTAACTTTATTAAGGAAGGTGGACTTGTAAATTCATCTTCGTCCGTTCGTCCGTTCGTCTGTCCGCACTTTTCTCAATAACTACAGTTTGGAATTTTTTGAAATTTTGCGCAAATATTAAACATGATATGAGTAAAAAAAAAGTAAGAGAATGGAGTTTTCGGAAAAAAATCCGCTTACCCGCTGAGGATGCCTTCTGGGTTAAAATGGCTCAAATTGGCACTTTTATGCTTATTAAAAAAAATTGATTTCTTGGATTTTTAGAAATTTTTCTGAAAAGTTGTAACTAACTGATTTCTATATAATTTTGTTTGTCTATACTTATCGATAACTCTTGGGTGTGCCCCAGGGGGGCATTTTAGGGCTAATAAAAACACTCCATTTGTGGGACTATTTTAACATATTTGTCCAAAATTTTCTCTGTATGTCTATTTAGCAGTTTTGCATGGTGCTGATTTCAAATTTAAATCTGTTAGGCCTTAGGGATATTTAGGGGCACCGTTTATTTTTACCAGGATTTGACGTTTGCTGGGGTATTTTTGGGCTAAATAGAGGTGGAGGGAGAATGCTGAACTTAGTCATTTTTATGCCTCGTTCATTGTGCACTCACGGGGGACCATGCATGCTTCAATTGTTGCAAGTAGGATTTAATACTATACACATAGAACACGTATAGATTACACATCACTATTGAAATTATAACCGTACAACACAATTTAAACAACAACAAAAAAAAAGCCGCGTTAAGCTACACATTGGACTCTGGTAAAAAAAAAATAATCGGGAATCAATGAGTTATATATTACCAATATGATGAGAGATTTAAAATAGTCTATTTCTATTTATGACTTTTTGAAGTTGAGAAATGGCTGACGAAACGGAGGCATGCTGCTCTCCTAAATTAAAGAAAGGGTCCGTTCCAAATTACGTGCACATTTCCGAACTCCAAAAAAATGTGAATTAAAACCCTTCTAACAACTAATGAACGATCAATTGAATGAAAACTAATATACATGATTTAAACGGAAATGACTATTTTTACAACTACGTTTGCTGGGGTATTTTTGTATAATAGCTTTCGTTTGCATGTTCTCTCGTTCTCTATTTCCTTCTCTTAGTACACGTGAGAAGATTTGTATCTTTAGTGGGCTGCATACTATATTTATATATGTGTAGGCGTGTCGACTATCAACGCAGTGGTTTTAGGTTGAATCCCCGGCTAGATAAAGGTACTAGTCTAGCTGCACTGATGAGTTATGCTATACAACGAAACTGTACTGCATGTGGATGACTACATCTATACATCTATAAAAGAGAAAGTATCTGTCTGTCTGTGTTTGTCTGTCTATGAAGATTTCCCGACACAATAACTCTGTAAATTTTCAGTCTACAGACTCGAAAGTGGATATACAGGGTACTGAGATTTGGGATAATCTATGTAATCGGTTTTCAGTCAGAAATTTGGTTGTTAAGGGGACAAAGTTCACTGATTTTACCTTTGAGAACTCTACCAGACTTCACCGCCAATTTTGGGTCTAAACATGTGAAATGTTGGATATAGGTTCGTTGGATGTGGATCTAACTTAATAACTTGATTTGAGCCCAAAACAATAACGATTAATGGGGTCATAATAGGGGCCAAAGTTAACAAAAATGACCGATTCAATCTCTACCATATTACTCAGAAAATTTCTGGTGGAAACATTTGAAATTTTACATAAAGGGTATTCAGAGATCGGGCAAGGTTTTTTTTATCGGTCTGGATCGAAAATTTGATCTAAAAATATATAAATTTACGTGTGTATGTTTGCATGGCTGCCTAATACTTTCAACGGAGGCGACGGCTAGCATTAAATAAAACCAATGCCACTTCCAGTTTTGCTGTCGTCGTAACAGCAAAGACGTAAAGTGTTTTCCCCTTTCTCTTCCTCGTTTGCTGTACGGGTTCGAGCCTGCCTTCCTACTACTAATTTTCTTTGCCCAACACACACCTCCAAAACCCCGCGAAACACCGAGCTGAAATGCTAGTATATATATATATATATATATATATATATATATATATATATATATATATATATATATATAAAAGTGAACGTGTCTGTGTGTGTATGTGTGTGTGTACATTTCCCTACGCAATAACTTTTTCAGTCGACAGACTCGAAATTTGATATAAAGGGCATGGAGATTTTCGAACATGTTTGAAATCCGTTTTCGGCCAGAAATGAGGCTGTTAAGGGGTCACAGGTCAACGATTTTACCTTTGAAAACTCTACCAAAACTCCTCCGCCAATTTTGGGTATAAACAACTGAAATTTTAGATAGAGGTTCCTTGGACATAGCTCTAACTTAATAATTTGAGCCCATAAAAATAAATAGAAAGAGGTAATAATAGGGGTCAAAGTTAAAAAAAAATTACCTCTGCGGTCTCTACCAAATTACTCAGACTATTTCTGATCTGCACATGTGGAATTTTACATAAAGGGTATTCAGAGATAGAGCAAGCTTTTTAATCGGATTGGGTCGAAAATTTGAGTTACCAATATATAAATGTATGTGTGTATGTTTGTATGTCTGGCTAAAAACTTCAACAGATTCGACAGATTTTCCCAAGATCAGTATCGTTTTTAAGCTCGAGCTTTCATACGACAAATATCGAAAAATTGGATAAAAACATTAATTTCTTCACCTTGAACAGGTAACATGTGGACAGGGAGGGGTCGCTTTTTTCGTCATAATTGTCGAAAGTCATCCTCTCCTTACGATTGTCTAGCCTTAATTAAAACCGCCGTCACTTCCGGTTTGGCGGTCCTCGTAACAGACAAGACGTAAGGTTTTTTTCTCGTTCGTTTCCTCTTTGCTGTACGCGTTCGAGCCTACCTTCCTTCTACCACTTTTATTTTCACTCAACACACACCACCAAACACCTGGACAACGTCGAGCTGAAATACTAGTATATATATATATATATATATATATATATATATATATATATATATATATATATATAAATATATATATATATATATATCTTTCTATCGATATATCTATAAAACTGAACGTATCTCTGTTTGTGTCTGTGTGTGTATCTGTGTGTGTCTGTCAATTTTCAGTCTACAGACTCGAAATTTAATATATGGGGTACTGAGATTTGGGAAAATCTGTGTAATCGGTTCTCGGCCAGAAATTCGGCTGTTAGATTGTTACAGTTCAACGATTTGATCTTTGGGAACTCTAACAAACTGCTCCGCCAGTTTTAGGTATAAACAATTGAAATTTTAGATAAACGTTCCTTGGACATTGATCTAAATCAATAACTTTATGTGAGCCCAAAACAGTTCAGGTTAAAGGGTCATAATAGGTATCAAATTAAAAAAAAAAATGACCGCTTATTTTTTCTCAACGTACACCTCCAAACACCCGATCAACGGTGGGTGAAATGCTAGTATATCTATAAAAGTTAAAATTGTCTGTCTGTCTATGTGTGTTTCTGTCTGTGTACATTTCCCTGCACAATAACTCTGTCAATTTCAGTCTACAGACTCGAAATTTGATATATGAGGTACTGAGATTTGGGAAAATCTTTATAATCAATTCTCGGCCAGAAATTTAGCTAAGGGGTTAAAGTTCAACGATTTGACCTTTGAGATCATTACAAACACCTCCGCTAATTTTGAGTATAAACAATTCAAATTTTCGATATAGGTTCTCTTGGACATGGATCTAACTTTTGAGCATTTTTGGACATGGATCTAACTTTTGAGCCCAAAACAATAAATCGGGTCATCGTAGGGGTCAAAGTAAAAAAAAAATGACCGCTTTTTTTCTCAAGATACACCTCACAACACCCGGGTAACGCCGGCCTGAAGTGCTAGTATATCTATAAAAGTGAAAGTGTCTGTCTTTCTATGTTTGTGTGTATGTGTGTGTACATTTGCCTACACATTAACTTTGTCAATTTTCAGTCTACAAACTCGAAATTTGATATACAGTGTATGGAGATTTGCGAAAATCTTTGTAATTCTTTTTCGGCCAAAAGTTTGGCTGTTAAGGGGGGTCACAGTCGACGATTTGACCTTTGAGAACTCTATCAAACTCCTCCGACAATTTCGGGGATAAACAAGTGAAATTTTCGATATAGGTTACCTTGGACATGAATCTAACTTTATTTAATTTGAGCCCAAAACAATAAATGGTAAGGGGTACTAATAGAGGTCACAATTAAAAAATTGACCTCTGCGGTCTCTACCAAATTACTCAGACGATTTCTGCTCTAAACATTTGAAATTTTACATGAAGGGTATTCAGCGATAGGGCAAGCTTTTTCGTCGGTCTGTGTTGAAAATTTGAGCTATCAATATATAAATGTATGCATGTATGTTTGCATATCTACCTAAAATTTCGATAGAGGCGACGGATTTTCACAAGATCAGTATCGTTTTGAAGCTCGACCTTTCTGACGACAAATATTGAACATTGTCTAAAAACATTAATTTCTTCACCCTCACTTGTGTCTATCTCTGCTCTCCTAGGGAGGCAAGGGCATAGTAATATAAATGAAAACTTAATATATATATATATATATATATATATATATATATATATATATATATATATAAGTGAACGTCTCTGTGTATCTGTGCATCTGTGTGTCTGTGTATCTGTGTGTCTGTGTACATTTCCCTACGCAATCACTCTGTCAATTTTTAGTCTACAGACTCAAAAGTTTATATACAAGATACTGAGAGTTGGGAAAATATAAGTGATCGGATTTTGGCCAGACATTTGGCGATTAAGGGGTACAAGTTCAACGATTTGACCTTTGAGAACTTTACCAAACTCCTCCCACGATTTAGGGTCTACGCTTATATTTAGATATATTTCTTGGACATAGGTCTAACTTAATAACTTGATTTGAGCCCAAAACAACAGACTTAAAGGGGTCATAATGGGGATAAAAAAATTGACCTCTGCGGTCTCTTCCAAATTACTCAGACAATTTCTGGTCTAAATATTTGAAATGTTACATAAAGGGTATTCAGAGATAGGGCAAGCTTTTTCATCAGTTTGGTTCGAAAATTTTTAGTTACCAATATATAAATGTATGCGTGTATGTCTGTTTGCATGTCAGCCTTAAACTTTCAATAGAGCGACGGATTTTACCAAGATCAGTATCGTTTTAAAGTTTGACCTTTCATACGACAAATATCGAAAAATTGGCTAAAGGCATTAATATCTTCCCCATCAACTAGGCACTTTTCTACAGGGACCACTTTTTTGCCAATATTTTTAAAGTTATCCTTTCCTTAAGATTGCCTAGCCTTACTTTAAAAAAATGTCGCTTGCGGTTTGGTGGTGGTCGTAACAGCATAAACATTAGTTTTTACCCCGTTATTTTCCTCCTTTGCGGTACGGGTTCGTGTGCCTTCCAACTACCACTTTTTTTTTTGCTCAATATACACATCCAAACACCCGGGCAACGACGGGCTGAAATGCGAGTATATATATATATATATATATATATATATATATATATATATATATATATATATATATATATATATATATAATTATTCAGAATAATGAAATACAGTAACTCCACTGGTGTGCAAATCCAGTGATTATCGATCTTACAAAATATTATTAAATGTAATATATATATATATATATATATATATATATATATATATATATATTTGTCTTGCATACAATAACATTTCTGTATTTGAAATTTAACTGTTTTATATCACAAATTTAAAATGCAAAATTATGATATATATATATATATATATATATATGCTTATATATACATGCATTTAATGAATATACATATATTTATATTTATATGATATATATATAAAATTATATATAGTAATATCTATATATCTATAAATATATGAATACCTATATATCTATCTATCTATCTATATATATATCTATAAATGTCTCTCTCTATATATATATGCATATATATCAATATATATATAAATAAATATAAATATATCTATATATTTATCTATATCTGTATATATATGTATATATATCTATATACCTATCTATATATCTATATATCTATTTATATGTCTATCTCTCTCTCTCTATATATATATATATATTGTTTTTAGTTGTAATTTTTATTACTATGTTCTTGCCTCCCTATATATATTTGTATGTCTGTTCAATCGTTGTATAGTTGAGTTACTTATATTTAAATCTACGGACACTGCTAATTATTCTGACTGAATAAACAGAGAATGTATAATATGTGTATTTATACAAACATTATTTGCTTCATATGAGCATATATGGTTCAGCAGTAACTCTTCAGGGAGTTACATCATCAGCCAAAAATCAATTTTTGGCCTAATGATGTAGATTCGTTAATAGATGAACTGCTGTAACAAGTCTGCATATGTGTAGATAATAATATTTCTGAAAATCAACAAATAGCCAATAATGTTTGTATAAAAATTGTGAGGAAGTATTTTCTAAATTTTATTATTTTTTACTTTGAAGCTGTGTTATTCTCATCTGTTACTTCGGATAAAGTGTGGCACATGAAAGCAAGATTAAATCATCTTGCTCACAGTATACAAGTACGTCAGTGCCTTCTTAAGTGTTTAATGACGTAAAGAATATTTTACTCTCATTAAAACTACGAAAAAATAAAACTGTTGTACTGGTTCGACAAAATAAATGTTCAGAAGGGCTTGTACTAAATCATAAACATTATGTCGATAAAATGTTAGTCATATTACATGGCGCAGTAAAATTTATTAAATTTGTCCCGGTAAAAACCTCATTATGGAACATTCTCATAAACCAAATTAAAAAAAAAAACAGTTGGTTAATGGGTCACATACTTTTGTATCTGTTCTTCGCCCCATTTCCTACTAACTTCTTTTCCAAAGCTCTGGTGCTTTTATCCAAATACATTTGGACGTAGCTAGTAGTTTACTTGTAATTTTCTCAAGAGTACATACTTTGCTGCTCCCAGCATTACCAGTCGAGTAATTCCTTCGAATATAGCTCGTGGGATTAGATCCTCAGTCTCTATCGGTCCAAGTTTATAAGGCCTACCTAAAACTCATGTAGCTGATATCCCCTTAAGGCCTAGTCTTTCTATGGGATCGCTATCCCAATACAGGGTCGCAAAATGGATCTCTAATACAGTAGAAACCTAGGATACGGTGTCCCTTTGACACGTTTTATTTCAGGTTAAGATACAGAATACAGTGTTTTTCGAACCCTGGTTATTTTATTTGCCCTGCCTCCCAGGGTTATTCATAATGTTATTTAATTCTATACATGTGCATTATATACTGTACTGTTTTTGTTACTAATTTTTAATGCCGTATCCCGGGGTTCTTAAGTATTTTACAGTCACTAGTACAGTATTTATTAAATAATGTCTAAAATATTCGTTTTATTTTGCGAATTTCATTGAAAAAAACTACAGTTATACTCATAAATTTATATGCCCGTATGATATTTACGTGAACCCCTGTTTTATAGATAATTGATACGTATGCTAATTATTTTCTATCGCAGCTATGTATCACCTCCTTCCATGCCTGAGATCATATTTGTTAAGCGGATGAAAGTTGGTTTTTACATCTGCTGAATTTATATTTTAACCATGTAATGTATAAGCAAATATATGGGATACCCATGTGCTCACTAGTGGAACGAGGAATGGCGAACGTTTTTGTGAGTTTTTATAAGAAACGATTATTACACGGGCTCACAAAAGCTTCATTTGATTTTCGATCTGTAGAAGACATATTTTATTTAATTCCTGATGAAATGGCGACAAATGGTGTTTTTCTCTTTACTGAATAAAATGCACCTCGAATTTAAATATAATTATGAGGGGGAACGTAACTCTACTTTAGCTTTGCGTGATGTACAGGGTGCAAAAACTTCATCGTGTTTCCTTACATCAGTGCATCGTAAACCTACGTCTACAGAATTGTATACAGGCTGGGATCCGCTTTTCCTGCAAAATGAAAGAGTAATTTAATTTGGGCCCTAACATATCCTGTTCTTATGATTTGTTTAAAAGCAAAACTGGATACTCTCCCGATGTGATTAGGTTTTCCATTGAAAGAAATTGAATGAATTGTCCAAAATAAATCTAATACAGTGGCTAAATGTCCAATTTATATTCATTAACCGTGGTTAGAGTCAGGAAGGGAGAAATCGCCAAGCAAATCAGCTCAACAGTAGAGGAATGCTATTTTTCGTATAACGCATGTGCTGTGTTCTCTATAAAACTATTAATTGCATTCTCTCGAAATAACGTTCTACAACCCCCCACACAGAAAATATAATGCAATATTTTTAATTTAAATATAGTTGCAGTGCCAACTACGTTGGACGCCCGACGACAAGATTGGATAATTGAGTTCAACAACACACATCTGACTAAATAAGAAATCGCACCTTCCTACCAACAGTCGATCTGAGTAACACATTATTTCTTGACTTGCATAAAAACTTCATCAATGACTCGTTTACTGTTTAGAGTCGTGTTCATCCGAACTTTAATCTGAGGAGATTGGGACCATTTAAGTTCGTTGGAAGATACTACTCTATGTAAACAGACGGACGTCTCTTACGTTTGAACGTGATACGTCTCTAGGGGATTTTATCATTGTACATAGATTATACGTAAGACATGTCGTGTTTTCCATGTTTTTTTTTTGCTGTTGTGCTTGTTTTCTGGTTTATTTCTCTCCCCGTTATTCATATCAATTTAAAACGTAGAGGCTTTCTTGTAGGGTTTTCTCGGGTGTGTAAATTAAAGAAATCCTCCATCCAGCTCTAGAAGACTGAGAGCGAAATCGGTAAGCTGGGCTTTCTATTTTGTTTGTATTTTAAATCATAACATCGAAACATGGCTTCCATCCATAACCATTACATTATACATTCTATACTGCACAAAATATAATATAATATAATATATATATATATATATATATATATATATATATATATATATATATATATATGTATATATATGTATATATATACGTTTTATTTTTATTACCTTTTTTCTGTTTAGTTACATTATTGTTTCAGCTATGCGACCGTTTTTTGGCCGTCATGTAGCCTCCTCAGACGTTTACAGAAATGTGCGTATATGGAGGCTACATGACGGCCAAAAAACGGTCGCGTAGCTGAAACAATAATGTAACTAAACAGAAAAAAAGGTAATCAAAAATAAAACGCATATTTGCTCTACAATAGTATTGAGCACTCTCTTCATGTTTTTATTAATGATCATTTCTACTATATATATATATATATATATATATATATATATATATATATATATATATATATATATATTACAATAGAAAAATACAAGCACGGAAAGGAATATGATTACATGGAAAAGTAAAGCACTAGCTGTAAAAAATGGAAGAGAAAAGGGCAAGATATTCTAGTAAAAAATATAAATTTATAACTTAAAATTCTGCAGCATTAATAATTGGTTATATAATATTAAATTGAATTAAAAACATTTCTTAATGCTGTAATATTTAAAGTTATAAATTTATTATTTTTTTACAAGAATATCTTGTCCTTTTCTTTTCCAGTTTTAACAACTAGTTCGTTACTGTTCCATGTTTAAGCTTAAATATATTATTTTTCATGCTCTCATTTTTGTATTGTGATAAATGAATTTTCCAGGCTTCCAGTAAATTCACTTGTTCTTTGTTTAATTTCAGTCTTATATTTCCCCGTAAACATAATATATACACACATATAATAACAATGGGCAGCACTCGTCTGCTTTCAATCAAATCACCCAATTATCTCCCTTTCATTCTTTCATTCTCTCTGTTTCACTTGTTACTTCTCTTTTCGTGAGAGCGGTGAATTGGTAGCAACAGTAGTCGCGCAAGCGACGTGGTTGCTATGGAAACCAATCATAAAATTTTTCACGTTTTTGAACACCAGTACGTGCAGCATAACTTTTCTTTTATTGAAGGAAAATTGAAATATTTTTGTCACAAGATAGCTGAGGAGATAATCTACAGACTGTAATAATTGTTTGAAATTTGATCGAAAAATGAGGGATAAGGGAATCTTTAAAACAGTGCTAAATGACTCAAACTGCCCCTCAGCCATATATTCAAACACGGTAGTGTTTAAATGATATGCATAAGAAGTTCATTTGGAACATAAAAACATACACGATATATAGTAATTAAAAGATTTAAAAAATGGAAATATTATTTTGAATAAGGAAAATGATGTTAATACAGTTTCCTCAAATAGCAATACTTTTCGGCATAAATAAAATTAGATACACCTTGATCAGGTATTCACTTTACCATAATCCCCTTTTAAAAGTTGATTGTTTTATACAAAAGATAACGTTTTTATTTACATGTTTTTTCATGAGTACAACTTTAGGCGAAGGGGAAATTTAGGAGAAATACACAGTTGACTAAAATAGGAACACTGTATTGGAACAAAAGTAAAAAAAGTGCTTCAATATGAATTTCACCTTCTTCCTTCGAGGAGAAAATAAAGTAGAAGAATAGTGTAGCATCAGATCAGATAATACACTCTCCTCCTAAACTAAAGTCCAAAGAACTTGCTTTCTATAGAAATAGAACATTTATATTTTATACGTAAAAGAAACAAAAATGTTAATATAAACTGAAGCGTGACAGACCATAATACATTTTTAAAATAAATGCACGTTTATTTCACGACTGAAACTTGAAAGAACATTCGAATTTCATTTTAAAATTAAACGTTGCATACCGACGGACATTTTCTTTACAACTCGAACTGGAGATACGGAAAACAGAGTATATAGTTGAGTGTGACGTACCAAATCTTATAGATACAAATAGACGCATCTAAAATATTATTACAAACTTAAGCATGATAGATTAACGACAAATTTATTTCAGAGATAAGTCGTTGCTCAGCGAACAGTTTTATCTTGTTGGAGTTGCCTCCTATTTTAATATCAGCGGTTTCATTTTTATATTTGCACTTGGTCGGAGTAAGTATATTATATTTCTATTAATATCTCTGTCTCTCAATCCGCTCTTGTTTTTTGTTCTGGAACTACTGAATCAATTTCGCTGATATTTTTATGTGCCTTTGTTCTGATAAGGTACCGTGAATTAATCATTATCACATGCGTTCGAAACACAGGTGGATGTTAGGAGTAAACAGTGATTTGTATTTAATGTAAAAATGAGCAAAAACCACACTTAATTATGAATTAGGAATAAAGTACTTATTCCAAGACAATGGCCTATAAATTATCTGCTTTGATCGTTATAAAATGTCACACCCACACACACGTGCGCGCACACACACAGATATATATATATATATATATATATATATATATATATATATATATATATATATATATATAAATTAATGTTAGGACGATTCTAATATATTTTCTGATTCCGATGCAATTATCTATTCTTTTCTCTATTCCCAATTTCGATACAATTACTGATTTCAATTTCAATTTCAAAATCGCCTTAAACAATAAGCATTTTATTATTTTTTTTTGTTTGGTGGGGGAAAGGTAAGACTTCTGATATAATTTCCAATGCAGCTATATTTTTTTCGTTTGATTTAATTAATTTGAAAATTTAATGTAAATTTGTATGTATTATATTAATGTTTATCGTAAAATCATTAGGGTGTTTTCATTAACATTTTTACTCTGGCCACCAACCAGACTCTGCAGTTGTAAACAAAAATAAATAAATAAATGAGGAACATAAGAGTTTTGAAAATCAGAAATTGGAATTAAAAAAATCAGATTCCGATCCCTCAATATGTTTTGATTTTTTTTTTTCGCTTTTGGATTCTGCTAACGGATTTTTAAGAGTAAAAAATTTCTGGGAGTATTCAGTCGAACAATAAACTTGATTGTAAATTTCAACTGACTGTTTTAATTTTTTTCTCTTATAATAAGCTCCCATCTCTATTGTTTATAGAGATCTTTTATTTGTTTGGGATTAATATATATATATATATATATATATATATATATATATATACATATATATATATATATATATATGTGTGTGTGTGTGTGTGTGTGTGTGTGTGTGTGTATAAATACTGGGATTTATATATGATTGAAATTTACCATTCCTTATATCAGGTAAACACTGCATCTTTTTTATTTCATGATATCTTAATGTGTGTGGATCACACGCCATCATTCGTCTGCAGTCCAGGTCTGAGGAGCAGTTGCTTTTCAGGTGAGTCTCGATTTTCTATCAACTTCGGCGACCAAGAGCCACGTGTTTGGCGAAGAACCACGGAACGGTATGACCAAGTATGCGTTAAGAAGTCTGTGAAGTTCCCGCAGTCTTGCATGGTTTGGGGTTGTATGAGTGCTAAAGGTGTTGGTAATTTATGCTTCATCAAAAGAACTGTAGACGCAAAAGTGTACCAATATATCATGGAAGCTAATTTACTGCCAGTATTGGATAACCAGTTTGACAGGGAGGCTACAAACATCATCTTTCAACATGACTTGGCACCGGCGCACTCTGCCAACACCACGTCTTCCTGGCTCCGAGAAGGATCGATCCCTGTGTTTTAATGACCGGCGAACTCGCCAGATTTTAACGTTATTGAAGCCTTGTGGGGCCAGATAAAGGGGAAACTCCGAAAAGAGAAACCTACTACCCTTGAAGCCATGAAGATTGCACTCCAGAACATATTGGATTCAGTGTCTACACAGGATTGCGAGTAGCTTGTTGATTCCATGCCCCGGGGAACTGATGCTGTTATCAAGGCAAATGTTGCTGCTACTAAATATAGATGCATTTTATTTGTATTTATATTAATAAAAAATGTTTTGTTTATTTACCTGCCTTGTTTTATTATTTTGAAACACGAAATATTATAAACATGACATTGCAATTGATATGAAAAAAACATTCTGTCGTAAAACAAGTATTTCAGTTAGGTTAGCATGATAGGCATATTTTAGCACCAATTACAGCTCACAGATCATTTGAATAAGAATTTAGCACTAATAAACATGATGTTCTATTTTTTGACTAGTACGTTTATATACCTATCATCATTTACGAAGCTCAAGGTAATCAGAGCAATACAGTGAATGAATGACAAACGTCTATATTCAAAATTAAAAATGGTGTAATGGAAACATATAAGGTATTCACAGCTTCTCTTCTAAGTTTCCGATTTTAATCATGTCGAAACGCACTTCATTTCCTTATAATGGATTGATTGTTGCTATTTTTCCGATGAGTTTAGGGCAAAATAGATTCACTAATTCATATAATAATTAAGTGATTGATTTTTTGCTACGAAACAGATACTGTCAGTAATTGGAAATGCCAACTGAATTAAAGGAATTACTCATAAGATGGTAAACATCATGAACTTTGGAATATATTCTTTTGTCACTCATTCCCTACACACACACACACACACAAACACACACACACATATATATATGTGCATGTATTTTTATTACAATTTTACCTATGTATCTATCCGTCTGCTTATACATACAGAATTTGAATCTCAAGAATATCTCCACGGATGCGTCTATAATTGTACCCGCCATTTATTCTTGCAGATGGGTTGAACCGAGTATGTATTTTTTCTCTTCTCAAGAAGAGTTCAAGTTTTGAATCCCTTTTACAGAAATTTGTAATCGTCTTCTTTCAAATTGAAATAATGATACTGTTGAAATCGATCAAGTTTGATTCTGCTTTTCATGTGCTATAGATCGACGATCTAAGAGGAGGTTATTGACTGAAGCAATATAAAAAAAAAAGATCTCAGGCACTCGACTTTGAAGTCAATTTACGTTCAGAGTTCAAATAGCGCCGGGTGTATAATCAGCGAAGTTGAGGCCAACGGTGAGACCTCTGTGTTTTGTTTCTTTGCAGTCGTTTCTTGTTTTTCTTAGTTTATTATGGGAGGCAAAATTGTTTACGCCAACAACCCAGGGCGCCAAGAAAATAAATTAAAACGAAGAGAATCCAATCTTATTGAATCTTTTTTTTTTAAGAAAAAACTATTTTGTAGATGTTCGCAATTTCGTAAGAGGCTTGGTCTGTGAATCGCCCGCTTCGTCCGTCTGTCACACCGATATTAAATTGGTTGATATTTATTTAAATTTGTGGATAAATGAACTGCAGTAGAACCATTTGCCTGTCTGTCAATCTGTCACGTTGTAGTTTAAACTAGGATGTTTACATTTGAATATGAACTCTGTCGGTCTGTCACAATTAAATTTTAAATAATATTTGAGAAGAATCTACAAAGATAGGTGCGTCAAGTCAGAGTTGTAAGGAAAAATTGTGTCTGTCACGCTTACGAGAAAAACAGAACTTGGGAATTTATATCTTATCATGAATTTCAGCAAGATCGACAACATAGTTTCCGTGAAAAATTGACAGAAACACAGACGGGAAAAGAGAAATATAATTTAAATACATGTACCATAGTCATTGGCCAAAAGAAACAGTGGAAAAGAGGGACTCGTTTTTCAAATATAAACAAATCCGTAATATATTGTATTTCAAGCAACGTACATTTTTTTTCTAAATATTTACAGGTCATATCTCCATCTCCGGTCACGTGTGACATTTTGTCCCTGCTGTGAAATGACCCACGTATAAGGGACGTGCTTTTAGGAACCCGGACAACGCCTCAAACATGTGTTTCCCTGATCGCGCCTTGACCACCACTGTTTCTCAACGACACGTCCTTTTATTTCTGCTGCGAAATCATTTTGCCTATTTTGATGCGGCTGCTGCTGCTCTCAGGATCAGCGGCGATGTTACATTTAAAGTGAATATTTCGTTTCATCATAGACCATCTTGCAGCAAGAGTAAGAAGTGATTTAGACCGAGATCGAAATATAATAATCTAGATTACAATCGGGTCCATTAATCATACGGCTATCGGTCACCGCATCTAAGTAAACGTACTCTCAATTTTATATAAACTATATTATCTATACAGTTATTGACAGGGAGCTCTATTTGCTTTCATGAATATTTTTGCATTTTTATTAATTGTTAGTGGAGATTTCGTAATGTTCAACGAAATTATTAACAAAATATATAGTAACCCACCGACAGACTGTTCGGCTGTTAGATTAGCAATGACAAAGATTTTTCTGATTCCCTCACTCTTGATCTCGAGAACGTAGCACAATGGAAAAAAAGGTAGTTTATTTATTTTATGCATCGAAAACAAAGCTTCCTTCCTTTAATCATAATCGCTGTGTGATCTCCATCACATCCCAACTGAAATGAATGGCCCTTGTCAAGACATGAGGCTTCATCCATGAAGCCTCATGTCTTGACAAGTTTCTGGGACTGGCCTTTAATTTTGATCTAAAATGAAATATTCACATTAAATCTCTTGGCAAGATCGCTGGTAAAATTGTTAGATTACCCTATCGCTCCAGTAAGTATCGCACTTCCGATGCAATCGTCCGTTTTTTAAGAGCCAGGCACGCCGTAAAATAGAGTTTTCCGTCCACGTCTGGATAGAAGCTGCTTCGCCATCATATCCTGCCTTGATAGCGTACCAAACCGGCTTCAAAACCTAGTAGGTGATGTCCTTTTCATGAACAACATTTTTCACAGAACTGGCCGGCTTTGCAACACTGTTCCACTGGTATTCTTCCCGGTTGAATACAACATAGTAGCCTTCAAATCTTATGTAAACAAATTCCTGTTGGTCTTGGATATGACCTAAAAGTATATCCAATGGCGAGGCCCCACCTTGCGGGCTTTGGGGAGTGTTGAGCCACCCTTTAATTGCCATTGCTCCCAAGTCCACTCTGACCCAGTGTGGTAGTACCTGTTAGGGTCTCAACTATGGGTTAAATAGAATCTTACTTCAAAAAAATATACTCCATTAAAAATCGTTCCTCAAAATAACTAGATTCGGCAACCTGAAAATGATTGATATGCTGTAAAACAAAAACAACCAACCAACCAACCAACCAAGTTCCTTTTAAGGCCTCCTAATAATTGATTAAATTCCACACAATTTATACGATTAACGATTACTAAACAACTACCATACATTCATTAACCCTTATCCTCCAGTAGCATTCGGGCCTTGATAAGTTGTCACTAAAAAAATGTTTCAGCCCTGACTATATAGACAAGAGATTGAAGTCTAATCTACGATCGATTCACGGAAACACTATGAGATACTTATAAGATACGGCTAAGAAAATGCTTAGAGCATGGCGTTTGCGTTTGTGTGTGAGGTAGATAAGCAATAAGGACGTCTATCAAGTGTCGCTGGTTGTAATATTGGCTATGGTGAACACTCTTCACCAAACACGTTGAGTTGATTTAAGAATACACGTGATCTTTTTTCCTTTCTAACAACAAAGTGGTAAATGATTATTGATAAACCTTATGCACACCATTTAAAACAAATTATTTCCTACGTGCTAAGTTTTTGTAATCGGTACCTTCGATACAAAAGAATTTTTGTTAAAAAAATCGTTAAATCGGCCATCTTTATCACGTGACAGAGTTAATGTACTGAGTGACCTATTATGTGCTTTTAATAGTTGCATAAGACGGGAAAACGCCTGTGGCGCTGAATAACACTCTAATAAACAGAACATTAATAACAATACATACGGTTGAAGAAAGAAACAGAAAAAAGAATTATACATTTAAAAACATTTTTTTTTAAATAGTGAATTGTTTAACATATGGTAGGGACCTTTACGTTGGCATGATGAAACATCAATTTACAACATGGTGAGTTATGTTGTAAATGCGCAAATCATAGGATATAGATTCCATTATTTTCCCTAAAATGATATTCTTTCATTGTCTTTTTATTTTTGTCGTTCTGCCATTGTATATCTTTTTTTCTTCTACCATTTCTTTCACATATTGTTTCATTCCATTCCTCTTAGTATTGCATTCTTTCTATCTATCTATAGTTTTCTTTTCTTCATTTCTTCGCCTTATTTACTTTTTATATATATTCTAATTTATCTTTCTCTTTCTCTCTCTCTCTCTCTCTCTCTTTCACTCTCGATATATACACTGCGTAAAAAAATTATTAACGAGTTTACATTTTTTAAGGAACGAGTGAATAAAAATCCATGAAACTTTGAGAAAGTGCTTACAATACGATTCAGCTACTCCAGTCAGAAAATAAAAATATTTAAAGCAGTATTAGCGAAACTATAGCAGAAGATAGAAATATCTGTTGATTTCAGTGTGTCAACTTATTAACGAGGTTGAGAAAACACACAATATACCAATGACTTGTTTATTGAAATAATTTTCAAACATTAAATGAACTAGGAAAAATCCTTAGAGCACAATGAGTACATAGCAATTTCTTCGTTGATATAATTAGTAGGGGATATGCGATTCTTTTTTATTAATGTGTTTTCGTCAACAGTTGTTCCTCTCAATACCTCTTGGAACGCGTCCCACACCTTGCAGTACCTCTCGGAGAGCATCCCCCAACTCATCTCGGCTAATAAATTTACGTCCATTTGCATAGAGACGTCGATTCAGGATACTCCAAACGTTCTCAATTTGGTTAAAATCTAGTGAATTCGCAAACCACTCCACCTTCCCTAGCCCGAAGAACCCCAGTTGTAGCAAACACTCTTGGCTTTTGTTTGCTGCATGCGAGGGAGCATTATCCTGCATAAAAATAATGGTTATCTGAACTTAAACTTTTGCTTCTTCAGCCATGATTCATAGTGCTCGTTCGGAAAAGCTATGTAAGCATTTGACGTCACTTTTACGCCTTCTAAGACTCTCCATGGGCCAGCTTATGTACCTCCAATAAGCCCAGCCCAAATCAATATCCCACCACCACCTAGTTGGCGCCTTAAACGCTGATGACGATATCGTCCATCTAGGTCCCATCCCTTGCTCCAGCCATCTGGGCCATCAAGAGTTATACGCACTTTGGAAAATCCGTTTTCATGTTGTCCTCTGTCCATTCCAATCGGTTTTCTATGTGATATTTCTTTAATGGGGGCTTCGTCACAGGTTTAACAGACTGTGCAACTGTTTTCAGATGGCGACATCGAGTACTTTGTGAAGCATTCTTCAATCCGTCTTCGTCAAGGTTTCTGGACTTTTCTGGGCAGGGTGTTAACGTTTAATTTGGAGTAGAGAACGACATGAAACAACTCTAGATGTATCTTTGTCAGCTCTCTTACGTAACTTTGTTAGGTCCTTGACAAAATTCTTCACATTTTGATGGTACCTTCCTATAATTTTCGGTATTTCGATGGTAGTTTTTCCGTTTGCTAGCTGTTCTGTAATGGTAGCTTTTCAGAACTAATCAAACCAGTTTTAAGACCCATTTTATTGACGAAACAAACTGCCTTGTTAATAATTTGACACACCTCAAATACCGTGGATTCAGCAGTTACGATGTCAAGTTGTTTACATTGCGCGGAATAGTCCGACAATTTCACAGTACGCGCAGCTCAGCATTGCCGAAGCTTTTGCTACGAAACTACCGGTAAGTTTCTGAAACTGGTAAAAAAATGTTATTTTGTTAATAAGTTGACACGCAGTGTATATATATATATATATATATATATATATATATATATATATATATATATAAATATATATATATATATATGTGTGTGTGTATAAATATAAATATATATATATGCGTGTGTGCGCGTGCGTGCGTGTGTCTGTGTGTGTATATGCAAGCAAATATTAAATGCAACGGAGGCACTTTGCTTTATGTTTCTTTTTTTAATTTTCGTTTTTCTGCATAATCTTTTTTGTATCAAAGTCCAAAGTATTAATAAAAGTTCCATAATTGTTGCCGTCACGAGCGCTTTCGATTCGTCCACGAATCAACATCAGGTTTTGAAGCAAAAGTGCGAAGGAGCGAAAATAAGAATTAAAAGTGAAAACTAAAATATACAGTATACGGCGTTAGGAGATAATAATTTTAAATATATAAAATCGATGAAAATCGTTATAAAATATTGGTCGATTAAATACTCTAATTTTTAATCAATAAGTAAAATAATCCGTTAAATTTCACTAGTTGTAGTAATTGTCATAATACCATATATGCTTTAAATATGAACAACTTTAATGGCGTATTTTACACAATATCGATTGTGTTATATATTCCTCTCTTTTCGTTCCAGCTCGTTTGCTTTTGCTAGTCTAGCAATCTTCATTAATTCGCTGGTGTGTATACCTTGTAATGTACATTCTTATCACAGTAACTTATTTTACAAAACCGTAGGCTTGTGGCACTCCATTTTGCCCCCACACACAAGTAGATTTCTATCTGTTTTATGTATAGCATTTTTCTGAACACTATCAACTAGACTATCCCTATATACTATTATTTTCTTTCCCTATATGCTATTTGCTTATAAAACAGCTCGATACAAATAAGTTATACAAGAAGCATATAAAATATCTGTGACGAGATTATGATAATAACATAGAAAAATATAATTTTTTGTTATATGTTATTCAAAGTTTCCTCCATACTTCCAGACTTCCTAGAAATCATTGATTTAAAAAAAAAATGATCAAAGTACTTGATTTAAAGAAAAGAAAACTTAATCGCTCTCGGTATCAATAATAGCTAATCGCTTTCTGCTGGACCCAACTGCGAATTAATTAATACGACATTTTTAAGTCGTCCCCACCTCTTCAAATTTTCATGAGTCTCTCGGTATTTCTTCTACGAAAGTCTTCTCTTCCTACGTGCTATATACTATGAAGATCGCGACAATACGGCAGAATCGTGTTGACACACCGTTTCCTGTAAGATCACTGGAGTTAAGCAACATTGAGCCTGGAATGTCTCAGATGGGTGACCATTTGGGAATTCTGGGCGCTCTCTGTGCTCTCCGCTTTGTTAACAGTCGTTTTGTACACACGCTTCACTTGCCACTGATATTTAACAATGTCGACTCAGAAGAGGTGTGGTTGGAGATTTGAAGCCTACTGCCACAAAAATTTCACACACAGCAAGCCTTACGTGGGTATCCATAGTCTGTCAAAGACTGGAGGAGCTTATATATACAGTTCGCGACAAAATTTATACTGACGACTTTTTGGTTTGTTTGTTTTTAACAGCTGCTGTTAAGAACATCATTTATTCATTCATTTCGATAGAACCAGATTGGCATTGTTGGCATTCCTTTTTCCGATATCTTTCTAGTTTGCACTCTTTCTAGAAATACATCGGGTATTTAATGAAAAGCCCACATTTAGGTTGACAATAACCTTAAGTGAAAGTGTTTCCGTGGAAGACGCTCGATTCGAACATGGCAACCCTAGATTGTTAATCTGTGATGTTATCCACTTAGTGATTGTTACGTACTTACTACAGCTGTTGCATCGTATACTTACTCTTATAGATGAGTCAGCCATGCCAAACAATACCAATCCCCTATATATTATGCATAGCTTAAACTCAATACGATTAATGATATATTTCCTTTCTAATATCAATCCCGTGATAATTCCTTTCTACGTGTTTCTTTTTTTTCGTTTGTGTATTGCATTTTTTATATTTACTAAATTTTATTTATCGCTATTTCTTCTTTTTTCCTTTGTCTCTTTCTTTTTTCCTTCGTTTCCGTCTTTTTTTACTTCGTTTTTTTTCCTTTCGATCCCCTCCTTTTTGTCATTACCTCAGTCTTCGTTTTAATAATAAAAAGGTATAATATTTACCTTTAACGTACTGATACAGTCAACCGATTATTCTTCTACTTTGTTGTGATTAAACTACATTTTCCTCTCGATTATTTTCCCGACTCCATTATTTGTCGCTTGATACACATTCGAACATATTATATGCTTTCTAATTCTTAACGCAGACTTAGGCCGCGCACACGCACATATACTTATATTCAAACAGGCGTTGTGCATGTCGATATGAATACATTCGCACGTATATATGTACACACAAACGCACCCCCCACACACATGTATATATTGTCAGACATACGCAATATCTATGTAAATGAATATTGATACAAATAGATCTATTTATTATTGAACGCTATTATATAAATTCAGTTGTAATTGCGTGGATCCTCATCCTACGACAATACACTTTACCTGCACTTCTATAACACACACACACACACCCACACACACACACGCAAACACACACACACCTACACACATATATATATATATATATTATAACGCATAAACATATATTATACAAACATATATATATATATACATATATATATACATACATACATAAAATATACACGATATAAAAATTAACAATAAAGACCACATATTTATATATATTATATTGCATAAACATATATATATATATATATATATATATATATATATATACATAAAATATACGCGTAATAAAAATTAAGTTGAAAAATAAATTTTAAATGGTAAGGCAAACCTATCTAGACATAAACGACTTTAGCCAATCAAGAGGAGCAAACACTAAAATAAGTTTAGTAGAAAAAAGCGGAAAATTACATAGAATTTCATTCTATTATAAAGTCAATAAAGATTATACAGTAGAATCCCGGCATACGGCATTAAATATTAGTAAAAAAATACATAGTACGATATGCAATACATATGTATATAATCAAATAACATCATAAATAACACTGTAAGGCGGAGCAAATACCGTAACCAGGGACTGGAAAAATAGTATTCCACACCGTAATCTCAAAAAACTGTATCAATGGAACACTGTATCTCAGAGTTTTACTGGTCAATAGGAGCTATTTGTCTTTCTGTAACTCTTAATTACTCAATTATGTACTCAAGTTTAAATGACATTTACGTTTATCTTCTTAAATTCTTTACTTATATGCATATATATATGCATATATATATATATATATATGTCTGTATTTCTGTCTGTCTCTGCCTCTTTCTCTCTCTATGTCTCTCTCTCTCATATATATATATATATATATATATATATATATATATATATATATATATATAGGTAGAAAAAGACTAATAGTCCATTAAAGCGTAGTAAGTGGTATTACTCTTTCTATCTCTCTCTCTCTCTCTGTCTCTCTCTGTCTCTCTCTCCCTATATATATATATATATATATATATATATATATATATATATATATCTTATTTCGCCCTAATAGATCGTTTTCATTGGTATAATGAAAAAAATTATGCATTAATGACTTAAAATTGCATGTCTTTGTTTCAGATATTGACGATTTGGGTCTTTAATAAAGTAACTCATGTAATAGAAGTGCGCCAGAATCACACATGCGTTATTAAATTCATGGCAAATGTACATTGAGAATCGTGGTTACTATGTGAAAAAGCAAATTCTGAAATGCAATCGTCCTCCGTTTTATGGTGCCATTTTTCTAGCGGGTCAAATTTTGAGTAAAATTCAAAGGGGGCTTTACTTTTGAACGATCGTCATACGGCAAAGCGAGCTTCGAACACCCACGCACAGCCATCGTTTATCACTGGCAGAAGAGTATTGAGAATGATAATGACTACGTAGAAAAATTAATTGTACAGCACAAAATGTCGGTCGTTTCAATGGTAATACTATCGTCTTCCTAGCACTTCAACGTTTTGATTGAAAAATAGGAGCGTTATTTTGGAACAGCTTTCGTATAAAAATATAACACATACAGACACACACACACACACACACACACATATATATATATATATATATATATATATATATATATATATATATATATATATATATTAATGTGTAATACCGACTGTATGGGTTATATGTCAACTAGAATATGTACACGGCCTTGCCCGGTACTAAATCTAACGTTAAATTCCTTTAAATAATAAGATAAAAAAAGGAGAAAACGTACACATGTGCATATGTTTTTTTTTCAAGAGTTCACTTCTTGCACTCAAGCTGAGATCGAAACCTAAACCTAAAGACGGAAGTTAAGTATAATAACGATTGGGACAACTTGGCACAATCTGCAGAAACTGTTTTTAAATCTCCTGAAAATTAAAGCAAAATAAAAATCAGATGACTCCCAAGTATCGATTTTTTTCTATTTTGACATCTTAGAAACCCCGTTTTCAAATAGAAACCGATGAACATGTATGAATGGAGCATATTCCAAATTTCAAGTCGGTCGATTAAAATGCATGCAGCATATAGGTTAAGAGGTGTCCTCACACACCTTCTCACGTTTATAGATATTATATTCGCCAATTGTTCGCGAAGATGATCGTGATCATGCAGTTGTCTGCAACATCATAACTTGCGCATGAATTTGTTTAAAGTAAAGAGAACATTCGCAGCATTGTCCACACTCTATCACTTGAAAAACAATCTAGATTCAATGGTAAGACATAATAAAAACGAATGTAGATTATTTCAAGTGCATGAGTTGCTAGAAACTCCAAAGTTTGGCCAAGGTAACTCCTTACGGGGCTCCATTCCGAATTTTCTTTTAGGGTTGTTTTCCTGAAATAGACTGCGTTTCAGGGCTGACGAAATCAATGAAACTGTGTTCGGAATAGGAGTTTTCCTTCTCTTTAAAATATGAATAAATAAAAACAGATCCAACACATACGATACGTAGAGCAAGGAGTCATTATTTGTTACGTTTTGCGCAGATATATAAACTTGCACGAATAATCCCCGTTTAATCTTTTATTAGACATTCTTTCGCCTGAAGAAACTCAATTCAAGTATTGGTATTCGTTTTTCTATGCTGTCTTTGTACATGTTACGCACATAGAAAATGCCAACATCTCATGATTAAAAACTGTTGCGGAATTGGATAAAACGGCAGGGTGAAAACTTTGATGCACCAAGTTCATACACAATAGGTTCCAAGTACTACGTACATTTACTGACAGTATATTACTGTATATTTCCAAAGCTCGACAGACTAGGAGAAAATTATGACAAAAAGACAATCAATTCGATAAAAATCCCGTACCATACTGATTAAGACACATGTATTATACATAGGTATGTGAAGTCTATTGGTTGTCCAATCGTCAATAAACTTATATCCACATTTCAGGTAGGATCTAAATTAGAATTGATTTAAGTTTGCTATATCGATGATAAAGTCACAACTTTGGCGATTATATCGGTGCACATCATCGTAGAAACTCGCTACTCGGCTCATGTTATAGCTGATGAATTCACACATATCATATGACTTTAGTTTTAATTATGTAAAGATGTTAAGATTTTCTATCTATATAAGAGCCGGATACGTCCAGGGATGGTGTACTGGTGCAACATCTGGGCGGGAGCTGCTAGAAAGGACTTGTCCTGCATTGATATAGTTCACAATAGACTTCGTAGTCTTGTGGGGGATATCATTTTCTCTTCTCTGCAACATCTTTCACACGGAAGAAATATTGCGAGTTTGTCTCTGCGTTATTGTTATTTTCATGGCAAGTGTTCGGCTGAGCTCCATTCTATGTTCTCTCTCGCCAAACTTTCACAAGAAACACCCGTCTAGCAGAACACGCTATCACTAATTTCCCCCACTCTTTATCTGTGTCTAAACCTAAGCGTAGATTCCATGAACAAAGCTTCTTTCTTAGAACTGCACGCCTATGGAATTGTCTTCCGTTTTTCTGCTTTCCAGCTGACTATAATATGATTGTCTTCAAGTCTCACGTAAACAAGTTCTTGATGAGCCGTTCCATATAAGTTAACACATTTACCGAATCTCTATTACTAACGGTTACTATATTGTCCAATTTCTACTGCACTCTCTTTAACCCTTATCCTCGAGTTGCCTCTTGGCCTTGATAAGTGGTGATTCCTATGTAAAAAAAAAAGCAGAATTTACGCTACAGATTTTTAAAAAAATTTTGATGTATAGATCGGGTGATGTAGAATCAAAAAATAACCATCATGCAAAATTTCAGCTAAGTTCATAATAAAATAATTCATAACAAGATTTGATTAATCTATATATCTATAAAACTGAAATTGTCGCTGTTTGTATGTGTGTGTCTGTGTATGTACATTCCCCTTACAAACTACTCTGTCAATTTTATGTTTACAGAATTGAGATTTTAAATAAGGGGTATTGCGATTTTGGGAAAATCTACTTAATCGGTGTTCAACCAGAAATTTGGCTGTCAACAGGTCAAAGGTCAACAATTTGACCTTTGCATACTCTACCAAACACCTCCGCCAACTTTGGGTCTAAACCCAGGAAATTTTAGGTGTAGGTTACATGGAAATTGATCAAACATTTTTATGAAGTTTCAACCCAAAACAAAAAATATTCATGGGTTAAAATTGGGGTAAAATTTAAAAAAAAATTGAGCTTTTCGCCCTCTACCAAGTTACTAAGCATATTTGGTTTAAACATTTGAAATTTTACATAAAGTGTGTTCAGACGTATGCAAGCGTTTTAATCGTTTTGTTCTTTTGGCCGAAACTTTGGCTTCTAAGTGGTCAAAGTTCAACAGATTAAAATTTTGCGGTATCTAGCAAACTATTCAGCCAATTTTGGGTCTAAACATTTGAAAATTTTGCATAAAGGCTATTCAGACATGCAGCAAGTTTTGTAACCAGTTTTCGGTCAAAGTTTAAAGAGTTGACGTTTGCAGACTCTACGAAACTCCTCCGTCAAGTTTTCGTCTAAACATTTGAAATTTAGATGTACGTTACATGGACATAAATCAATTTTTTTAATATATATATATATATATATATATATATATACATACATATATATGTATATATATATGTATATATATACATACATATATACATGTATATATATACATATATATATATATGTATATATGCACATAAAGTTATGAACACTACATGGGTCCCGGGCAAAGGCGGGCTGAACTGCTACTTCTTCATAAGGTGATACAGTAATGTCCATATTAAACTTTGGCTCATTCTTACGTTGTCAAGCGGGGATACGCAGTCTTATGACTGACTTATGTTATAATTTGAAACATGTTTAAAGTGTACTCGAACACATAACGGCGATCTTGCAGTCCGTGTTAGTAACGATTGCGCCACGTCCACCTCACATTTAATTTTAATAGAGAGAAGAAAGATTCGTTGACAATTGTGTCAAAAAAAACGCCAATAATTATTTCGGTGATCAAGAAATGATTCCGATGATGCTGAATCGGATAATGATGATGAATTGGATTTTTCGATTAATTTTCTTCGGATTTTTAGCCTGCAGGGTTTATCTGTATTTATCAGTATTCCCATCAAATTTGTCATTTCTTCGAAACATGTAAAATAAATTGTTTTAAAGAAAAGAAGAAAATCTTTTTTTTTCAAAATGAGGCAGAATCGAATGGATACATTTGCGAAGAATAGAGTAAGAGAAAGGTAGAGACAGAGAAAGAGAGGGAAAGGGAAGGAGATGGAGGGAGATAGAGGGAAATGAATATGATGAAGAGAAACGAGAAATTCGAAATATAGGAAAAATGATTACATTGAAATAAAAGAGAGGAGGATAAAGTGTGTGCGCGTGTGTGTGTGAGCATGTGCGTGCGTGTGTGTGTAATAATAAAGCCGAGTGATAGAATGAACGAGGAGGCGTATAGTGTGAACATGTGTGTATATAAGAATGTATGTGTGTGTTGTAAAATAAATACGTTTTGTTGTTTTTTTATTCTGAATATTTTGAAATAATCTTCAATAGCAAATCGTTCAGCTTGGTGGAAGCGAATTGCTAATTATGTGAACTAACAGTTCATTATCGCATGGCAGAAGTAAAGGCGCCCTTGTTCGATAACAGATGAGGATGACAGTAGTTCAACGGTTCAATCTTCGCATACTTGCATACGTGGGTTTAGTTAACCACCATTTGTCATAAATGAAGTGATGCCTGCTATTAGACTAATAAGGCAGGGGTTAATCATCAGTCGAAGCATACCAATGACTTTTATAATATGATGCTTCGGTAATACTCTGCATTATAAGATTGTATCAGAAATGAGTCAAACCAAGAAATACGTAGCGTTTTTCGCCCCTACCCCCAAATATTTACGGTGCGGGAGCCTTTGTGTCGCCCCGACTCCCGTCCAACAATTTTCTTCAGTTTATTTTGTTTTATTTATTAAAAACGAGATATAGAGGCTTCCTCTGAATCAAAGTCCATGTCTACAGGAACACTCTAAAACGGATTCGAGAAAAAGACCTCTGTTAATTTAAGAGTTAACTTTCTACCTTTAATATAGTTAAATAAACAGAATAAAAAAACTGGTTATTCTAGGGACGAAGTTTGCAGAGTAGAAGGCTCAATATCACTGATAGAGAGTTTATACTCATTTATATATATATATATATATATATATATATATAGATATATAGATATATAGATATATATAGATATATATAGATATATATATATACAGATATAGATCAATATATATATATATTTATATATATTATATATATTTATATATGTATATATGCATATATATATCTAGAGAGAGAGAGAGAGAGAGAGACATATTTATATATATATAGATAGATAGATATATAGGTATTTATATATTTATAGATATATAGATATTATTATATATTTGTATATATATATATATCATATAAATATATATATATATCCATTAAATACATGTATATATAAACATATATATGCAAGTATATATATATATATATATATATATATATATATATATATATATATATATACATATATATATGCCTGATGTTGCCTAATTTATAAAAACATTGATTTCAGTAAAGCAACTGACTCCAACGACTTTACGATCATAATGCTTAAAAAGCTCCAACTACAAGTAGCTCCCATCTTTAAAAAGCTCCATCCACTACTAGATCCCATCCTTAAAAAGTTCCAACCACAACTAGCTCCCATCCTATAAAGCTCCATCCACTACTAGATCCCATCATTAAAAAGCTCCAACCACAACTAGCTTCCATCCTTAAAAAGCTAAGGTGAAACGCTTCCCAACACTTTTAAAGTTCTCTGTTTGGCCTGTATTTAAAACTTCTGGAGATTTATAATCTGCCTCTTAGCACAGAGAGATCAGTTTGCTGTTCGCGATCAGTAAGTTCTTTAAATCTGCGATAAACCTGCAATGGTCAACCTCCTCAGCACAAATAACCTACTCAGAGACATGCAATATGGTTTCTGTCCTGATAGATCTACAACTGATGTGAAAAATGTTATATAACACAGGATTAATGAATCTCTAGACGGGACCTCGTTTTTAGAGCAATTTCTTTTGGCATATCATACGCTTTTATACTGCATGCCATAAATATTTCCTTTACAAAATTTCCATATACAATATAATAGCTAGAAATGTCTTCTAAATCATTACTTTTTTCATGATACGTTTATAAGAGTAGTGGTCGATGGGCAGAAGTCAGAAGCTCAGGGTATCATCACAAGCCTCACTCAGGGTTCCATCCTAAGCCCAACTCTTTTCCTGATCTTCATCAGTGATCTCCCACATCACATTGTTACATCCTTCGTACACAATTATTCAGACGACACTTCCATCTAGAGCAACACTTCAAAGGTCAGCAATGACTTAGATCTGTCTGATACTTTCTTTCTGACCTGATCTCGTGTGGCAATGAGGGGAAAATATAGTTTCTATCCAGAGTTTCCCTTTCGTTAAGCTAGATTTTCCTCACATTAAAAACCGACCTTGTGTCTAACTCTGTTCTAGAGAGACATTAACTTAATAGGAATATTATTTAAAACCAATCATAAAGCATTTGCTCCCCATCGAGCCCCAATGAAGACAAATGGCTCTCAATGAAAAGCCATGTTCTAACAAGCTTCTAGGACTGACTTTCACACCAGGTCTGAAATGGAATACATGCATTTAATCCGTTATCATAATCGCCGGACAAAATCGTTTGATCATTCTTCCGCTCTTCCAAATATCTCATTTTCCGTGTAATCCTATACTTTTTAAAAGCCAAATACGTCCGAATATGGAGTACTGTTACAACAACTGAAGAGGAGCTGCCCAGAGCATCTTTCTACTACAACAGTGTACAAAAGCAAATTCGAAATCTGGTGGTAGTCTTTTTCTACTCCCACAAAGCAGACGTTGCAAACCTTTATCTGCTTTATCTGTATTTTCATGTCAGATGCTCGACTGATCTTCACTCTATGGTTCCATCCTGTAAGTCTTTCCTGGCAAATACTCGACTAGCTAAAAAGAAGCTCTCAGTAATTTCTCTTATTTTTGTATGCGCCTTAATCTAAGCAAGAATTTCATGAACATATTTTATTCTAGTATTGCTACCATGCGGAACAAAATACCGCGGAACTGCTTTCCGGCTGACTATAACATCGTCGTTTTTAACAAGTTTTTGAAAAGCCGTTATCTAAATAATTAACTTATCAACCCGTTAATTCTTAATCTTGAGTGGCTTTTAGGCCTTGGTGAGTAATATATATATACCTATATATATACATATATATATACCTATATATATATACATATATATATTTAAAGGGGATTAGAACAGTAGTCTAAAGAGCAGAGTGCCTTTCAATGTAATAGTAAAATTACTTATTTTATTAAAATACAAGAAAAGAAATAGTGCTCGTTATTAGCGATGATAAAATTAATAATAGAAAAAAAGAACTATAATTTGGTATACGGCCATATACAATCAAATGTTAAAAACAAAACAAGAAATTTCTAGATCTTATTCAGAAACACTTTCCCGCAACCAACCCATTACACAAAATCTTCAATAAAAATGCCTTGAAGTTATCTTACAGTTGTTGCGAAAATTTAAAGATGATAATTAAAGCACATAATAACAAAATAATAAATGAAAACAATGTAAACAACAACAAAATAAACAATAAAAAAGTAGACACCATGACAGAAATAAAACCAACACTAGCAGAAATAATAATAATAATAATAATAATAATAATAATAACAAACCAACCCCGAACAAGAACAACCATACCATAAATAATAATACTAATAACGAACAAGATAAATGCAATTGTAGACCCCGCACAATTTGCCCAGTCCAAAATAAATGTCTAACAAAAAGTGTAGTTTATCAAGCAACAATATTTGCGAAAGAAAACCCGAATAACAAGAAATATTACATAGGCATGACTTCTTTATATTTTAAAACCCGATACTATGACCACAAAAGTACCTTCAAAAATAAAAACACCGTATAAAAACAACACTAGCGAATAAATACTGGGAACTCAAAGAAAGAGGACATTCGCCGGTAGTCGAATGGAAAATAATGAGACAAGCTACCACGTGCAGACATTTAGACGACACATGTAAATTATGTCTCCATGAAAAATTTGCTATCCTGTACTTTAAAGAACCTCAAAATCTATTAAACTGTAGACGAGAAATAGCAAACAACTGTGTTCACAAAATAAAACTTACTCTAGGATAGCGATACAAAATAGCTTTAAAACTAACAATAACAATAGAAAACAAACAAATAAATAAATTAAATAAACATGAATATACATAAACGATCACACATATGTGTAAATACACACAGGTATATTCATATATATATATATATATATATATATATATATAAAAGGAGGGACAGATCCACCTTAAACCACTAACCTAGTTCTAAAACAGATCCTTTGTTCGATAAAATGCATGCCCATTGGCTGATAGGAGGGAGCGCGGTGGATACTAAAAAGCTGATTGGCTAACTAGAAATCCTTAACATATATAAAAACAAGAAGCAACCACAAAATTCGCGCATAAGCCTGACGAATCCTACAGTGGATGAAACGCAGAATATTCAGTGTAGCTTAATCGCCATATATATTTTATAAATTACTATATATATATATATATATATATATATATATATATATATATATATATATATATATATATATACTAGCTATACCCTGACACGCGTTGCTCTGGCTCAATTTGGTGTAGGGGAAAAATCTAGAAAAAGAAAAAAATGCACGTTTCTTATATTCTTAGTACAGCACCCTATTCCAAAAGTGTTTTAAAAAATACGAAAAAACGGTACTCTTGCAGAATCTGACCTGGATCCTTAGGAGATTCCATCAATCATGGCTTGGGTTCGAGCAGTCGTCATTGGATTAAGCAGAACGTTGCTAAAATGTCGAAACGGTTAAATGAGTGTTTTTTGTGGTTTTTGTAATCAAAAGTGTTACGTTTCAAATAATATATCGGTGTGGGGGTCTATACACAGATTCGAAAAGTTGTCTAAAAACAAATAAATGAAAGCAAAGGTAATGTACGTTACGTTTCTACATAAGTGGATAATTTGTTAGTGTTTTATTTAATGTAAAATGTTTAATCAGCTCGGAACAGCACACAGTGTTTATCGATGTATTGAAACAGACAAAGGGCCGTGGACTTCATTACATTGTTGAATATGTTAAGTTTGGGAAAATAATTAATAATCTAAAAAAACTATATGAAACAGTGTAAGAACCCACCGAATATATTTGACTTTGAATAAACACCCCCAACCTCCCAATAATAAGACTTTTAGAATAAAAAACGACAAACTCCCCATGGTAAGAACGGCGTTAGGAATAAACACCATCAATATTCCCATGTAAAGAATGGATTTCAGAATAAACACCCCAAACCTCTACATGTAAAAAACGATTTTTGGAATAAATACCCCCGTCCACCCCATGTTAAGAACGGCTTTCAGAATAAACAACCGCTACCTACCCATGTTAAAGATTGTGGAGGTGGACCAAAAGTCAAAAGTAACTTTTTTGTTTAAAATAACTTGTTAGCACCACCGTTTTAATAAAGAAAAAGCAATATTAATTTTTTTATATAAAAACAACTCCGAAAAATAGAAGTGTACTTTCGAGTTTGTTAAAATAAGTTTGATCGGGGGAAAGAAATGTTTACTTATGCTTTAATTCTTTGTTTTGAAAGTTACTCTTCATCGGCGACACTCCCCATGTAAAAAACGACTTTTGGAATAAATACCCTCATCCTCCCAAAAGAACGGCTTTCAGAATAAACAAGCGCTTCCTACTTATGTTAAAAATTGTGGAGGTAAAACAAAAGTGAAAATTAACTTTTTTTTTAATAAGTTGTTAGTTTAATGCACAACGCTAATGAGTATCACGTTTTTAATAAAGAAAAAGCAATCATATTTTCTTATATGGAAACAACTCCGAAAAAAAAATGCTAATGCAGAGAGTGATCCGCACTTTTTTAAAAATCGTATTTCCACTTTTAATTAAAATTTTATGATATGTTTTTTTTTTATTCAATTGTAAGGTTAAAGTACAAAATAGGTACAAAACACGTCCTCTCTCTATGTTAAGAATAGCTTTTTAAATAATAACGCCATTATTTCAGCACGGATAACTCTCTGCATGAGTGCCAAAAAAGTATAATTTCGAGTTTGTTAAAATAATTTTATCGGGGGGAGGGACGAGGGACAAATAATATTTTACTTATGCTTTATTTCTTCGCTTAATTTCCTTGGCGACGCTGTCGCTCGGCTTACTCCGGCTGTTGACGCCGTGTTCCGGAGAAAGACGGGGGTGTGCTGAGGTACGTCCAGAGTGTGGTAGAGTGTGGTAAAAAATGAACGTGATGCAATACAAACGGTCCGGCTGTGCTCGGGTGTTTGAAAAATCCCAAAGAAGTTTGAGGGGGAGGGGCTCGAACTCGAAGCACTGAGGTGAAAGCGCCCCCCCCCCCAAAAAAAAATTGTAAAAAGAGAAAAACGTGATGAATTAACTAAAAATTGATTTCGGTTAAATATCAATTCCGCAATGAAGTTTGTTTTGGTTTAGTTTCAGTAGTTCCGCATCACACTCAAATTCTAAAGGATTTTTTTTCTCGAAATCTAAATGAATTTATTTGTTTTAATTTTAATTTAAGAGTAATGCAAGTGAATTCACGACATCGCAGCGTTGTAATAATAAATGCTAAAAAATGAATTATTTGTGTGAATTCCCGTTAAGCATGGATCGGGCGAGACCGGCAATTATCGGTGTCAACCGAGCAGCGAGCAAATGTAAAACTGCTTTTCAAAAATTGTGTGCGATTGTGTGTGTAAGGGGGGGAGTAAGGAATAAGCGACATATATATATATATATATATATATATATATATATATATATATATATTATTCCCAACTCGCATTTAGGTAAAAATGCACTTTCGTAAATAATTGAATTCATTCAAAACATATCGCTAAAACCAAAGCAAAACAACATCTAAGTAAATCGCGATATATCCAGACAGTCGGCGAGAGGATCCAGGGGTAAGGGTTTAGGTTCATTACCGTTGGGTCCCGATTTCGAATCTCGCTAGATACAGCCACTCTGATGAGTCGTAGACGACGAAACACGTGTCAGTGGATAATTACATTTAAAAAAATAATATATATAAAAATGTATTTTGTATTCATGTCCAACCGGTTCCTGTATTATAAAAGAATATACATTTGATTTTATCGGTTGGGCTTTTCTGCTTGTGTGGTGATCAAATTCTTAAATGCAATTGTGATGTTAGGTTGTATAAATATGTTAACTTTGTTTAAAATCGTACTTACACCCTTAATCGGATTTTGACTATTGATGTTCGGTCCTTATTCGAGGCATTCCGATATAAAACATATAAAAGCACACTCGCAGAGACATCAAATACTTCCGTGTAAAATTTCACAAACATCGACCTATCTGTTTCCGAGTCCATAGGGAGCAGACACTTACACCCACAGAAGCTCCTTTCATATAATAGTAGCCGTATATTGTTTAATATAATGCGTTATTGCCATACAACTCGCTATATTTAACCTCTATATTTATTCAAGAAGCAACGTTTATCTTTTAGGTTTTTTTATGTAAGATTTTAAATTCACGCTAACATTTGCTACAAGCTACTTAAGACACGTTTAATTCAGAATACCTAATATCACAAGTAATACTACTTTACTCATAGGTTCTCTTTTTTTCATTATGGAAACAGTTGCCGCTTACCAATGCAAAGATACCCCGAAGACAAGAATTGATTTGATTTCTATAGATTGGCTCTAGAATCCTCAATTTCCCCCTTTTTGTCTTTGACGACTTGTTGTTTTCTATGTTATTTTGGTTTAGCGTTAGTAGTATATGTAATGCTCTCATGTTAATTTATATCCTACCATTTTATTCATCTTCGTTAAATCATGAAACATTTTATAGAATATGCTTTTGTTTAATTGAATCTAGGTTAAGTACAAACTGTACATACGTTGGAAAATGGTAGGGGTGGTCACATAACCTTGAGATTCGTGTTTTAAGTGAATGGAATCAGGTATGAAGCTAGATTAATTAATGTCATTAATGAATATAGCTGCATGGAAAATTGCTGGAATGAGAAAAGTTGTAAAAATATCAATTTCATATATAAAATAAATTAAGAATGGAAAGTATGGAACATTTAAATGATGACTGCGGTCTTACAATCTTGCACAGTGTAACCCGGATATAAGATACTTTCTTGTATGCGAATTTTACTTTAAATCAACACAGGCTCTAATTTGTTACCAGCGAAAATATTTCTTATATTCGAGCATTTTTATATCCGATTAACAATTTAATGAATATGATTTCATTGTATGGATTAAACATTATTGTCATCATATTGCGGAAAAGGTAGTCCTTGTTCTGTTTTATCTTTTTGGAGTTTGATTCTTCAGTCTCCTCGATAAACAGAGTTTCTGAAATGTTTAAAGCATCGGTATGAGCCAGTGATTAATATGATTATTTCAGTTACATATAAATCTTCATACATTGCGTATATTTTCTTAATATTTGATGATGATGATGATGATGATGATGATGATGATGATGATGATGATGATGATGATGAACCCGAAGATCAATGGGAAGGTTGTCTACAGCGGCATGCTCTCTGGTGACTGTGTGGACTGATACGCACTTACACGCTTCGGGCAGGGACATACTTCGGCAGTTAGTCTCTACTCAGCTGACGCTTTCCTCTTTCTGCGTTTCTCCCATGCAGCTTTCCTTCTGTTGATTTTGAAAACCTTAGTGCCTCGCTTTGATAGATTCCACAAGCTGTTCTTGTGTTTGTTTCTGTTTTAACATTCTTCTTCTGGGATATCAACTGTCGCCTAAACTGATTTATGTAGTGCTTATGCTGAGCGTCACGTTTTCCCTGGTACAAATCACCATAGAACAAGTTTCTGAAGACGACAAAAGAAGCTGTTACTTTTTGCTAGTCCATTGTTCAGTTCATTGATGATAGAATTTCCATTACAGATAAAGCTCTGAAGGTATATTAAGCGGCTGATGCTTGGGTTTTTGTAGATCCTGTGCCGAGCCTTCTAACACAATAATGCGGTTTGCTTCAAGCAGATTGTTAAGTCAAATGTATGTGTTGTATCAGCAAAACGGATGATGACTACATGCAAAGCATATTTACCTGTGCACCACGAGAGCGCAGTCGTTTGCAAAGAGCAGCACAAGAACTAGATTTGCCAGGGTATTAGTGCGAGCCAGAAGTCTGCAGAGATTGAAGTCGCTCCCATTAGTTCGACGCAGACTCCTTCTGTGAAATCCTTGTTGGCCTCACCGAACATTATGATGTGTGTATATATATATATATATATATATATATATATATATATATACATATATATATATATATATATGTATATATATATATATATATATATATATATATATATATATACACGTAAAATAGTTTAATAAAATTTTCCGTTGGTCTGGAAGAAATAGAAATATTTAACATTGTCTACATTTGGTTTTCGATCAGCCATAAAATATCCTCTAAGAGAATTGTCGTACGTACGTTCTCGACGTGCTGAAATACATATTATTATAGCAAAATAATGTTTATTAGTTTATATATATATATATATATATATATATATATATATATATATATAAAGTCTACTGCTCTGCCCTGTGGCACTCATTGCATCACCAAAGATTAGCGGTTGTACCATGCACAAACCCCTTCACCACCTATACACCAATGATCTGTGTAATTGTCTGGTCGACATGAGTTATTGTGACGGAATTCAAACGTCGAAATAACCGGGATGGTTTACCATATTCTTCATCTTTGTGTATATAAATGCCAATCGAACTTGTACTTCTAGTGTTCGAATCTCTCTCTCTCTCTCTCACTCTTTAAGTATATATATATATATGTATATATATATATATATATATATATATATATATATATATCTTAAAGAGTTCAATTCTATAAGAACAGATATATCGGGATAATATAAAGCTCAACCAATTTCATTGCAGCTTATATAGAAAACAATAAGATTGGAAAATGGAGTCACAAATCTATATATTGGTGAATATAGAATAGTTCATTTATTTAATAAAGGTATACAAATATTAAGTTGTGGGATAGAAGGGACTCATTATACCAAGCTATTTCGAAGCCTAATGCTTCCCATCAGAATAGTAGAGGAGATACTAGGTGACATAATGGGGATGCGACGTCTAGCGTGGCATTCATCAGGAACGAAATAATTCAATAAAAGTAATGATGATTTTGGGGCGGTTATATCGAATTCTAAGATAAAGGAGGAGCGTAAAGTGTAATGAAAAGAGGTGTATAGGGTTTCTATAATAGTCATAAATAATGTAGGTAGTTTATGTTTTAAGACTCTAGAGGGCGTACAGGGGTGGATAGGTGGTGTTCCTATTATACCCGCATGTAAGGTGTATAGTATCTGTACGGTTTTTTTTATCCTCTGATGCAACCGAGATGGCAACAGCACATTGAACCGATATATAATTTCAGGCGAAATATTATGATGATGAATTAAAGCGAAAGGGCGTATCCAACGTAGGATTGAACAAAAGTAAGGCTTATCGCAGAATTACTTATAAGAAAACTTTGGTTATAGTATGAAGTTACGAGAATTAATGAAAATTGTGGAGTGGATTACACGTGGCCTCGTGAACTAGGTTTTAATTTAGTGAGGTAAGGGAAGGTCGGGAGTTGAGTTAAAGGAGTAAGTGATGAGGTGGATATGGGTGGGCATTTGTAAGACTATAATAATAAATATCAGATGATAATATATATTAGATAATATGTAGTAATAATCATAGGGTTGCCCTCTTATTAGGTATATAGGGAGGGGGGTTAAAGAATAAGGCAGGGGTATAAATATAAGAGAACGAAGTTGATAAAGGTGGATAAAGAGACAAAAATAATTAGGATGTGGACGAATGGCGTGGTGGGATATTAGGGGAGAAAAATAAATAAATAAATGAAAATAAAAAATAAAAAAAATAAAAAAATAACATAAGAATAATAAGAAGAAGAGGAAGGAAAAGAAGAAAAAAAAGAAGAAGAAGAGCTCTGCTGGTTAAACCCATAACTACATTATATCTTGGTGCCCTACTTTGGTATACATATATCCTAGTTCTTCAACTCCGCCCCCATTTAACTAAATTTCTGTTTAGTTATTTATTTTTGAAATTTTATTTTACTTTTCATATGCTTATTAAGTTATTTTTTTATTTTATTTTTTATTTTTATTTTATTTGTTTGCCCCTTAATTTTACTATTTACTATTATTGTGTCCTACATATGCTTCAATGAAATTTGTTGAGCTTTGTATTATCCCGATAAGTCTTTTCTTATAGAATTGAATTTACTCTCTGCTCCTAACTCTTTAAGCTATATATATATATATATATATATATATATATATATATATATATATATATATATATATATGTATATATATATATATATATATGTATATATATATAAACTAATAAACATTATTAGGGATAATAATATGTATTTCAGAAAGTTGAGAATGTGTGTACGAAAATTCTCTTAGAGAATATTTTATGGCTGACCGAAAACAAGTTGTAGACGATATTAAATAGAAGGTCGTTACTATAGAATAAAATGAAGTGACGAATGGAAGAAAAGCATGAACCGGAAAATGATAATATTGCTAATAGAGATGGGCAAAAATATACTACAATTAATGAGAAAGAAATGTTACATAAAAACCGTATTTTAGCAAACACGTTTAGAGCGAATATCTTAAATTCGGGGTTTAGTTCTCCGCGTTTCTTCAGCTCTCTCTTAGTCGTCGAGATTACAAGTAGAGAAGTCGAGTTTAGCGACGCTCATCGATAAAGGGCGGGAGCAATGCACGCAGATATCGGATGCAGCTAGGTGGACTATCGATCTGTTTGTCTATTTCTCTCTTACTATTGTATAGATCTAACATGTCTGATATGCTTTAAAAAAAATGTTTAAATCTGCGCAACCGGTGCTGAAATTAGTTTTATTGGTTTATTGGTTCACAACGACGACGGCCGCAACAAAAACGGCGGTATCACTCATCAGAACATTATAGAATACTACGAGTATATTTATATATTTACCGCATTGTCTTTCTTTATATGTGCACATATCTATCGATTCTTATTGTTTAATCAAATCTTTCTCTTTTCATGTTCTGCGCGGAAAATAGAGGATGGACGCGGAGTTCGTTATCATTTTGAGATAGCGCAATATGGATAATAGATCCAGTCTGTAACGAAACGGTTTTAGTATCTAACCTTTTCAGCATCCATCTGTCAGTTTGAATTACTCGCAACTAAAACCATGTGTCCATCAAAAGTGTTTCTTGGACAGAGTGGAAAGGATTTTACATCTCAAAGGTTCCTATAAATTATGAATCCATAACCACAAAAGGTGGTTTTGCACGCGAATGTATTTTCTAATTCTTTTCATCTCGCCATTTTTTCTCTCTTCATTCCTTTCGTTAAATACGCGTCCTCGCGTCTTTGTAAGAGGAGATGTCTGTCGATCGTCGCATTTTCAGACTTCTGTTTACAATAATACTTTTATCGTTTTTTTTATATTCGCGAAACTCTGTCTTCAGATTTCAGATATATGGAAACGTTTTATGAGAGATTCAATGAAGTCATGCGTTATCCATTATGACTACACCATTCCTCCAGCTATATCCCTAGAAAATAGCGTGATTACACCTGACAGGGCGACATGTGACAAGAAGGGGCTAGAAGCAATCCAAGTATAGGATACATGGAACGATACATTTGTCGTTCTAAAGAAAACAGCATTAGAGCTTTATTTTAAAACTTGTATTGTTTATTGTAAGAATTCATTCAGTATTCAAGAATTCTGGCGAAAGAACTGACCCATTAAATTATCGCCCTATTGGCCTCCTCCTAGGTTTTGCCAAAATATTCGAGGTCTTAATTAACCATGCTCTAGTCCAGCACCTTACAGATGCTAAACTTCTGACCGAACAACAATATGGATTTAGACAAGCCCGTTCCACAGCAGACATCCTCCCTGTAGTCTCTGAACGCATATATCATTCACTGGACAAAGCAGGAGAGGGCAGAGCGGTAGCTCTAGATATATCTAAGGCTTTTGACAGGGTATGGCATAAGGGTCTCCTCGGGAAAATCAGATCATACGGTATCACTGGTAGAATACTTAACATAATTAAATCCTTCTTACATAAGAGAAAAATCCAGGTTGTCCTCGACGGTCGTACATCAAAACGATATGATATAAATGCGGAAGTGCCCCAGGGATCTATCCTTGGCCCTCTACTCTTCCTGATATTCATAAATGACCTTCCCAACAAAATTGCCTCTGAGATGGTTATATATGCTGATGACACCACACACTATAGCAGGCACGACAGGAAAACAAATGAACATATATCAAAAGTAATGGCAGAAACACCAGAGGATGACCTCCAATCAGTAGTGGAATGGGGACAAAATGGATGGCCACGTTCAATGCCGCCAAGACTAAACTGGTTTCATTCAATAATTACAAGAAACCTTCTCTACCATCTATAGCAATGGCCAGTGACTCCCTGTCTGAGAGCACATCTTTCAAACTGCTTGGTCTAACGTTCACAGGAAACATGAGTTGGAACAATTACATCGAGGGCATTGCCAGGGCCGCTGCAAGGAAGGTGGGCTCTCTCTACCGTGCTAGAAAACTACTAACACCCGAAAGTATCCTGTACCTCTATAAGGCTATCATTCGCCCATGTATGGAGTATTGCTGTCACATTTGGGCTGGTGCATCGGCTACTAGTCTCTCGCTCCTTAACAGGGTTCAAAAGAGAGTCGCAAATCTGATAGGCCCTAAACTGGCATCTAAGCTTCAGCCGCTGTCCCATCGACGAAATGCTGCATCCCTCTGCCTGTTCTACAAGTATTTTAGTGGTGAATGTTCTGATGAACTGCAAGCACTTGTGCCCCCACGACGTGAACACGCTCGACAGACCCGACAAGCTGCAAAATCCCACCCCAACACTGTAGAGATCCGTAGATGTAAACTATCTTTTTACTCCGGTAGTTTCTTCCCCAGAACCGCTAGACTTTGGAATTCCATTCCAGATCACTGCTTCCCCAACTGTACTGACATGGAGAAGTTCAAGTGCAACGTGAACCAACATCTTGCTGCCCAAATCCCTACATAGTACCCCAGTAGTTTTTCCCCGGATAGTAGCCCCCTACACCAAAGTGGCAATGTGCCTTGTTTGGGGTGAAAATGTAATAATAATAAAAAAAGGTAACTTGCTTATGTAGTAGAGCTAACATCTATTCAATGTAGCCCCCTTCAGCCTCAATCTCTTATTCGGAACGAGTCGGGGAGTAGGATCATACTTTTTCCACAAGCGCCTGCGGGAGCTCGATGAATACTTGGCGGATGGCGACGACCAGGCCTGCATTAGTATTGTGAGAGGTCATTTTCGTAACGTTCTTGACGTATAAAAAACAAAGTAGTCCGTCATATTCAGGTCGGAGGAGGAGGAGAGCCTGTGAGAGAAGGATACAAAGTCCTACCACTCTTTCTAAAGCAAAGCCTGGGTCTCTTTGAATTTGTGGACCGGCGCCGAGACCTGCTACTACACCCATGGTCTGCCAGCGGTCAGCTGATTGCATCAAGGGTTAATACTTTTCAATACATCCTTTCATATTTTGGTGTTGCCTAAAGCAGGGTTCGAAGATGTGAGGTGGTATGATGTGGCCCACACTTGAAACAACAAACAAAAAAACATATATGTAATACGTGGCAATGCAACGATGCATTTTGAGAGGGCTTGAAATAGTCCTGTTGCCATAAGTTGGATCGATAGCAATCATAACTTGTACAACAGCACAACTCCAATCTCACCCGTTGAACATTGCGTCACATATATACATGATGGAAAGCTCGCATCGCTACAGGGATTTGTACACAACTGGCCAACCAGTAGATGGCCTACAGCAAAAACAACAAAAACAAAAAAAGAAAACCAGCTTTCATCAAACAGAAATGGAATAATGTCGTCTTTTCATCGTTCCACGTTGTAGAATGTATCCCCCCCAGTAATGCTGAATAAAACAGAGAGAGGACAAAGATAAAGGAATATTAAGGTTTTAAGTACTACATGAAAGAACGTGGAATTTTAGGAAAACTTTCATAATTCCAGTATGTCTGAAACAGGAAAAAATAATTAAAAAAAACACTACCTTGCAAATATACGCGGTCGACTAAATAGAAGAGAGATACAAACAATTGCATTTAAATATACTTAAATCTTTTAAAAAATTCTCGGTTGTAATGCATGAAATAGTGACTGAACATCTAGCATCCGGTCTTGGATATGACCTTAAACTATATCCGATGGTGAGGCCCCAGCTTGTGGGCTTTGGGGAGTGTGGGGCAACCCTTTAATCGACATTACTCCCAGGTCAACTCTGACCCGGAGTGGTAGTACCTGTTAGGGTCCCAACTATGAGTTAAATAGAAACTGACTTGAAAAAACATATTCTACTAAAAAACTTTTCTTCCAAATCACTGGATTCGGAATTAAATAACTTGAAAAGGGTTGATATGCCGTAAAACAAAACGACCAAACAACATCTAGCAGCCGGTAAGATTCTCCATTACTAACTAGATTAAAATACTAAGTAAATTGAATATAAGTGAAAAGTAAAATATTATTCCCGTTTATCTGCACGAATATGTCTGAAATTGACTTAGGTGGAATGTAACATTAAAGTATTTAATAAATTTTGTGTAATCTTTTTACTTACATAGGCATCACCACTTATCAAGACCCAGAGAACACTCTAGGATAACGGTTAAAGTGTGTACAGTAGTCAATTGGCCAATATAGTAATCGTTAGTAATAGAAATTCAGTAAATTTGTAAAGGTACGTGGAACGGCTCATCAGGAAGTTCATCCCAAGAAGAAAGGGTCAGTCTCTTCAGAGCTAAGTTAAACAATTTTTTATCTATGACTTTTGAAATCTATTTTTTCTGGTCTTCATACTACTAAAATTTGTGTATCAAAAATATATTTCTTCTTCTTATTGCAGTTAAAATTAAAACTCGAAACATCTTAACTTTACCTATCATATATATTATTCCTTAATTGGAATTCATTTTTGCGATTAGCATTATATATATATTAATTTATTTTTATTTCGGACGAAAATTCTCATCTTTATTGGTTGTTGTTTTCATCTTTATTGGTTGTTGTTTTTTCCGACGTTTCGACCAACTATTTCTCTGGCCTTCGTCAGGTGGTAACCGCGACGGATAGGAACTTCACTTCTGTTTTTACTGGTTCTCTTGCTTTTGTTAAATCTTTTATTTTGTTTATTTATTTATTTTGTCAAATATGCCTGGTACTCCTCTAAATCAGTCTTATAATGAGTTCCTCAAATCTAAATACAAAATAGCCGACTTCCAAGTTCCATTATTGGAATTTAATTATAAAGTGAACATTCTAACTCGAGGTATAAAAACCAAACTTCCACGCATTAAGATGGGAGGAGAGACTATCTTCAAATATCATCCTAAATCGAAAATGGAGAAACGGACTTATATTAGGTAGATATTAATAAGTCCCTCTTTCCTTTTTAATGAAGAGTAGATAATGCAGTAGATTAGTTATCGGCAGCTCCAGTAACTCTCGCTTCTCCTTTTTCTATCCCTCAGTCCTCGTTTTCAATGAGCGATGTTTCTGACAAAGGGTGAAGAGAAAGCTGCTTCCCAGGTCGGTAGTACTTCCTGAACAGTACTCTGAGATGTCGGAAATTTTCTGTCTCTATGTCTATCCTTGCGGCCATGTTACTAGTAAGGGTGCCGAAGTTAAACGTTTTAACCTGGGCTGACGTTATCCGCCTGATAGTCAGGGACCCAGACCTTGGATTAATCACTAAGGAGGCTGTCCTATCAGCAGGTGCAAAGTACTGGGACTGCTGTATTGACATTTGATGAATGGATTCTAGACCATGCAGTAGTCTCTGCTGCGGCCTCTCGATGCCATACTAGTGGGTAGTTGTTACGGATTTACCTTATCATGTGCTACAAAAAATATGCTCGTCTTTTCTCTTACTTTACCTCTCTTTACTGCTCTAACCAAGTATGCTGACCTGTTTCACAAATCCCAAAATCCTCAACATGAAATATATATATAAAAAAACACGAATAAACCAAGAACCTCATCCTCCAACGTAGAGCCCTACTACCAAGTCTCCTACTCCAACATTAGAGGTCTACGTTCCAACGTTCTAGGGGTTGAAACCCAATTACAGGAGACGAAACCGGACATATTCTTCCTAGACGAAACTGGAATAGGACCGACAACCTCCGTATATGAGTTCATAATTAAAGGATACTCTAACCTAACATCTAAATCTGACCCACAAGATCGCCATGGGCATGGAATATGTGCCTACATTAAAGATGGCTTCCCGTGTAACAGGGATATCTCCAGAGAAGACCCTAATTTACCTTATATGTGCTTCCGGGTTGCACTAGCTTACACCACGGCATTTATATTTGCCCTCTATCGCCCCCACAACAGCGGAGTTACTATCTTTAAGAGTATATCTGAGAAAGTTGACAACATTCAGTCTGCGCATCCCTCGGCTAACATTCACATTTGTGGTGACTTCAATGTCCATAACGTGGAATGGCTGACCCACTCAAATATGACAGATGATGAGGGGAGGTTCTGTTATTATTTTGCCATTGCCTATGACGTCACTAAGGTTGTTCCAGAGCCCACCCCTATGGCCGATACTATTCGTTAGTTCGCAAGTCTTCTAGACCTTTTTCTCACAACTTCCACTGATCTATGCTCATGTTCTGTTCTATCTCCTCTGGGATCCTCCGACCACTCCATTGTAACAGTTAAGATAAAAATGAAATGTAATAAGTCTTAAAACGTACCTCTCCACCGTACTGTATACCGATACCCTATGGCTGACTGGGATAGCTTCCGTTCATTCATATCTGATCTACCTCTCCATTCCATGTTTAAAAAGGATGTGCCCTATGTAGTATCAGACCTGACCAAATGGTTAATTGTAGGCATAGACCGATTCATACCATCCAAAAGGTTCCAACAAAAACCTAACAGCCATCCATGGTTCACGCTTGAATGTGCTGCCATCACGCACAGAAATCACTTTTTCCATAGCTACCAATGTAATAGATGCACTGAGACTAAAGCTGCTTTCTCGACCGCCAATAACCACTGTAAAAGAGTAATAAAAAATGCATGATAGCTATATGCTCAATCCGTTAAATCCAAAGTAGCTGAGCAGCGGCTTGGTTATATATATATTAGAACAAATAAGAATCGGGATTGGGAATCGGAAGAATTGTAATTTTGAGAGTATCGGAATCGATATCGGAATCAAAAGGGAGAATAACACCTTTATAGTTGAATGTATAAGATTCATACGAATCGGAATCCGAATGTGTAATAGTGTCGGAATCACGAATTCCCTACGTAATCGGTAATTGTATCGGGGTCGAGAAAAATATTGGAATTGTCTAATCAATAATACACACACACACACACACACAGACTCACTCTAATCATAATATACACACAATAAAAGGAATTGCTCCATCTCATTTGACTGGAAATCGACTTCCTTTGTGCTACTTCGCTGTCCGGAAACAAAACATTTTTAATAATTTCAGCTGTATTGAAGGCTTCCTAGTCAAATTTTATCATCGCCACGCTGGACTTAATTTTGGACTCCATTCTTTCTAAAGAAGTATTTTCGCATTTCGGATCAACTTGAGAGAATTTTCATGCAAGCTGAAATATTATGCGCGGTTTGTTTTTATATATATATTTTTTTACATATCCAACATTTTTTTAATTCTTTCCTTTGTAATTTATAACCACAATAAATTGCGGTTTAACTTAATACACTTTCTAGCAAATTCTAGCATTGCTACACATATAATTGACTGCTTGTTTCATGTTCTCTGATGAAAAGAATAACCAGAATAACCTTACTTGAAACTCTGCGAAATAAGGACTCTGTAAATTGTTTTTTGGAGTATTCAGTCGAACAATAACTTTGGATTGTAAAGTTCAACTTACAATTTTAATTTTCTTTCTCGTATAATAAGCTCTACTCTCTATTACGTATTGAGCATTTTTATTCAGTTGTCATTTAAGTATCTATATATAACAATACTTTTATTTATATTAGTTTGAAGTTTACAATTGCGTACATCAGGTAAACACTACATGCTTTTGATTTCATTACTATATATATATATATATATATATATATATATATATATATATATATGCGTTTATATATAGAGAGAGATAGTGAGAGAGAGAGAGAGAGAAAGACAGAACAGAAGCGAGACAGAGACAGAGAGAGAGAGAGGGAAAGACAGAACAGAAGTGAGACAGGGACAGAGAGAGGAGACAGAGAGAGTGGTGTATGGGGAAGTAAAAACCGACAGACAAGGAAGCACAGAAACTGTGAAGCGCACTAAAAAGTTTATGTATAATCATTTAAATAGGACTATTATCTCCGGTTGTCCATTCATTAAGTCAGAATGCGAGCCGCATTAAGTGGTTGTCACTATAATTATGTATTAATAATTCGTAAGTAGTTCTAGAAGTTCTTAGACCAATTTGATTAATTTCTTAAATAATGTCATGTAGTGCATATTCCGAAGACAATCGATTCACCTGACGATTCCCCGCAGAGGCTTCCTCGTTGATTAATCACGTTGCATACGTGCTAGATAACAAAGATAATGCATGAGGACAAATCAGAAAGTCGCGCATTCCCTTAAGAGGCGAATAAGACGACAGCCATCTGAGATTTCTATAATACACCGTCATTTATGAAGAGAAATCCTTTGCCGAATGTAAAATATGGGGTTATTTCAGTAATGTCTTTCCTCTGGATGAGTTGTACTGTCGAACTTAAAGAGACTGATACAGCCAATTGATAAAGATAGACTACATATAAGAGAACCTGTATTCCTACAAATCCAAGGTGTATAATGCTGTGCTGGTTGTTAAAGGATTCCTTATTATCTATAAATATTACACACACACGTATATATATATATATATATATATATATATATATATATATATATATATATATATATATATATATATTCACACATATTCACACACACACACACACACACACACACACATATATATGTAAGTGTGCGCGCGTGTACTATTTGTAGATAATAAGGAATCTTTTAAGAACCAGCATACATATATATATGTGTGTGTGTGCGTGCGTTGTGTGATCAAAATATATAAGGTCGTGCGAATAATCATTGCATCTTGTCATATATATTTTCATAACTTATTACCAAGCTCTATTCTTGTATTATGTACTGTTGATCTAAATACAGAAAATTAATATATACAAAATATTATAACCCATTATATGTTTTTTATGGATATACATAAAATACACCCCCACACACACCCATATATATATATATATATATATATATATATATATATATATATATATATATATATATAAAGCTGAATGCCTGTGTGTGTGTGTGTGTGTGTGTGTCTAGTCATGAAGAGGTTCCTATATGATTGACTTTTTTAAAAAACTGATTAAATATAATGATAGAAGATGTATCGAGACACAGGAATGGGTATGTTTGATCTGGTAGAACGGTGGTTCATTAAAATTGAGAGGTCCACGAAGTATGGAAATAAAAAATTTAAAAATAAAAAAAAACGTTTACAAGTGTTTTTTCTATATAGATGTACATGAGAATACTTTCACAAGTATGTTTTAACTTAAATAGAGATGGTATAATAAAAATGCGGAGTCTGCGTTCGCGCCTGGCCTCCATAGAATGGAAATAGGCACAGACTTTAATAAAGACTTTTCATATCTATCTGCGTAAGTATACATTGATAATTATGTTTCAGTTTGAAGAAATATGGTATAATATAATTATGGGGTGTTCGTTCGCACCTGAACTCCATAGAATGGAAATATGTCAAAATGTTTAACAAGTTTTTTTTTAATAAAGATCCACATAATATTGTTATAAGTGTATCAGTATTAACAGGTATGCTATAATAAATAATGAGGGTTAGCTATTTTATTTTTACTTTCATAATAGTTTGCTTTGGTTTTGATACCCCCGAATTCAACCAAAATTTACAATCCTTTCTTTTCAGAACCTATCATACTTTCATAAATCAGAGTGCATTTTCTGTAGGCTGTATTTGAACCCAGTAAACGACGGGTACTTTTGCTAGTATATATTTATATTTTATTTAATTTTTTAAGACCAATAAGATTGCTTCGACTAGGCAACCCGTAAATCTGACATTATATAACACGGAAACATGACCTGTTTTTCTTATCAAATATCAGCCATTAATTCTAAAAAAAACTAACATTATATTTACACAAAAACATTATTTAAAACAACTGTGTGTTGTAGGAACACAACTATTATCTATTTGTTTTCTCTATTTTTTACATTTTTATTTTTTTTTTCGTAGTTTTATTTTTCAGACATAAAAAAAAAACCACACTGAATAAATTAACTATATTTTTGATATATAACCGACTCCGGTTTCAATATAAATTGTCTATATTAATGACGTTCTATATATCATCATTAACCTTTTTTATTTTCTTCTTTTTTCTTCTATTTTCTGTATTTAATTATCTATATATTAATACGATAGCGTGTGTGTTCTTTTGTGTGTCACGCTTATATCCCGGTCGTTTAATTGTTATGTTCTATTTTCTGTCATAAATAATTTTACCAAGACTTCTTCATAAGTTTTGGTGTCGACTTCGAGTATAGCTGATGGCACTTAAATCATCTATTTTTTTTTTTATCAATAATTGTATCAAGAATTCTTTCTTTGGTTGCGGTTATGACTGAAAAACTCAAATTATATATTTATGCATATATTTTTTCATAAGTCTTTATTCTGGTTTCGATTCAAGCTGATGTACCGAAATCATATATGTATATATATATATATATATATATATATATATATATATATATATATATGTATATATATATATATATATATATATATATATATATATATATATATATATATATATATATATACCGCAAATTCATAATATATAAAAATCGGTAGAACATAAACTCTATAATAATATATACGAAATAATATATACGAAATCTGCAAGAATTAAAATATCAAAATATAATATTTATGCGTACTTTACGACCGGGCTTTGCAGGACGTTTGTGCTAGCTTAGATAAATACTTTTGCAGTGTTAATAAAAAAGCTACAATAGTATCAGAGCGTCTAAATTTACACTGAACATCTACAGAATGCCAACATCAATAGATTATATATGAATGAGTACCCTGTGGAATGTCCACAGGTTCCGCTAGTTTTAATTATTACCATAACAATAAAAACGACAAGAGCAACACCAAAAACAACCACAATGAAAAAAGAATTACAACAAATCGGAGAAGGGACAGTGAATGAAATCAGCAAGGATACCCTAAATAAAACCATAGGAAAAATGACAAACTGGAGAGCACCAGCACAGGATGTGATACATACGTACTGGTTAAAAGAATTTTACAACACTACACGAAAGCCTAGCCCAAAATATGAGATGTATACAGGAAACAAACGTTCCAGATTCTATGACAAAAGATAGGAGCACACTGATACAGAAGGACACAGATAGAAGAACCCCCCCACTAACTATAGGCCTAGAACGTGCTTACCCACTATGTAGAACATATTAACAGCTCAACTGAGGGAACAAATCGACCACTACCTGAATAACCGTGGACTCCTCCCCGAGGACCATCCTAAAGGAGGTTAGAAGAGGAGATAGAATTTAGCCATGACATGGATTAACTGCAAGAAGGCGTATGAAATGACCCGACAAACATGGGTAATAGAATACTTAAAAATGTATAAAATACCAAGCACGATCGTCAACGTAATAGAAAACACAATGAGAACGTCGAGACTGGAATTAAAAGCTGATGGTGAACATATAACAGAAATTAGCATACAAAGAGACAAGGAGATTCACTATCAGCATTGGTGTTTATAATAGCCATGCTACCCCTTAACAATATACTAAGAAAGTGTCAAGCTGGATACAAATTCTCTAATACACAGGAAAAATTAACCACCTAATGTACATGGACGACCTGAAAATTTTTGCAAGGACCGAAAAGGAACTAGAAACACTAATAAACATTACCAGCTCTTCAGCCAGGATATCACAATGGAGTTTGGTATGGAAAAGTGCGCATTACTAGTTATAAGAAAGGTAAAACTGGAGACAACAGAAGGCAACCGAACGAAGGTGAAGACCCTAGAGGAATAAGACGCCTATAAATAATTGGCAGTTCTGGAAGCAGATACCATCAAAGTTCAAGAAATGGGGGGGGAGGAGAATTAGAAAGGAATACCTCCGGGGACAAGAAAACTTCTAGAAAGTAAATTATATAGCAGAAATCTAATAAAAGGTATAAATACCTGGGCAGTATCAATAAGATACTCACGACCGTTCATAGGGTAAACCAAAAAAGAACCGAGACAGCTCGATCAGAAGACCAGGGAACTTATGACCATGCACAATGCACTATATCCAAAGGACGATATTGAACGACCATACGTGAAAAGAAAAGGCGGGAGAGGAATAGTTTGTATAGGAGACTATGTGCATCACCCCCACACACGCACACACAAAAGAATTAGAAAAAATAAATAACGCAGAACACGGAAAGGATAATCATGACAGCGAGAGACACTGAAAAATCGAGTAAACAGAAAACAGAGGTAAATGATTTTACGAGAAAAGAAAAATGGGAAGCAAAACAACTACAGGGAAGATTCATAAAAATGACAAAAGATGGAAATAACGAAAACACTTCGACATGGATGCGAAAAGGACACATAAGCTAAGAAACTGTATCCCTAATAATGTCAGCACAATATTACTCGATAAGAACCAACCACCCTAAAGCAAACATCGATAAAACATAAGAAAACAGTAAATGCCGACTCTGTGGACAAAGAGATGAAACAGTAAACTATATAGTAAGTGAATGCAGCAAACTGTCCCGAAATGAATACAAGAACAGTCACAACCAAATGGAAAGGGCAGTACACTGGGAATTATGTAAACAGTTGCACTAAGAATGCACAGACAAGTGGTACAACCATAAGCCGACAACAGTACCTGAAAACGAGAATCACAAACTCCTATTGGGCAGGAAAAAAAAACTGATAAACCCATCCAAGCAAGAAGACAAGATGTCGTAATAATTAACAAGAAAGAAAAGTTCTGTCAAATCGTAGACTTTGCAGTTCCAGCTGACACCATGGTGAATATCAAAGAAAACGAGAAACGGAGCAAATAAACAGAGTTAGCTAGAGAGCTGAAAGGGTTATGGCAGATGAAGAAAATCAAAATGATACCTATAATAGTAAGAGCATTAGGAACACTCCCAAAAACTTTGATAAAAAAGAATAGGAGAAAAATGTATCATAGCAATGCCTGGAAAAAATACAACAAACATAAATGATTAAAACAGCTGAAATATAATATGGAGACTAACACATATGAACCACAAGCTGAGGCCGACATATAGCTGCAGAAACAAAATATGAAGCGCTACATGGAACCAAGAACATTGTAGCTGCATACCTATAAGTGCTCTAGACCTAACCTATCCACCCCATTATCACATCACTGTCCGTCACCCACAAAAAGAGAGAGACCGAATAGCGATGTAGAGTCATGGAGGAAGGAAAGGCCGAGGAGTGAGAACTGAACAGACCTCCACTGTATAAGTGCAAAGAGAACTGGGACCTTGGAGAGGCTTATTACCACTCACATTCCAGTGGGGACCAGTGGCCGTTGGCAACGAGACATCAATGGTAAGCAGCTGTTGCGATAATGCAATTTTTTTTTTGCAAATATTATCGAAGGGGGTGGAGAGTACTGGAAATCGTAGGAGACTTGTTGTCACCCAGCTTCCAGGAAACACCACAGGCTGTTTTCAATGAGATCTTTGATGGCCTGTATGAAAGGTCCTTGTAGACTAATAATAATAATAATAATAATAATAATAATAATAATAATAATAATAACACAGATAATAATGTCAAATCTACAGAAATGAAAGAGAAGATCGACAAGAGTACGTGAAAGTAAAAAGAAAACTCTTTGTAATGAAACTATACAGTAGCATCACATTAAAGGAATAAACGCATGGGAAGCGTTACTATTAAGATACTGTTAACCATTCATAACCTGGATGAGAGAAAGACTTATTCAGCATGATCAGAAGACGAAGAAACTAATGACTATGCCCAATACATTACACACGAAATATATACACTGACTCTATCTGAAAATTAACGAAGGAAGAACGGAAGGATAAACAGAGAAGACTGTGTAGAATGCATGATCAAAGACTTAGCAAGTTACATAAATCAATACAGATAAAGATTTATCAGTAAACCGAGATACACCGTCAAGAAAAACAAAGCAAGAAACGATGAAACCGAAAAGAATAAGACGAGGGGAAAGTTGGAAGATAAATTCCTATATAAACGATCTATCAGAATTAAAAAAAAAATCTCATAAAACACCGACATGTGACTAAAGAAAAGACACGTGAACAAAGAAACAGAATCTCTACATATAGCTGCAGAGAGTAATGAGATCAGAACAACTATATAAGAACATAGTAAATGTACATTGGGTGAAGAAAGGGACGAAACAATAAACCATATAATACGGAAATACAAAAATAACCCAAAATGGTAATAAGGACTTGCATGACTGCATGCGAAATGTGGTGCACAAGGAGTTCTGCAAACGATTACAGCTCGACCATGCGACCAAATGATTCAAACACAAACCTACGATAGTACAGAAAAACGAAAGCAACAAACTCATTTGGAACATTGAAATACAAACAGATAAACTCAGCCAACAAGAAGATCAGACGTCAATAATTAATAAGAAAGAAAGAAACTGCTAAATCTCCCAGCAATCAGAGGTTAGACATAAGAAAGACAGAAAAACGAAACAAATGCGCAGAACTTACAAGAGAACTAAAACGAAATATTTATTTAAAGCAAAACAATATAATATAATATCAATAATTATATAGGCATTGGGTACAGTCTTTCAATAATTGAAAAACAACTAGAACGCATAATCTCGAGGGAGACTGAGACTATGTAACTGTTAAAAGACTCATAATGGGAGTAGTTATTTAAATTGCTGCCTACATCATCAATATTTGGCACAAGGCCGGGAAAGTGGGGAACTAAGCAGGCCCCCCTAAAGGAGGGGCATTCCTTCAATTGCAAAAATTGCCTGAGTAACCCCGTTGATATTCCCTGGTTGGGGCGCCTCAGGCAGTAAGTTATAAACTTACTCCACCTTGGTGGCAAGGCCTGTGAGGGTGGACTTCCTAGGTATTACCCAGGCGTTGTACCTCAGTCCGACAGGTGCTGGGCCGGTTCCCGGCCCCTCACCTGTCGGGCTCTGTGTCAAGTACCGAATCCATGACAAGTACTCTACCCTGTCTCCCTGCAGTCGAAGCCGCTAGGAGACCTTCCTCATCACTAGTAATGGGGGTAGATATTCAATTGCTGTCCCCCACAGCAATATGTGGCAAAAGACCGGAAGGTGGGGATCCAAGCAGGCTCCCCTAAAGGAGGGGCACTCCTGCAATTGCAAAAATTGTCTGCGTAACCCCGTCGGCATTCCCCGATCGGGGCTCCTCAGGCAGTAAGCGATAATCTTACTCCACCGTAAAGTCTGGTGGCAAGACCTGGGATGGTGAACCTCTTAGGTATTACCCAGGTGGTGTGCCTCAGTCTGAACGAATCTTTGACGAGCACTTCTCCCCTGCCCCTCTGCAGCTGAAGCCACTAGGAGACCTTCCCCATCAGACGCGTAATGGGGGTAGATATTTATTTGCTGTGTAGCGTAGCAAAATGTGGAACAAGGCCAGAAGATGCGGGACTGGCGATCTCCCCCTAAAGAAAATACACTCTCGCTGCAACAAAAATTACCTGCCCACCCCCGTCGGCATTCCCCCGGTCGGGGCGCCTCAGGCGACAAGCAATTAACTTGCATCACCGGAAAGCCCGGTGGCAAGGTCTGGGAGGGTGGACCTCCTAGGTGGTACCCAAGCGGTGTACCTCAGCCCGACAGCTGCTAGGCCGAATCTCGGCCCCCTCACCTGTCGGTCTGAGTGTCAAGAACGAATCCTTGAATCTACCCTGTCTCCCTGCAGCCGAAACCGCTAGGAGACCTTTCCTATCACGAGTAATGGGGATATGACACCACTGATTTCGACGATCGTTTTTATAACCACAAGTTATAATAAACCAATGAGAAACTTCCAAAGTTACTATAAAAATTATCGAATTTTGGATTCAATCTGTTCGCCGTCGTCTTTGTCACGAATCTGCATTTGATTTTTCGCCGCCATCTTTGTTACCAGGAATTACTTAACACTCAAAATTGGAACTACAATGAATCTGCGCCGCCATCTTTGTTACTAGGAATTACTTAACACTCGGGATCGGAACTGCACTGATTCTTCACCGCCATTTTGGTTCAACACAATGCATCAACACTTAATAAAAACTGTCAAATGCGGAAATGAATCCATATACGAGACAAACGCTACCTTGATATGTAAACATTGCTAAAGAAAAACAAAGCGATGCAACCAATAAAACTGAAACTTAAAAATTGTAAATCGATTACCTCCCCCTACAAAATTAAATCTGTAAAATCAAAATCGACTGCCACTAAATATGCTAAGGGTCAAGGAGGATTTAAAGACCGAGGGTGAAAGCACGAACCAGACTTCCCCTGGATGAGTGCTAAGAGGAATGGAACCTTGACGATGGTTTAGTGCTTACTAAATTCCTTTGATGACCAGGATAGCGAGGGATCACAAGCAATCGACGATTATATGGGTAAGGCTGTATACTGGAAATTATGCAGACGACTTCAGCTTGAACATTCAAACACATGGTAGAAGCACAAATCGACAGAAGTACTTGAAAACGAAAATAACAAAAGACATGTACGTACAAACAGATAAATCCATCTAAGCATGAAGACAGGGTATCATAATAGTTAAGAAGAAAGAAAAGGTCCTGTCGGATTGTATATTTCACGGTTCTAGCAGATCACAGGAAATATAAAAGACGAAGAAGCAGCGCAACAAATAAAATCTTCCAAGAGAGCTGAAAGAGATATGGAAGATTTAAAAAAAAAATCAAGACAACACCAATAAGAATAAGAACACTAGAAACATTCTCGGAAAACTGTGAAAAGGTATGGGAGAGATTAGAATCAAAGACCTAATTGAGAAAATGCGGCAAATAACAATAATGAAAAGAGATAAAAATATTCATAAAAATTTTGAATGCAGACAAATGGAAAGACCGAAGAAAGAAAGCACTAACCAGACCTCCACTGGATGAGTACGAACATAATGGGACTTTTGAGAGGGTATTGTTCTCCAAATTCGAGTAAAGGTCAATGACCGCTACAAATGAAAAAGAATTGCAAACGGCTGTTGTGATAACACAAATTAATTCGTAAAAATTATGGAAAAAGATAGAAAGTACTGAAAATCTTTGGAGACTTATTGTCACTCGGACTTTAGGTAACACCACAGGTTGTACTCAAACAGAAATATTTGATGATGGCCTGTGTGACAACTCCTAGTTATCTACAAGTTCTCCATCCTCTCACCCATCACCTCACATTGCCCCATCACCGCCTCCCTCAAAAAAAGTGCGATATCAAATAGCCGGGAAGGGTCAAGGAGGATGGAAATACCGAGGAGAGAGCGCTAATCAGACCTCCGCTGAATAAGCGCGAAGAGAATTGGAAGCTTGGAAACGCTTATTGCCACTCAAATTCCAGTGGAGACCAATCGGGGCTGCCAGCGAGAAAGCAATGGTGAGAGGATGTTGCGATAAACAACATGTATCTTCAAATATTATCGAAGGAGGTGGGAAGTGCCGGAAATCTGGGAGACTTCTTGTAACTCCACTTCCAGGGAACACCACATGTTTTCAATGGGAGATCTTTTATGACCTGTGTGAAAGCTCCTTGTGAGCCAATAATAATAATTGGAAGCATCAAAGTAGACGTAACCGCTTGTGGCGTCCGGTTTACTGGGAGGTGTGATAGAATTTTGGGGTGAAGTATACCGGGAAATAATTTAACGAATTCCTTGAGCGTGTAAGATTCAGTAAGGATTGTAACGTGGATCATAGTGGTAGAAAAGTGTCATGATAGTCAAGCAGTAGGACGATAACTGTCCGTATTTGTTTGTCATTACAAAATCTATAATAATTGCGAATCACAGTTTTCAGTGTCCTAAGACAGGAACGTGATTGAAAAAAAAATCACAAGAATGGCAATTTAACTCCGTTGACCTCGGAAGTAAGATGCATGAATGCGGTTAAAACACAAAAGTTCCCGGTAGTGGTAGGTGCGCTAGCTATGATATCACGTCGTCTTGAAAGGCATTTGCTAGATCGAGACTCCCTGATGTGTTATACGTTCTTCAGTCTTCCCTTATTGTTAAACTTGACCGTTATACTCGAATTCTGTCGTTGCATTTAAACAACTCGGAACAACACATTGTCTGGTACCGTCGCAAAAACAAAGAAAGCAAGAACGGACATAAAAAAATACGACTCGGTATTTTTTAAAAGTGCAAATGAAAAACATTTATTTTTTATTCTTTCAACAATAACGTATTTCATTAGCTTTCTTAAGTTTTTTTGAACACACATGTGTTTTACAACGCTTTGCCATATTACATGTGCTTTGTAAAAGTTTCTCTCCCCGTCAGTTGACGCCGGACATAGTGAGCATTTTCTCGATATCTCCCACGGAAGTACTTTTAATGCTGTTCGTTTTTCTTTTCCTTTATCTCCCCCCTCTCTCTCTTCTTCCCATTACATCAGAGCGCGGATACCTCCCAATTACATACGTGCTTTAAGGGCTGCTGCTAATATTTTCCCTAGTCAGTTATCCTACAGCTGCTGCGGATCTTCTCACACGCGCTAATACTTGCTGTGTAACCAAGTGAGCGTGCCGCTTCGTTATAAATCTTGGCAACAACAATTATCTTGGAAAATCTTGGTTTGAAGCCCGGATTGTAGAAAAGTCCTTTTGCATGAATTTCATCTTCTCCAACGTAGTTCTTATCGAACGAAATCAAGATTATTATTATTATTATTATTATTATTATTAGTAGTAGTAGTAGTAGTAGTAGTGGCGGCGGTGCTATTACTACTACTAAAACGAACGTTGTCATAAACTCAAGTACTAAACACGTTTTCACAATCTTCCGGGTAAAATATGAAATGATCTATTAATTATTTAAATGTTCTTTTTCTTCTGCTTTTTATTCATTCTTTCTATTCTTATTATTATTACGTGCCTCAGTTGCTTAATACTCTTTTTTCTATATTTATACATTCTGATCGTACTATTGCTGCATATCTTCACTTCCACAGTTTCTTCAGACCAGCGTTGTTCGGATAATAGACATAATTTCCCATAAAAATAAAACAAAAAACAAAAAACAAAATGAAAATGTGAATCCGAACAGATATTTGTAATTTAACGTTATTCTAGGGGGGGATCAACGTTTCACAAGTGCAATGAAACTTAAATTACAAGGGAGAGTCAGACATTATGCACTAATTATATATTTAAATAGACGGATACATAAATAGATGGTATAGAAAAAATATACATAAATTTCCTCGTTATTTTTGCGATTCTGAATATGTCGATATTATTAGACGTTCGTCGTGAATGTGTACGTTTTAACTCGATTATTGGTTACAGTATACTTCCGTTGAGCTCTCAGTAATGAGTCCTTTGTTCTGTTTTTATTCAATAACAACAGATTAACTCATTAAAAGCCGTCCATTTATAGGAACCCTTATAAATTACCATGACCAAAAAATGAAGTGGAAAATCTTACGACATGCCAGTGCATGCAGATGTGTAGATGACCCGTATAGATTGTGCGTTAACGAGGAATCTGAACATGCAAACTTTTAAGTATCCCAATATCTAATCAACTATAGAAGTGAATTAACAAACAACTGTATACAGATAATAATTTTTATTTCGAACGTAAACATACATTAAAAAAACTAAACTAGTACAAAAACAATATAAATGTACACCAAATAATCACGTGTTTTAAAAGTAGCCCATAATCTGCAGATTCACAATAATGGGAATATAACATCTGTATGCCGTGACCAAAAATTGAAGTAAAGATTAGCCGAATGTTCCTATTTACAATGTCTCCCTACGGAACAGAGTTAGACACCAGGGTTTTTTTTAACGCGCAGAAAAGGAACAAAACTAAAAATTGTCTCAATCGTGAAGGATTTCTCCTTCACTGAGGAGAAACTAGACATTGAAGTGCAGCATCTGAAGAACATATTATACACTTTGATCTTCTGAATGTTTGGGAGAAGTACAGTCATTGCAAAATTGAAACGTCAACTCGTTAAAGGAGTAACAAATAATATGATTGGTTTGCTAGCTAAGATAAACACTGCGTGTTTATACGAGGATTCTTTCAACAGCATTATACGGCGGAATCACGTTGACAGACCGGTTCCTGCTGGATCACCGAAGTTAAGCAACGTTGAGCCTGGTCAGTACTAAATGGGTGACCATTTAGGACTTTCAGGTGCTGTATGTGCTCTCCGGTTATCTCAGCATTGTTTCCAGTCGTCCTGGTCTTCTCCTTGCTACTAGACCCAAACAGTGCCGATTCAGGAGGGGTGTGGTTGAAGATTTCGCAACTCTTGCCTCAAAATTACATGCGCTAATGTCCCTAAGGGGTATCCTTTGTTTTTCAAGACTGAACGGAAGCATGAGATAGGGGGCTTCAACAGTAAAGTCCCTTATTTCATTTAAGTCAATCACATCTCTTCTGTCGAGCAAATTTCTGACGGCAGTTGCGTTCTTAGATTTTCACAGAGTAAATATTTGCAACGGAGAGATGAAATGTTCAGGTCATAACCAGGTCATGAGTTCAGACATCATAACAGTGCAATCGTCTTTTCTTCTCTGATCCATTCAGGTAAAATAAAAACAAAAAAATATTGGAACGCCGAAGCTATAAAAAACTCGGGTTACAAGAATTAGATGCATTTAATCCATACCTCACACGGGGATGAAACGCAGATTATTTGGGTTTTACTGTTACAAATACTTCAAAAGTGCTCAATACGTAGGTAGAGCTAGTTAGCATTTTATAAAATATATATGGCGACTAAGCTACACTGAATATTCTGCGTTTCATCCAACTATAGGATTCGTCAGGCGTATGCGCGAATTCTGTCGTTGCTTATTGTTTTTATATATGTTGAGGATTTCTAGTTGGCCAATCAGCTTTCTAGTCTCCACCGCGCCCCTTCCGCGGTGGAGACTAGAAAGCTGATTGGCCAACTAGAAATCCTCAACATATATAAAAACAATAAGCAACGACAGAATTCGCGCATACGCCTGACGAATCCTATAGTTGGATGAAACGCAGAATATTCAGTGTAGCTTAGTCGCCATATATATTTTATAAATTGCTATATATATATATATATATATATATATATATATATATATATATGATTTTCAGAATGTGAGAGATTGTATATAATAAATTCCACAGCCAAACAACGTCGCAGCCCCAAGACCCATGGCAGTCAAAGAACCGGATGTCGAGACTTGGACTTCCGGTTCGTTGACTGTCATGGGTCCTGATAGGCTGCGACGTTGTTTGGCTGTGGAATTTATTATATATATATATATATATATATATATATATATTTATATATATATATATATATATATATATATATATAGAGAGAGAGAGAGAGAGGGAGAGAGATAGATAAATAAACAAGGAACAAACCGTATTGTGTTCATCAACGTTTCGACTTTATTTCGAGACTTCCTCTGGATGAATGAGATTAAGAAACAAAAAAAAACACCAGTACAAAATACTTGCAAATTTTTCACGTGGAAAGTGTGACGCTGTTCTATTTTAGAAAAAAAAACAGGGTCACACTTTGCACGTGAAACATTTTCAAATATTTTGTACTGGTGTTTTTTGTTTCTTAATCTCATTCATCCAGAGGAAGTCTCGAAATAAAGACGAAACGTTGATTTCTTTGTTCCTTTTTATTTCTCTATTTTGTCGGAATATTATTTCCATTATTTTCATCGTATATAAATATATGTATATACATATATACGTCAGCAAAAAAGAAATGAATTCAGATGAAAACATGTACATATTAATATTTAATATATTTATAACATACGAAAGCACACTATCATATACATTTTTTCTTATCAATGTTACCGCGTAAAAACTTGGGGAAAAAGTAATTTAATACTATATCCCTACTAAAAACTCCCATAAAATTATGAATGTACATTTTATTAAAAACGAAGCAGAAGTAAAAATTATTCGCTAAAATAAATATCTACTTATAAGACATTCGTGCATTTATGTCAGCTATGAAAAATCGTAAGTATATTTTGAATAATGTTTTTTTTTTATCTAAACTGCATTAACTTACAAATGAAACGATCGCATTCAAAGATTATATTAGAAAAAAAACAACTTTTCTTCCTTTTGTATTTTTGTTTCTTTTTTTCCCGCCTAATATTTATTCAAAACTGTTCATGAAATGGAATGAGCTGTTATTCACTCTATTTTGTAATATTCACTGCAAATACTGTAGTTATGTTTTTTCTAGTTCAGTTCAGTTTATTAGATTTGTCTGAATAATTACAAGAAGAACAATACAAATTGGTCCTTTGTATAAATATTTCCATTTAATATTCAAGTTTAAAACACCATTATTGACCACTTATCTTTGTTTTACTTCCTCGATGAATAACAATGAAAACAATAATCGGTTTTGATGCTCCATTTCATACTTTCTGTTCCCCTTAGTCGACGAAACTTCTTATTAGACGGGGCCAATTTATTTTTCTTTCAAATAAAGAGCGTTACTTTTTGAGGAAGCTGGGATCCTCATGAGGTAAGATACACAAATAGGAATATTTGGGTGTTTCTCCGTCGAAACAACGAACACCACCAAATCGTCCTAGAAAGATGATGGCTGGCAGATGTTGAAGTATGAAGCAAGGGTGGCACAATCCTTAACCACTCCTCTCTTGTGTAAGCACAGCATAGTTCCAGACCCAGTACAGAGATATTCAAGACGATTAGAAATAATACCGAGTTAAGTGGAGAGGACATCCAACACCTGCTATTCCCAAATCGCACGGTAGTTAAGGACTGATAAAGATCAACAGTGCTTTACTTCGGTAATCTTACGGAAACCAGCGTATCAGTGGTGTTTTCCCGTATAGATAACAACTTTTTTGTCAAAAGGAAAATCATTTACTTGTCCTTTTGATTAGAAGCAAAGTATAGAATCTCAATTTGCAATATATTCCATGAAATACACATATATCAACACACAAGAAGGTCGCCCCTATAGCCTTCTTGTAAAATACGCTTAAATATGATATTTTGATCAATGCATATTTCCTATTTATTGTTATATTATATTGGACTTAATACATAGTGATGTTTTTAAAGTTAAAATAATACAAATCGTGCGCTACCAGAGAGATCCGAAACTAAAACTTTTTAGCTTACGATTAACTTTTTTCTTTGACGTTAATGTCTGAGATATGAATACATGCTCGCTGCAAGGCTAATAATTAAAATATGAGCCAATATTTATTCTATTACGCATGCGTATTATAAATGCTGTTAGACTTTCACCTGAAAAATTCTATTTTCTTTTAATTTTCAAGCTTTTCCACCAGTTCTCCTGGACTAAAACAAAAATATGGAAGTTTCGCATGGGTTCGAATACATTTTATATCACGTTTTATGTCTGTAAATTAAAAACTGGCAAAGAAGTTGGGTAGACCAATGTTTTTACACACACAAATGTATATATATGAAACACCGAATATTTTATGTGAATAAATGAAGTAGTTATATATATATATATATATATATATATATATATATATATATAAATATATATATATATATATACGGATACATAAATATGTATAGAAAGAGGTTTGTGTTTAGTATAACCTTTTGACTCAAATAGTACGCGAGTATAAATCATGTAGAATATCTGCATGAATAAAATTACACGTAATAGTTAACTAAATATAATCATCTCATGAAATAACCGAAAAAAACGTATAGGTAATTAATTAAAATGAATGTGTAAAAGAATATGCAAATTAGTTAGATCTTTTGCAAATGAATGCAATTTCACGATCAATATATAACAAAAGCCGTAATTTTTAAAAATAAATAGAATTCTCACTGGAACCTTAATCGCTCTTCGGAGCCCGTAGCGCAGTTGATAGAGACGGAGACTCTCTAAGGTTCCAGGTGAGAATTGTCTGCAGATAGCGGTTTCAAACCTACCCAAAGTCGGCCATACGCTAACTTGGCCAGAAACGTATTGAGACGACAACAACTATGGAAGGCAGTGAATGCAGTCAGGTGATTCAGAGTTCCTATCCGTCACGGTTACCACCTGGCGAAGGGCAGAGGATTAGTTGGCCTTGTTAGAGTTCAAATTAGACTTCGTAGCCTCGTAGGAGATATCCTTTTCTCTTCCTTGCAACCTCTATCTCACAGAAGAGATGTTGCGAGTTTGTCTCTGATGTATCGTTATTTTCATGGAAGGTGTTCAACTGAGCTTCAATCTATGGTCCCCCCTCGCCAACCTTTCACAAGAAACACTCGTCTAGCTGTACACACTATCAATAATTCCCCCCACTCTTTATCTGTGCCTAAACCTAAACGTAGATTCCATGAACAAAGCTTCTTTATTAGAACTGCAGGCCTGTGGAATTGTTTTCCGTTTTCCTGCTTTCCGGCTGACTACAATATGGTTGTGTTCAAGTCGAACGTAAATAAGTTCTTGATGCGCCGTTCTATATAAGTTATCAAATTTACCAAATTTTCATTATTAATGATTACTATATTGTCCAATTTCTACTGTACACTCTTTAACCCTTATCCTTGAGTGGCCTCTTGACCTTGATAAGTGGTGATGCCTATGTAAATAAAAATCCGTGAAAAAACTAAGAAAAGATGAGGATAATGGTCCACAATAAATAAAAATTAATAAATAATACTCATTTCAGTAATTAAATAATGTATATATTTTTTTCACTTAAATCATTCGTTATATGGTCATATTTCCTTCATCAGTTAAATTTTTTTTATATTAGTTTTTTTTAAACTCATCAAGAAAACTATGAAATGTCCAATCTGCATAATTAATTATGTTTCTACTTATAATGGAAAACTATAGTAGAGTTTAACATGTTCTAACGTACATATATTTGCAAACACAATCCAAGGTTTTTAAGGACGATAATATCATGGCGATTCTGTGTGTCTACATGTAATATCAAATCCGAAGTTGTATAGTTATTGAGTGCATCACCTTCATATTACATAATATAATTTTGTTAACTTAAAATTCGGCTGTTAAAATATCACCATTTGTATTTGTCCCCTTTGTTTGATTAGGCGGTACTTTCCTTTCGCCTCACCCATATGTGAGTGATTGCATACGAAAACCACATTTTGAAACTTTATAACCGTATTCTTGATAATTTTCACTATTGTAAACAACTCGTTTGCGTCAGTTTATTGCCTTAAATAGACCACGTCTTGGTGATACTTTGTAGGTAATCGTCCTCCTACAGATGTGGCAGTAGCAGTTCACACAAGGATGTTGATTATTTTCTATCTTATCTTAGGATCAGTGATGCATTAAGAAAAATAGATAACTTCCTTATATTTTCTGAGTTATTTATTATTTTTTGTTATTGTGTTATTCCTCGCTTTTCTTTACTGACAGTAAGCATACATATATTTGGGCATGTTTTACCTCTTGAAAATGACGGCAATTATTTTTGTTACATATTAGGCACACTATGCCAATAGGTAATAAGTTAGCTTGTATTAAGTTTGATAATGGTCACACAAAGTTCATGTAATGATACCCCTTATCTGAAAGGCAGAATTCTTCCCATTATTGAATGAATGATGAGTGAGATTAATGATTAAATCAAACGGGGGTTGAATAAATTTAAAAAAAAACGCACGAGTTAAGATGACGACTGACGTGATTTTTTTCGGGCTAAGGAAAAACGAAGCTTTTAAAAAGGGCGTGTCTGTAAAACGTGTCTGACACAAAGTGTCAATAACGGAGATCTCTCTTGGTGAAAGTTCTAGATACACCTGCAATAAGGCTGTAAAGAAAATTGGATAATCGCTAAGTGCGAAATGTTACATCGATTTCTTTGTCATGTGTCAGTAATTCCAGGTCAGAGGTTAATAATATAATTAACTAGCAAAGAGAACGTTAGGTTTCTCTTTCGCGTGAATTCTCTCCAAAAATAAAACCTTAGCAATCTTTCAAGAACGTTTCTTTGCATTTTTCCTGCAAGAAAACGTCTGATCTGATTAGCGAGAAAGAAGACAAATAGACTAAACAGCGATGATAAGGAGAAACGACGGAGCCAGACACAGATGAGATAATAAAAGATCCAATTATTACATATATATATATATATATATATATCATGTAATGTAATATGGTTAAGCATAAACATGGAAAAGTAAAGGACTAGTTGCTAAAGCTGGAAGAGAAAAGGACAAAATTTTCAAGTAAAACATATAATACTTATAACTTAACATATTGCAGCATTAATAATTGTTTATATAATGTTAATAGAATTTAAAAAAAACCCTAATGCTGTAATATTTTAAGTTATGCAATTATTATATTTTTATTAGAATATCTTGTCATATCCTTTTCCAACTTTAACAACTAGTCTGTACTTTTCCATGTTTAAGCTTAACCATGTTACTTTTCATGCTCACATTTTTCTATTGCAGTCCATGATTTTTCAAGGCTTCCAGTGAATTCACTTATTTTTGTTTGATTTCAGTCTTATATTTTTGCCTCCATAAACATAACGTACACCCATGTAATAACAATGTACGGCTCTCGTCTGCTTTCAATACCCTCCAAGAATACCCTTTTCATTCTTTCATTCTATCTCTTTTACTTGTTACTTCTCTCTTCGCCAGAGTGGTTAATTGGTAGCAACAGTAATCGCTAAAGTGAGGAAGTTACTGTGGAAACCAGTCATAAAAAACGTCTCTCGTATCAGTCCGTTTTTTACGAATTTGAACACTAGTGAATTCACCACAACTTTGGTTTTATTGAACGAAAATTGATTTTTTTTTTCACAATATAGCTAAGAAGGTGATCTATGAACTGTAATAATTGTTTGAAATGTGGTCGAAAAATGAGTGACCGGTGAAGCTTTAAAACAGTTGTAAATGACTAAAACTGCCACTTACCCATATATACTCAAACACGGTAATATCAAAACAAGTGTTATGTACAAACATAAGAATATTACAGATTTTTTTTTTACGTAGGACATCTATAAAGCATAATAAATAGACTGCTTTATTATGTTGACTTCCTGCAATGACGTAACTTCCTAAACACATTGGTTTTACGTCTAATTAAACTGAAAGCAAAACATTCAATTTTACGAATTTAATCAAAATATACGAGAACGAATACCCTTTGAAACACCTGTAACAACACAAGGAAACATTATTATTTTTAAAAATAAAATAGTCGATTGCTTAATATTACTTTCGCTCTTAATGTTTCTTATCAGTCAGACTCGAGACATGTTTTCTCATGAAATATACGACGACATACTTTCAATGAAGTCAATTTCATTTTCTCTTGATGGCTTATTCAATCTCATCAACTCAGGACTGAATTAATGCCTGCTGTCTAGAACGGCCATTGAAATGAGATGGTGTCTTTTGTCGCAGAGTTTATTTTAATTATTATTTTCCTAACGCATCTTTTGTGCGCATTGAATAAAAGCAAAACAGTGTTAATGTAAACAGCGTCTTCAAACATGACAATCTAATTCGTTTTCTTAATGTTTTTTTTTTTGCTTTAGAGAAGCTGTAATCTATTACTAATGGAGATTTCGAATCCGTCTATATAAATTTTAAGCACCGCATCTAATTCTTGTATTTGTACTTCCTATAATGAAGAGTGTAGTACTCTGTTATTCCTATAATATTACCATCCAAGGTATTAACCCCTTCTTTCCCATGATTTACGTATAATATATGTATATAGCATTATTTCTTACTTTCAATAAAGTTACTATTGCTGTTATTAACAATATACATATTATGAATCGAAATACCTACTGTAGTATTAATAATAATAATAATAATAATAATAATAATAATAATAGTATAAGTAGTAGTAGTAGACTTACTATTGTTCGTCACGTTATTTAAAAAGAACTTGCTTACTTCGTATTATTTGGATTCATCGGACTACTGTTCTCATCTTGAGTGTGATTTTCACAACATTTCGGTCGATGTAACATCCGATTTTCTTCAAGTGTATCTTGTCGAACTCGGGAAAGTTTTTGTCGAACGCGGGAATTTCGACGGAATTTCGATTGAAATATTTTATTTACATCACGGGGGTATCGTCCTCTTGTTCGGTCAACCATGACTGGATAGAGGTTTTAAGAAATTCGCAATTGTTTTTTTTGTTTTTGTTTTTTTTTGTTTTTTCGTCGCCCACACTGAAAGTTCAACCTTCAGGAGAATATCACTTTTTGCAATTGATTTTTCCAAGGACTCTAACCACTACGCGACGGGTCATGGCTGACGGAACAAGAGATTGCTACCCCCGTGATGTAAATAAAAATTATTGCTCGGAATTCCGTCCAATTTCCCGAGTTCGACAGAAGAATTCCCGAGTTCGGCAAGATATACCTGAAGAAGGTCGGAGGTAACCTTGACGGAAACGTTGTAAAAATCACACTCAAATGACAATAGTAGCCTGATGAATCCGAATAATACGAATAACTGATCCTCATCTCAGAAATTCAGAAATTGCTTTCTTTTCAGTATATTTTTCACATGAAAATATGTTTAATTATAAGAAAAAACACGTGAATCATTTTGGGAATATACGGTTCCACCTGTACGTTTGTTTCATTAAAACATTTTCGATGATATTATCCACTAATGTTTAATGAGGTAGGAGTATAATATCTTTCATGCGATCGTTATAATACGATCCTCCTGTGCGTTATCTCTTCCACTTTTGAGGTAGTGTAGTATTTTTCGGTTATCATGTTATTATCCTCGTAGGCGTTACTTCCTGCTTTTAGAGCGACGTGTTAGTATAATATATATTCTTTTGTTGTTAATACCGTTCTTTCCATCATTTATTGTCCCTTGTTAGATTGATGTAGAATTCGCTCTGTTATCCCAGGAATTACCCTTTGATCTGTTGCAAAGTAAAGTGAGTGTGCTTTTGTTATTGATAACATCCCTCCAGCCATTCCTTTGAGGGGTAGTGTAGTGTTAGTGATTATCATGATAGCGTCCTCTTTGTTATTACATTATTCTTTGAATAGATAGTGTACAATACCGTCCATTTACTATGAATAACATCCTCACACACACTGCCACTTCTTTTGGTGTTAGTTTAGTATTTGTATTCCGCTGTCATGATAACATTCTCCACACATTATCGTTTGGATTGTATATGTCCGTGTGTTATTGATATTCTTCTCTCAGCTATTACTTTCTCCTTAATATGTTTGTGTAGTATTTATTTGGTTGTCATTATGCCATCCTTCCCGACATAACCCCCCCATGTGTCCGATTGTGTGAGCGGATGTAAAGATACAACCTCTCAATCCGGTAGTTTATATTTGTTAATTTGTTTGTTATGGTACACTGCTCCTAGACAATATTTTATTTATGTGGCTATATCATAATATAAATTCTATTGCTATTTATACAATCCCTGCAAACACTGCCCCTTTCCTTGAGGGTAAAGGAGTATTTGTTCGATTACCTTGATACAATCATCATATGCATTTCCTTATATACAGCGTGTTTTGTTTAATCTTTCTCTTACACTAAACAAACTGTATTGCAACTTGGACGTAAAGAACGGCTATTAAGAATCATATCAATAAGAGACTATGTGGGGATTTGAGCAGTAAGATGTTTGTTAAAACTTTAAAAGTATTGCATGCTAGTACTATTCTAGAAACGAAAAAGGGGTCTAAAATTGTAGCAATATTTGGGGAACAAAAATCAGAGTAGAATACTTTCTGTTATCTAGGGTCCTCAACAACGAATTGTAACTTAGCTGCGTGCAAGTTAGGCAGACAGATGTATGTGGAGGCTACACAAGTGCCATGAATTAATAAGAACACGTTCCATTAAAGCACTTGTAAAACAAGAGCAAGGATGAAAAATTTGCGGCGATGGGATCATAGTTGGAGCTCATCCCATAGTGGGAAGCTTATAAGATTGGGTGCAAGGGAGAAACTAGTGTAAGGCGCATTAGCTCAGATGTGGAACGAATTCTGTATGTATGGGTGAATTTTGCATAGCACACCTCATTGGCAGCAGCCTTTCCAATGTTCTCAATTTTTTCGTTTCAGTTTATGTTACATGTGGATGTTTAGCCACAGAGTTTGAACTGTTAGCTCTCGGATAAGTCGTTATTAGTAGGGCTATGACAACAGAATATTATTTTTATTGTTTTATCTCTAAAGTATTTATCCGACATAGCTAGACACAGTTAGTCGACTGACAACCGCATCACTCTATATAAAATCATATAAAATATCAAAGTGTTGTGGTGGCAACCACTTATTTGCATATGTAAATAACATAACACTATAAATGGCAAGCCTAGGTTGGCCTTGGTGTGTCTTACTCAAATGCCACAAGAAGTGACGCCGAAGAGCGTACATGTCCTCCCACCAAGACTCTCTGACTCGACACCGTCATTTGTACATATTGTAAATATACCTTTTCTTTAATACACTTATTATTGCGTTATCTTGTTGTTTGCGTCTTCATTGTATTTCCTTACTAATTATTGTTCAACCTTGCAACCACAACAGTTGGCGACGAGATATGAAGCGTCAAATATAACAGTTTGACGAATAACTATTTTAAAAAAAAGTACAACGCAAAGGTTGACCATTTCTTTTTAAGGAATGCAAAGTGTTGACGAGCAAACGGATTTTACGCTAAAGAGAAGTTTCAACTCAAGTGAAAAAAAAAACCTCTTACGTGGCAAAAGCGACTATTGACGCCGTTTTCTGGGAATCCGACTTGCAAACGAATGTAAAAGTGAATTTTTGTTTGTCGCTACACGGCAAATCTTACTAACGGACCAACTTGCAAACGAAAAGCGAACTTTTGTTCTGTCGCAAAAACGACAGGTCAGACCCGTATTACGAAAAGCAAGGAAGTAACCTACGGAAAAGTTCACCAGTGGATTCTAATTACTGTTCTCCGTAAACAAAACAACAAATAAAGGACTCTTTAATTAATGTTTTGGTTGACGTCGGTACTAAAAGGAAATACCACAGCTAAAACTAAAATTCAAGGAAAGGATTTTTTTTTTCTTGAAGTTGTCACTGAATAACGGATAATACAGTAAAACGTCACGGGAAAAAAGGTGATCTCAATTTTAGAGGTATTTTAATTACTAAAATACTAAAGAAAAAAAAACTCAAAGAACTAAATGTACTGCATACATTTATTCAATTGTGAATCGCAAAAAATTAAAAAAAAAAAAACCAAACTTTTATTTTGTGGAATGAGTTACTTATTAGTAAGTGCCTAAAAACGGAAAGTCAATTCCATTTCGTGATTCCAGATACAACTTTTTTATTATTTTTTTTGCAGCGTGACTCGCAAAAAGAATATATTATTGCAAGCAGCGATATTATTATTGGAAAACAGGAGCTTACAGCAATTTGTTTTTTGTTGTAACCCAAACCGGTGTATATGGTACATAGTACAATATTTTTGTAACTACACACTAAAAAAAAAACAAAAAAAACATGGAAGACTTATCAAAAATGTGCATGCAATTTTTACAAGCACAGGCTGAGCGGGATGAACGCAGACAAGCTACACAAAACGAGCTGTTGCAAACACAAGCTACATAAAACGAGCTTTTGCAAACACAAATACAGGCTGACTGCGAGGAAAAGAGAGAGGACAGATTATTGAAATGGCAGCAGGAACAAGAAGAAAAGCAGAAAATGGCGCAATGTAAGCAGAAAAAACTGCAATTGGAACAGGAAGAAAGGCATAAGAAACTACAATTGGAATATGAAGAAAGACAAGAGGAACGTTTTGCTAAAACACTGGAACTACTAAAGAGCAATCGAGAAAATGTCGATAGTGTTAATTTCTCCCATACAACTATTTTTAATAGCATGGACACATTTCATTATGTGCCTGAGGAAGAGAAGAATTTTTAAGCATACTACACAAGATACGAGGATGTTTTTTAACTGGACTGTAAAAATTGGCCAAATAGTCAGAAAGTGAGCCTCTTACTCAGAAAATTGGGTACATCAGAACACAGCAAATTCGTAGATTACATATTACCTAAAAAAACTGCGGAATTAGAGTTCATGGAAGCTGTAAAATTACTAAAAGAATTATTTAATCCAAATATATCTCTTTTTCATAAAAAGATGGCTGTGCATGAATCTAAGAAAGATGGACAACCAAGATTATTTGACATACGCATCAGTTGTCAATAAAAACTGCGATAATTTTAAGCTTGCAGAACTAACGGTAGAAGATTTTAAATGTCTAATCTTCGCTCAAGGGTTAGTTTCCACGAAAAATGCAGAAATACGCAGACGAGTGTTGTCTAAGCTGGAATCTGAGCAAGATATAACCCTCCAGAAACTAGCAGAGGACTGTGAAAGGGTCATTATACTGAAAAAGGATTAAACAAATATAGAAGAATCCGGAGTGGCATATGTAAGAAAAGTTAGAAAACCATACCCACCAAGCAAGAACTTTGCAAAGAAAAGCAATGGAACGGGATATTCCAAAGATAATAACCATAAATATAGTACACAATATAACAAGCCTCTTCCTACATATAACTGTAAGAGATATGCAGAAAAACATTGGGAATCAGATTGTCCTTATAAGAAGAAAAATGCTACATTTGTAAGAAGGTGGGACACAAAAGCGATTGCTGCAGATATAAAGATTACACCAGAAAGAGAGTACAGCAAACAAAATCAAAGACAAAATTAGACAAAGATCGGCGAAAATACGTAAAAGTGGAAATATTTAAAACATCAATAAAGTTACAACTCGACTCCGGCTCCGATGTTTCTATAATAAACTTGAATACGTGGAAAAAGTTGGGAAAACCGGCCATGATGAAAACTAGTAAAGCAGCCCGGACGGTAACTGGTGGGGGTATAAAAATTGAAGGAGAAGTTGTCCTCCCGATAAAATTGAAAGGGATTTCGAAGAAATTAAAAATATTCGTACTAAAAAATAGTGAAAATCTGTTTGGAATAGATTTAATTGAGAAATTCGGACTATGGGATAAGCCAATCAATACATTCTGTAAAAATTTAGAATGTTCTTCTCCAACAACAGTAAATATAAAAGACGATTTAAAAGATTTATTTCCTGAGGCATTCACGACTAACTTAGGTCGCTGCAATAAATTCAAGGCCTCGTTTGAACTTAAAGAAAACGCCAGCCCAATTTTTAGAAAAAAGCGAAATGTTCCGTTCGCTGGGTTGGAAAAGATTGATAAAGAATTAAATAGATTAGAACAGACGGGAATTCTATCAAAAATAGAACACAGCGAGTGGGCAGCCCCCACCGTATACGTAAAGAAAAAGAATGACGAAGTTAGAGTGTGCGCAGACTTTTCGACCGGGGTCAACTCCCTATTAAAAGATCACCATTACCCCCTACCAAGCCCAGAGGAAATATTCACGAAGTTGAATGGGGGTAATATCTTCTCCAAGATAGACTTGAGCGACGCGTATTTGCAAATACCGGTCGAGGAGAATTGCTCAAAAATACTATGCATCAATACCTTAAAGGGATTATACAAATACAACCGATTGCCTTTTGGCATCAAAGTAGCGCCTGCCATCTTTCAGCAAACGATGGACACCATGCTAAGTGGTATTGAGTGCGCATGTGCATACATGGACGACATTGTTGTCAGGAGCAACTCCCTAGAAGAACATAAGGAACATTTGAAACAAGTATTTACTCGAATACAAGAATTCGGCTTTAAAGTAAAAGAAAGTAAATGTGCCTTTTGTATGAGCGAGATTAAGTATCTTGGACACATAATAAACAAACATGGACGACGTCCAGACCCGGACAGAGCTGCGGCAATAAAAAATATGCCAGCACCCGATAATGTAACAACTTAGGACTCGCAAATTATTACCAATCTTTTATTGAAGGAATGCATAATTTGCGAGCCCCCTTAAATAATCTGCTTAAAAAGGATAAACCGTGGAACTAGACGCAAGAATGTCAAACCGCTTTTGACAAAATAAAGAGCGCACTAACATCCGAATTATTCTTAACGCACTTTGACACAAACTTAAAAATAATCGTCGCTAGTGACGCCAGCTCCTACGGCTTAGGAGCATGCATTCAACATATTATGCCGGATGGGTCTAGAAAACCAATAGCGCACGCTTCGAGAACGCTGATACCAGCCGAAAGGGCATATTCACAAATCGAAAAAGAAGCGTTGAGCATAATCTTTGCCGTGACTAAATTTCACCGATATTTATATGGTAGACAATTCATACTTGAAACCGACCATAAACCGTAAGTCACGATCTATGGAAAAAAAGGATTGCCGGTATACACCGCAAATAGATTGCTGCGCTGTGGTACAATACTACTTAATTACGATTTCCAGCTACAACATCTAGCATCAAAAAAGATTTGCCATGCGGATGGACTGTCAAGACTGATACCACAGAAACACAATCTGGAAGAATCAGTCATTGCAGCAATTCGGACAAATGTTGAAGTAAAAAATATGGTAGCAAACATCATTAAGGAACTACCCGTAACTTTGTCGGACATTAAAAGGGAAGCCGAGAAAGACGAATATATAAAGGACATAAAAGAGAAAATTATAACGGACACAAAGGTGCAGGAAGTTTTCTCCATATGTGACGATGTGTTACTGTACAGCGAGAGAGTGGTAATACCCAAAACATTGCAGAATAGGATGTTAAGAGATTTCCACACAGGACATCCGGGGATAAATCGAATGAAGTCGTTAATGAGAAGCTACGTGTACTGGCGTAACATGGACACTGACATAGCGACAACAATTGATAAATGTAAAGGATGCCAGTTAGCGGCAAAATCTCAACCCATAGTACACAAACCTTGGCCGAAAACCGACCAACCATGGTCGAGAATCAACATGGACTTCGCTGGTCCAGTAGGTGAAAACTATTATTTATTTGTAGTGGATAGTTTCACAAAATGGCCGGAGGTAATGCGTTGCAGGAATCCAACAACGAACAACTCAATAGGGTTCCTACACGAGTTGTTTGCAAGATTCGGTGTACCAGACACACTGGTTACTGACAACGGAACGCAGTTCACATCCGCAGAGTTTAAGGAATTTTGCGACACGTTCCGAGTGAAGCACATCACGACTCCGCCGTATCATCCAAGGTAGAACGGCCTCGCGGAAAGGTTCGTGGACACGCTAAAACGAGCGTTAAAGAAATCCATTGGAACACCAACAGAAAAAGCTTTGCAACAATTCTTGCAAGTATATAGGATTACACCACATCCTAGTACACCATCAAACATATCACCAGCTGATCTAATGTTTGCCAGAAAGGTAAAATCAGCGTTTGACAAACTATTGCCAAGGCAGGCAATTATCCGAACCACTACACACACGAGAAGAAAGAAATATAACTCGGGAGATCGAGTATATTTAAAGTGCTACAGAAATAACACATCTTACTGGGAATGTGGAGTAGTGGATAAATGCATTGGTGATTGTACATACATGATTAAAGGTCCACAGAATATACATAAAAGGCACCTAAATCAGATAAAAAACGTCATATCCAAGATGATGATGATGATACGACAACAGTCGAAGAGAAGGACACCATAGATATCATATACGAATCTTTTAATTTGGAACCGCCTCAAAATGTACCTGAACCCCGAAGATCAGGTAGGAAAAGAAAAGTGAATGAACCATTAATGGTAAACCCAAAAAGAAAAAGATATTGAAATCTGTGTGACTTCAAATCTTGGGAGGGGGTGTTGTGGTGGCAACCACTTATTTGCATATGCGAATAACATAACACTATAAATGGCAAGCCTAGGTTAGCCTTGGCGTGTTTTACTCAAATGCCACCAGAAGTGACGCCGAAGAGCGAACATGTCCTCCCACCAAGACTTTCTGACTCGACACCGTCATTTGTACATATTGTAAATATACCTTTTCTTTAATACACTTATTATTGCGTTATCTTGTTGTTTGCGTCTTCATTGTATTTCCTTACTAATTATTGTTCAACCTTGCAACCACAACACAAAGGATGCACACTCGAGAGTCATAACCATGAAAAGAATATGCTGTTGTCCTAGCCCTAGTTTTTAGCTATGGCAGTGTGTTGTTAAAAACAATCTCATAATTGTTAAATCGCATTACGGCCCCATTTAATTGCAAAGTGAATTTACTTTTTCAAGGTTTCTGACAGTTAGTTGCTGCCTGTTAGTATAGCACATATTTGTTTGTTATTAATACAAACCTTTCAGGGATCCCCATTTGTGTTGAGGTGCTATAATACATATTATTTGTTATTGATAAATATTGCCAGGCATTACATCTTCCTTTTGAGGTTTTCTATTATTTTATCAGTTTAAATAATACCAATCTCCTACATAATATTTCTCGTATAGGGAGGTTGTAAGAAAATGTTGGTTTGCTCCTTCTGCGTTTTGAAGTAGTATCGTGTAATGTTTATTCTTTTTATTAATGAAACACAAAATGGACATTATTTTACCTTTTATATATTACCGTAGTGTTATTTAAGTTGTCATTATCCCATTCTCCGATATAGTAACATTTGACATTTGAGTTAAAGGGTAATATATATATATATATATATATATATATATATATATATATATATATATATATATATATATATATATATATATTGGTAATTTATAAGCTCCTCAAATTTGACATTTGAGTTAAACGGGTAATATATATATATATATATATATATATATATATATATATATATATATATATATATATATATTGGTAATTTATAAGTTCCTCAAATGATACTTAAAATGTGCGGACGAACATTTATTTTCTTGTATGAATAAAACTCCATCATTTTTCTATAAATAAAACTTTCTAAATTACTAAAAAATAAATAGAAATATGTATGTCAGGGGTTAAAGTATTTACACTACTAGAATTCATTAGTTATTATGACGGTTTAGATGTTTTTATAAGGAAACATTTATTGAAATTATAATTTTCACCCCAAATTCCTCATCAAGAAAATACATACGATTCAACAGAAACGTTTTAGCGTTTGACGTCAAAACGTCAATATATTAGCCAACTTGAAAGCAGGCACGCGGCAATGTGTTCTACAGACAATCAGTTCAAAGAAAAAAATATTAGGTTATGGGATTTACTTTTGTTATGATCAAAAATATATGAAATGAGAAATTGTTAGCAGTTGAAGAAGAGGAGTTTCTATTGTGAATGTGTTACAGAAAGGAATAGATAGAAGCTTAGTTGATGACCTGCCATGAAAGTCTCGGTACGTCTCTTCTGTGAGAAAAAGAAGTAGGGCAGGTTGGAGGTTTCGCTCACTAGATTTTGAAGCCTGTTTTGAACTCTGTTAAACCAGGAAACAATACTCGTAGCAGCTCCTCACCAAATATTACAACACAACCCCACCTAAGGACGTATTTAGCTCTAATACAGTGATGTTTGATTGGAGCGATAGTACGATCCAATTATTTGATCAGCAATATTGGAAACGGATCTGATGAAAGTTTTGCATTTCACGCCATGGTGTGAAGATCAAACTAAGAAGTTTGTCATGGCAAGTGGTTCGACAAAACGAGAGCGGTTCATTTTAATTAGTGTCAAGTAAGGTTCAGATTGCTGGTGAAAATAAAATATAGAAGCTTGATTTTGGATGAATTAAACGACGATACGATATATATCTATTAAAGGTCGTTTTAAAATAGATCTGAAAACTGAAAATACGGAAATGCGTGTTGCAGTATGACGTTGTAGAATATATATATATATATATATATATATATATATATTTATATACACATATGGGCATACACACACATATATATATATATATATATATACACCCCCCACACACACACATTATATATATATATATATATATATATATATATATATATATATATATACCACAACATAGCATACAGTATCATAGAATAAAATAAGAACAATTTTGATGCTAATATAGTAAGGACAGAGTGAAAATAATATTGTCTATATATATATATATATATATATATATATATATATATATATATAGGCAGAGAAAGGTTTAGAAATAGAAACGTAAACTTGTCCACATATATTTTTCTTAAGTTATTGGCGTATAAGATAAGTCAGAAAAATGATAAATAAAAAAGAGTCTGCATTAAGAGTCTTTGATAAATAATAGATTGAATCTATTCGTGGGTGATCCATGCGTTTTCTTTTTTTTTTTTTTTCGTTTTTTTTTCTGGAATCTATACGTTTGTGTTGATACAGAAAGAAATTCAATTAACGGGCATTCACATTTTCAATGCAAACATTCAACCAGTTAAATTAACGTTGCTTTTCAACAAGAATAAATGGATTCTCATTGATACATGAATTAAAGAACGAAATATTTTATTTGTATAGATATAAATAAATATGTATATTGAGTCTTGCTGAAATTTACGATTAAAATAGTTTTTTAAACTTCTCAATAACTATTTGGTATCTAGACAGATCTAGTTTTGTATCGTTGCAAACGCCCAACTTCCTGTTATATATTTTACTATGCTTAACAGAATGACGACACACTGACACATGAACAAATTAAAGTGTATAGGGTGGTACGATAAAAGTGTCCCCCCCCCTGAAAAAGATATCATTAAAGCTTTGTTTTAAAACTTTTATTTTAAAAATTTCAGGTAACTTGATTATATAGGAGAGCTGATATCTATTCAATGCAGCCGCCTTCAGCCACCATAAGTGCCTCGATACGGGTCCGTAATTAAGGCATACCTTTTTCAAAAGCGCCGTCAAAAGCTTGGCTAATATTCGGTAGATGGCGGCGATTAAGTTGGCCTTGGTGTTGTGGTAGGTCGTCTTGGTGATGTTCTCGACATATGATCTAAGTAGTCCAGGAGGAGGAGGGGGCCAGTGAGACAATGGTAAAACGTCGTAGTACTCCTTCTGAAGCCAAGCCTTAGTCTCTTTGGACTTGTGGGCTGGTGCTGAGTCAACGGCCACACCCAGGACCTGCCAGCGGCACCTGATTGCACCGAGGGATCACTATACTCTTTAGCACACCCAGGTACTCTTTAGTGTTTACTTTTAAGCCGACTTCGTGATGTGGTGTGATGTGCCCCTCAATTGAAAACAAACTAAAGACCATAACCGTGACCGGAAAATTTGTTTTCATAAACCTGGGCACGTCCCTATAATTCGTGGCAATGCAGCGATGCATTTTGAGGGTGCCGACAATGGTTCTGTTTCCTATACTTTAATAGATAGAGGACATGGGTTGTGCAGTGGCGCATCACCGATTTCGCTTGTTGAACATTGCGTCACTTTTAGATATGATAGAAAGCTCCTATCGCTCTCTGGATTTGTACACAACTGGTCAACCAGTAGATGTTCAGTACCAAAATGAAAACCGGGTTTCATCAAACGAAAATTGAATCATATTGTCTTTTCAATGGCGGCAATTTTTTCGTTCCATCCTGTACATAACCATATGTTATAACTTAATATTTACTGTAGCCATATGACAAATGCGTTTTATTCGGCAATATTCGTTTAACAAAATTGAGCATGTTTCGCTCGAGTTGATTACACTCGCCGCTTTATATTAGCATGCCGGCGGAACGCCACATTATCCTGGTCGATTATTCCTATTAATATTGTCCAATTTTATGCGGAGAAAATATCCAGAGGAAATGCTTTAATAGAAAAGAAGGTTATAAAACAAAATGCTATTTAAGTGACACCTAATGCTTTGGTAAAAAAAATACAGACAATTGCATGAATTAATTTTGATGGTTGTCTTACGTAGGTAGTGACGTAATGAGATGCCGAAAGATTTTTAATTTTGGGGGTCAGAATTTGAGAGGCAGTCGTTATAGACAGAAAATCGAGCTGACAGGTCGTAATGACTCGGAGCACCCGAAGAAGGTAGAGGTCTAACGACGATCAAATGTAAGGAACGTAGGACAGAGTGCAACACTACAATGAGGAAAAGTGGGGATAAAATTGCTGAATATTCAACCGAGATTTTTGGTTTCTTTCTGATGAATTTTCTTGCATTTTACAAGACCGTCAAAGCATGACCAAGATGGACCAAGTATGTTTTCCTATTGGCCGATGTTTAATCCGTAGAGAACTTGAATATAGTTCTTATTTGTTCTAAATGCCCGTTTTGTTATATGTACGTTTAACCGTATCTGTGAATATATCCACATGCTCGAACACGAAAACACAAAACAATCATAGACACACTCATAAATATATACACATTATAGACATTTTAACAGACACGTACACGCATACATGTTATTCTACCCTCACAGTATAAGACAACTGTGTATACCATTTGCCGGAAATTACCTTTCAAACATCGAACATTTAACTTGTTTGACAGTCAATGTAATTCGTTATTTCTTCCTGGAGTCGTTAATTTTTTTATTCAGATAACTTGTGGGTACATCCTATAATAATGCTATATTATTTCTTACATATAATCGCATGGTGCACCTCTTGTGAAAATTATTCTTCGATACACACGGGTAATTTTACAATCCTATCAAAATTGTATATAAAATACCCACTCTGTACAAAGCCTGTAAATACATTTCTATAAATAGAGTTATTTCACTAATGTTTTATCCTTGCAATTCATAAGCCTGAGGAAATGGCTTGCCTTAAATTTATTGATGAATATGTGTAGCGTATAACGTCCGGTAAAGGGCGATAAACGAAAAGCATTTTTTTTCGTGGTAGTCTCCACTCATCAAGGCCCGGAAGCCACTCGGGGATAAGAGTTATTGCGTGTACAGAAACCAATGGAGTAATATCGTAGTAATCGTTAGTAATGGAGATATGATAAAGTGTCTTACTTAATGGGGCGGTTCATCAGGATTTTTTTATGTTGGACTTGAAGACATGCAAGTTGTAGTCAGGTGGGAAACAGCCAAACTGAAGAGAGTTCCACAGGCGTGCACTTCTGAGAAAGAAGCTTTGCTCATATAATCTCCATTTTGATTTAGGCACAGATAAAGAGTGGGGTAAATTATTGACAGTGGTTTCAGCTAGACGGGTGTTTTTCGTGAAAGATTGGCGAGGGGGGGACCAGAAATAAGAGCTCAGACGAACACTGCCCATGAAAATAACGATAAAACAAAGATAGGCTCGCAACGTCTCTTCTGTGGGAGAGATGTCGCAGGGAAGAGAAAAGAGCATCCCCTACTAAGCCGCGAAGTTTATTTTGTACTCTGTCAAGGCAGGATAGGCATTTTTTTAGCAGTTCCTGCCCAGATGTGGCAGCAGTACCCCATTCTTGGACGTACTTGGCTTTTATATAGATAGAGAATTGCATCAGCAGTGAGATATCTTCTGGAGCAGTACAAGGATCCTAGCATTTTTCTAGCAACCTTGGCAACAGACTTGGTGGAGGCGTCTGATGTTCTACTGACTGATCTCACGAAATTGCGTTAAATTAAATGGTGTGGCTGTATAACAGTAAAGCCATTTTGGTGTGCTTTTATGGTTTATCCAAATTGTAAAATCCAAAATTAATAAACCATTTTACTTACTCGTTTCTCGTCGGATCAACTGTAACTGAACGTCGACGAATAAAATCAGCTGAAGCCGTGAGATAACTGACTAGCAAAAATATTAGCAGCAGCCGTTTTAGTGGTATTCAAAAAAAGCAAGTGCGCACTTGCTGATGTCATGGGAGAGAAGGGAAAAAGACACAAAAGACAGCACATTGTTGAGCAAGAAGAGAAGGAAAGTGCACACCAGGGAAGATTAACGCTTAAAAACGAACACTAGAAAGCACTGATAAGAGCCGTCTGAAGTGACGGCGAGAAAACTTTCAAAAAGCACATATTATATGGCAAGGCGTTGTAAAACATATGTGCGCAAAAAGGCTTTTGAAAGATAATAAAATGCATTATTTTGGAAGAAAAAATGCCGAGTCGGAATATTTGTTTATTTATATTTTTTGTTTATTTATTTGCGACGTTACCTGAGAACGTGTGAGTCCAAATGGTTGAAATACAACGACACTGTTAACGCGTAATGGCCACATTAAAAAAGTTGCCTCCTCTACTAGAATGTGTGTAGCACCCCATTAACACAACCTATGTACATAGACAAAAATATTTATATATTATAATGTATACATGACCGTTTTTTACGCTATTTCGCTTCTTTTTCGGCCCCTGTCCCGTCATGTTGTTATTTCATGGTTTGCTTTGTTTTCTATAATTGCTTCTGGTCGTGGTTTTAATTCAGTGCGTCTTGATGAATACAATTTCTTTCATGCAAGAAAAAAAAAGAGGTTGCTGAGTTTTCTGCAAGTTTTATTTGAAATAAATGAACGTGTTAAGTAAAAAATGTTTTAAGACAAATATATATGTACAATGAATAATTATGATATTTAATTATCTGGACTATTATCCTTAACTTCTAGTTGTTGTTTTCCCCCCGTTTCGGCCAATTATTCCTTTGTCCTTCGTCAGGTTAACCGCGACGGGCCAGGAATGTCGAATCCTTCAAGTAGATCTACAGCAATTACTTCCTTCAATAGCCGTTGTCATCTCACCACGGTTTGATCAACTAATCCTCTGACCGGCTTTGGGTGGGATTGAATCCGCTGCCTCTAGACAATGTTCACCTGGAATCCTGGATATTCCGCATCTCTATCCACTGCGTCAAACATTTTCTCCCTTCTTTTACAGATCTGTCTTATTACAGTGGATAGATATCCGGAGTATCCACGATTCTAGTTGACCATTGTCTAGAGGTAGCGGTTTCAATCCCACCCAAAGCCGGTCAGAGGATTAGTTGGCCAAACCGTGGTGAGATGACAACGGCTATTGAAGGAAGTAATTGCTGAAGATCTAGTTGAAGGATTTGACATTCCTGGCCCATCGCGGTTAACTTAAATTCTAGGTGAGCATTGTCTGGAGGTAGCGGTTTAAATCCTCCCAAAGCCGGTCAGAGTATTATTTTGCCAAACCGTGGTTAGCGGACAACGGCTATTGAAAGCAGTTATTGCTGTAGATGTCGTTGGAGGATTCGACTCTCCTATTCCGTCGCAGTTAACTTGACGAAGGTCAGAGAAATAATTGGCCGAAACATCGGGAAAACAACAACTAGAAGATGCGAATAATAGTCTAAATAATTAAATAAAATAAATTATACAAATGACTCATCTCCAAAATAATTCCAAACTAATTCATAAATATAGCAATTGGGCCCGACAACTTTAAGAACGAAAAATATAGAAATGTAGATTTATAAGACCACCTTAAATTTCCCCTTCGGAGCCCTTATCGCAGTTGATAGAAATGCGGAATATCCACGATTCCAAGTGAGCTTTGTCCAGAAAGACTAAAGGACGAGGTTAATAGTCCAAATAATTTAATAAAATAAACTAAAAATATGTTAAAAATTAGCCATTTAGAATTCAATAGCTTTTCGTGATTATAAATTTGGGCTACGTTTACGGCTAAGTTATATAAGTAATCGAGACTTTCCGATACCAGATGAAATATTTTAATTCTAATATGTAAACTAAGTCCAATTCTTGGATGGCGGCATGTTGTTGAGAAAGGAGACAAATACGCTATGCCTTGAACAATAAAGTTGGAATTGATTGGCTTTAACATTTGTTTGTCTTAGTCAGTGCATTGCCAAGTGAAGAACGAGAGACAAGCATCGAGTCTCAGTGATGATGAAGCATGGATGAAAGCTTGTTATTATTTTGAAAGGTCGGATTGTGCAACGACAGAGAGAAAGTGTGTAGACTAAAGGAGAGATAGGTAGGAAAGACACAGGCAAGTAATGAGACAGAGAATCAGCCAAAGTGAAATAATGTTTGGTAAAGAAAAAGTAAGTTTAAATTTGAATAAAACAGAAGGAATGCAGTAGAGATCAATATATATATATATATATATATATATATATATATATATATATATATATATATATATATATACTAGCATTTCAGCCCGGCGTTGTCTGGGTGTTTGGATGTATGCTGAGCAAAAAAAAAACAAAAAATTTTTTTTTTAACTTTGACCCCTATTATGACCCCATAAATTTATTGTTATGGGCGCAACTCAAGTTATTAAGTTAGATCCATGTCGGAGGAACCTATATCTAAAATTTCAAGTTTTTAGACCTAAAATTGGTGGAGGAGTTTGGTAGAGTTCTCAAATGTCAAATCGTTGAACTTTGACCCCTTAATAGCCAACTTTTCCCAAATCTCAGTAATTGTATATCAAATTACGAGTATGTAGACTAAAAATTGATAGAGTTATTGCGTAGGGAAATGTACACAGACACACAGACAGACACATAGACATACAGTCACGTTCACTTTTACATGTATATATATATATATATATATATATATATATATATTTGTGTGTGTGTGTGTGGAAATATATTTTATTTCCTTATAATATATACGAATCCTTATGTAAGAAGCTCCATGTAATGACAGAGCAATGTAGTAAATGAATAACAAACCTCTATAGTCCAAATTTCATGATGTTGACCATACTATAAGTTATTCCTTGAATTCATCTGACCTTTACAATTTTAACAGTATCTGTTTCGTAGCGCAAAATCAATCATTAATTATTATATACACTGGTGAATCGATTTTGCCCTTTACTCATCAGAAGAAATAGCAACAATCAATTCGTCAAAAGGAAATAAAGTACGTTTTGACATGATTAAAATCCAATAATTGGGAGAGAAGCCGTAAATACCTTATAATATGTTTTCATTACGCCATTTTGATATTTTGGAAATAAAGCCATTTATCCCTACTTCTTATTCCTACTAACATTTCTATTAATCTAGGAATATTCTCTCTTCTCTCTGTTTCTCTCTCTCTCTGTTTGTCTCTCTCTCTCTCTCTCTCTCTCTCTCTATATATATATATATATATATATATATATATATATATATATATATATATATATATATATATATATATATATATATATATTATATTCACTTGGAATCGTGGATATTCCGCATTTCTATCAACTGCGCTAAGGGTTCCGAAGGGGAAATTTAAGGTGGTCTTATAAATCTACATTTTTATATTTTTCGTTCTTAAAGTTGTCGGGCCCAATTGTTATATTTATGAATTAGTTTGGAATTATTTTGGAGATGAGTCATTTGTATAATTTATTTTATTTAATTATTTAGACTATTATTAGAACTAGGTTACTTCCCCCCCAAATATATATATATTAGAACTAGGTTACTTCCCGCAAAAAGAAAAAGAAAACAGACACAAAGGAATACGTATCGAGAACTGTCGAAGTAAAACAGATACGTGCAATTTAATGTGGATACATGAAATAATAATAATAATAATAATAATAATAATAATAATAATAATAACTGCTTATGTAATATATGCGTGTTTTGTTTTTTCTTACTTAGTTTGTCCTCATGCGAAGTTTTTCGGCTACTAATGGCGAAAGAAAGTATGAATTAATATTATATATGATTATTATTTAGTGATTACGTTGGTATTGTAAAAGTTTTTGTAAATTGTGATATTTTTTTTTGTAAAGTTTTATTTTAAAGATGTATTTTGTAAATAAATTGAGAAAAGCAGTGTATTATAAGTTGAAAGAAGATGTTTTTGTGCGGGGGGACGCGTGTGCGTGTGACACCGTTTGTATTTGTATTTGAGAGAGAGGAGATATTATTGTTTTGTAGTGTGGTGAAAGATAATAAGGTGTTTTTTAAAAGTGAAATTAATGGAATTGTAAAAGTAAAGTTTAATTAGCGAAAAGTGTGTTAAAGTAAATAGAGTAAAGGAATGAAAGTTTTGTTTGTATAGTTAAGATAATGTTTAATTTTTGTTTACGGCCATATCACGTTGAAAACACCGGTTCTCGTCCGATCACCGAAGTTAAGCAACGTAGAGCCTGGTCAGTACTTAGATGGGTGACCGCTTGGGAATACCAGGTGCTGTAAGCATTTCTCTTTTTCTTTTTTTTCTTTTTTTTTTATAAATTCAAAAAATGTTATTGTTTTTCATTGGAAAATCTAATTAGTTCAACTTTTTCTTTAATTCTAACAAATGTCAGCGTTCGCTCCCCGCATCCACAGCCGGAGACTTACTTTTAACGCTTCTACTTGAAGCCTGTGTATTTGGAATAAAATTCAAATCGCTTAAATATAGCAATTATGAGAGTAATCACACAATGCTGAAAACTATATTTTCTTTCAATGAATTTTCAAAGATAATAGGAACATTTTACAAGTCATCCATCGTGTAGTTGTTTTGGATAAGGAAAATAAAATACATCCTTAGCACTTGATATTCCGAAGCGGTCAACCATCTAAGTACTAACCAAGCTGGACGTTGCTTAACTGCGGTGATCGGGCGAGGGCCGGTGTTTGCAACGTGATGTAGCCGTAAGCGACCACCGAACATTAGACTAGAACCTTACATTTCCTACCTCACGCAATTTACTTATTTATTCACACACACTTTTTTAATAAGACATTTTTTTTTGTTTGCACTTTATTCCTTTGTGTCTGTTTTCTTTGTCTTTTTGGGGGAAGTAACCTAGTTCTAATTAGAATGTTTCCGTTAGCATTTTAAAATATACGTGCATTTGTTCATGCATTTGTTTATTTACAATTATGCTAACAAATATAGTTATTCAGACATCTACGCGGGTCATCTAAATATGCTTATATGTGCTCGCATTCTTTATTTTCAACGCTAGACTCGGCCGGCATCCCCTTTCCTTTGAGCTCCCAGTGGTGGTTAATCCATAGTAGAGTAAAACATAGTACGGCAATCCCTTACATGTAGACATATTTTACAGGTCGGCAAACAACCAGTATTTGATGAAAACAAGATATTGAGAATAAGTTAGTGGCAACAGCTCTTCAAGTGTATTTCATGTAGTTTTGCTATCATTGCGACCTATTTTTGACACAGAATATTTTCTAGTTGAACGAAGTCCTTTCTTTATTTATTTGGGGCCATTTTTCTATTTCAGCGATTTTGATGAAAAAAACATGTGTGTATAGTATAGAAGATTCCTTGATCTTTTTTTACAATGTTTGATGAATTTCCATGAACCATCGACATTGAGATAGGACAAAATAAAATGAGCGCGAAATAAATACACCTGACTTTGGAATGATACAAATCATATATACATATATATTGAATCGACCTGTTACGCACACCATTTGAAAAGGGAACATTTTTCCGAAATTAATAATGGAATACGTCGCATTGACTTACAAGTAACACATTTTACCATGCAACTGAATATATATATATATATATATATATATATATATATATATATATATACATATATATAATATATATGTATGTACTTATTGATTTGTAAATCGCCACTTGTTCTCGTCTCCTCTTACCAACAGCGACTATAATTCATTCCTCGCATTGTGACAGCCTTCTAAATCTCTTTTACACACCTATCCCACAAAATGCTTCAAGCAAACTAAATATCAATCCTATATATATATATATATATATATATATATATATATATATATATATATATATATATATATATGCATAATTATTTACTATAATAACTATTAAATAATTATATATACATAATTATTAAAATAATTATACATATGTATATATATATATATATATATATATATATATACTAAACGGAAATCAAATATTCAATACGAACGTATTTATTTAAAATGTGAATTCTTGTTTCAACACGTGTTTATGTACACTAAATTTGTACAAAAATTAAAAATAAATAAATAAAATTCATATTTTCTTTTTGTCAGTCTAAAAAACATATATCCAGACATGTTAAAACGGTTTCATTTTTAAATAAATCAGTTTACTGTTTCTCGTTTTCATTTTCGAATTATGCTTGCAAATGATCTTTTAATGTTATTATTTTATATGTATTAATAATTATGTTACTAGCATATTTAACAGTTCTAAATTGAGTAAATATCCCATACTAATCATATACATACGTACATACATACATGCATACATGCATACATATGTATATATATATATATATATATATATATATATATAAATTATATATCAAAGATATTGACATTTTTTGATTTAACATAAGACGATAAAATTAAAAGTAAAATGAATATTTTATTTTGCTTTAAGCATTGTATGTTGTGTGCAAGGAATTGTGTTTGAAGGCTATATCAAGTAAGTTTGTGGGATACTCTGTAAACACTAGTTTGTGTATAAAGGAATGATTACAATATTTTAAGTAATTATAGTAATTTTCGATTTCATTGCATTTATTTACCATCGTAATGTGCTGTACGCCTCAAATTTTCTCCCCTGATGAAGAGATTTTATTCTCGAAAATTAAGAAGATCAATATCTTCTATCTTGTATGACACATTATATTGGTAAATAAACGTAAAATAATTGAAAATTAATGAAATTCCTTCTCATATGTTCATTATTATTTCGTACACTAAATCGTATTGACGGTATTTTCTGACACACTCCATTGACATAGACTTCAAACCCAACCCCTTTTAACAAAATTAATAAGTTAATTATAAAATATATCTGCTGTATTTAGAGTATTGTATAGTTTTAATTCAGCATCTACCACGTTATAGTTACCTTACTTGCTTCAACGATGACTCATAAACACTGTGCTTCAGAAAAAGGGCAAGTGCGGTTACAGATAACGAAACACTGTATAGACTCATTAAGAAGTGTTGGTTCAGAAGTGATTGCGGTTTATGATTTACAACGCTTGCACTTTATTTCCAGAACGGAAAAATATTTTTAAATGATCACTGATAAAACTCAGAAGGCTATTATAACACTACTGAAGCAGTAATTAGAATAAACGCTTAGAAGAGAAACTATTTTCGTAATTGAGCAGTGTAAAAACAAAAAGACAAAAACAAAAGAAAACTCAGGAGTTCGCTAGAGTGCTACTATAAATAGGGGAAAAGGAAGATAAAAGACGTAAATGACACACGCCCCATCCCGTAAGTATATTTTCTTACAAGCAAAATACAATTCAAAACAAATATCGAAGATTAGAAAATAAATGAAATAAGATTTTTATGATAAAATTACGTGTTGCTAATGTTTTTTTTTTCTCATTAAATATTTAAAATATCACATATTACAAATTCATGTTTCCCTCCCCTAATCGATGCAATATATCAGAACGCCATGAAAAAAGCGTTTGGACATGGCTCCGCATTTCTTTAAGAGGCTTTGTCCGACACGTTTTATTTCGAAATTGCATTTGTATCGTTAAATTACGCCGAATATATAGACACCTTTTATTTTAGACGTACGTTCTATTGGTTCTTTAGTGATGCCCAAAATATTTTCTTTCATGTCCTCTGCCGAAGCAGATGGATATCTCGTGACTAAAACAAAATAAAATATTTTTCCCCAAATTATTTTACCTTATTTTGTGAAAAACCAGCTTCCGAAGCGTTAAAAATAAGACTACGTATAATTCGCTCTTGTAAAAAAAATTACACGTTCGACATATTACGATTTAGTAAATAATAACACTTCGGTCAAATTGGCACTATTAAATTTGAGAAAACTCATCCCCAACACTGTCCTATCGCCGCAATGTTGAATCTCTGGACCTGTTTTACACGTATTTTAATGGAATGTGCTCTGAATTCGATGCACTTGTCTCCCCCTTGATGTACATATCCTCGATAAACCCGCTTAGTAACAAAATCACACCCTTTCACTGTTGAAGTTTCCTTAAATGAAGTCTCTAGAAAGCTTTCTACCCTAGTAGTTTCTTCCCTCGAACAGCTACACTTTAGAATTCCCCTCCTGTTACCTATTCTTTTGAGTGTACTGAAATGCAGAAGTTTAAATGTAATGTAAACCAACATCTTGTTAATCTTTCCTAGACATGGTCCCATATAGTAGCCGCTTACGTCCAAGTGGCTATATGCCTTGTTAGAGGTGACCTTGAGTCAAAAAAGCATACCCCCTCAATCAATCTATATAACAAAGTAAGCCAATAGTTTTTAGTTTTACCGTCTCAATATCCGAATTCGAATCTCACACAAACGTAGATTCCATGAACAAAGCTTCTTTCTTAGAAGTGCACGCATGTGGAACTCTCTTCCGTTTGCCTGTTTCCCACCCGACTACAACTGGGATGTCTTCAAGTCCAACATAAATAAGGGCTTTATCAGAGCTCTATTACTAGCGATTACTACGATATTATCCTATTAATTACTGTACACACAATATCCCTTATCCCCGAGTGGCCCCCGGACCTTGATAATTGGTGACTTCCTTGTAAAAAAAATAAGGAGATTTAATTCGATATGTGTTTTATAGATTTAAAAAATGTTACATCGGTCGAAACGTTGTGAAAATAAAATTCAATATTAAAATAGTAGTACGCAGATAATATGTATGAGTAATCCCCATCTCAATAAGTCCGAAACCTTAAATGTTATCGATTTTAATGTAACATTCTGAAATGATATCATCATCGAATGTTAAAATATTCGAATCTAATTACCGATGCGTGAGCCGTTTACGTTTGAATTGTTATTTGAATGTCGTCGCTTTAATCTGAAATAGCACTTTCACTATGAACGGCCATTTTGGACGGACCTATGCTCTGTGTTATCTTCTCGTCCTTCTATCTTTTCTGCGGGAAAACCTTGTCAGTTAACAAAAATTGTCATCGACATGAATAAGCAAATCATTAAAATATGTCATTGATAATGAACACAAGATAGATAAGAAAAAAAAAACTCACTCGAAAAAAAAAAACAACAAAAAAAAACACTACAAACAATATTAAGGCAAAGATTAAATAGAATTCGGCCAGGATTGAAACTTCCATTTTACTAACAGAAGTTTAGGAAAGGAGAGAATTAAAAAAATTATAAGGCTCTTTGATTAGAATCAAGGTTTTAAAAAGGAAGTGAAATTTATATTACAAAAATGAAAAAAAAGGCAGTAAAAGTCAAGACCATAACATTAAATGATTATTATGATGATGATGACGATGATGATAATGATTCTGGCGAGGGGGGGGAAGAGTGAAAAGAGGAGGTGAGCCTGCCAAATTGTTTTTTGTCATTCCAGCAGTCATGATAATATTCTAACGCATTATTTGTCCCTCAGTCCTCATTTTTTAATGGGTGATTTTTCTGACAAAGGGCGAAGAAAAAGCTGTTTTCTAGGTTGGCAGTATTTTGCGCGAACAGTTGGCAGAGATGGCGGAAATTTTCTGTTTCTATGTCTATCCTTGTAGCCATGTCACTAGTAAGGGTGCTTCGAGGTAAACGTTTTATCTGGGCTGACGTTATCCGCCTGATAGTCAGGGTCCCGAACCGTTTTCGTGCTTTCCGGCTGACTACAATATGGATGTCTTCAAGTCTATCTTAAATAAGTTCTCGATGAGCCGTTCCATATAAGTTAACAAATTTACCGAATTTTCATTACTAATGATTACTATATTTTCAAATTTCTACTGCACACTCTTTATCCCTTATCCTTGAGTGGCCTCTTGGCCTTGATAATGTGGTGATGCCTGTGTAAAAAAAAGAAAAGATCAGATTAATGGATACAAGAAAGATGTTGAATAGAGATTGGTATGTTTGTATTAATTTAAAAAATCAAAATTCACTCATTATTAAAGTGGCTAAATCAAATGATGCCATTATAAAAGTGGCTAAATCAAATGATGCCATACCGTCGATTAAAACGTAATTCTTTAAATTATTGCGTCTGTAATATAAATCGCACCTGTCTGTTTAAATGTATGCATGTAAGTATGTATGTTTGTATGTCTCGCAAAAACTTTCGATAGGGGCGACGGATTTTCACGAGATTAGTATCGTTTTGGAGCTCATCCCTTCGGACGAAAATATCGAAAAATTGACTAAAAACATTAATCCACCCTAAACTGGGAACTTTTCTAAGGGAAGGGGTCGTTTTTTCGCCGATATTTTCGAAAGTTATTTTCTTTTTTCGATTGACTAGCCTTAATTTAAATATTCGTCACATCTGGTTTGGCGGTGGGCCCAACAGCAAAGACGTCACGTTTTTTTCACGTTCTTTTTCTCCTTCGTGGTACAGGCTTGAGCCTACCTGTCTAATTCCCCTTTTTTCTTGCTCAACATACACGGCATAACCCCCGGGCCACGCCGGATGACCAGGCTAGCCTTACACAGTCGTCGTCAAGAGACTGTCATCATTTAAGATCAGCAGATACATTAAAATCGACTGTAAATTTCGAATGCTCTGAACGTATATATATACATATATATATACATATATATATATATATATATATATATATATATTCCTTGAAGCATTGTTGGTAAAGAAATATATAGAGTTTTTTTAAAAGCCAAAAACAATGCGGAGAAAGGGACCTCTCTTTTTCAAAATAGAAGACAAAAAAGAGAAGTCCCTTTCTCTCGAAATTAATCAACGTTCCATACCACCCACGGACTTTACATACACCGGACATACCAGCAACTTGGTTATAAATAATTATACATTGAGGTGAAGAATGATAGAGGAATAAACGGCTAGGCACTCCTCTACTCAAGCATACCTGTCTACATTTGTTTGTTTTTCAATTCTTTACTTTCATGATTCCGGTCTTTCTCTGCATTGTTTTTGGCTTAATATATATATATATATATATATATATATATATATATATATATATATATATATATATGGTTAGTTCTATTGTATGGTTGTGACAGCTGGATAATCGCAAACAGCACGGGGAATAGACTAGAGGCAATTGAAACAACTTGGTTCCTGGGGAGAATTTTGAAGATATCCTGGACAACAACAAAAAAAATACAAGAGGTATTAGAAATAACAAACACAGAAAGGTCTCTAATAAAAACAGTATAAGAAAGATAAATGAGATTCATGGATTATGTCTTCAGAAAAAGCGGAATAGAACAAATTATTTTTGACGGAAAATATCGTGAATAGAAGAAGCAAATGACGACAGCTAGAAACATACGTTGAGAATCTTAATAGATGGGCAGAGTGTATTATCACTTCTGGATACTACACTTTACATTTTTTTCTCCTCGGTTAGGAGAAATTCTTCATGATCAAGGCAAATTTTATTTTGGTTCCAATCCACTACTCATAAAATATAAAAATAATCATAACTTTCCAAATAGTTATTTAAATTCTACAAAATTCAGAAAAACAAAGCGCATTTTTATGCTCTTCCAGTGTACCAAATTTCACTTCTCTGCGTTCCATAGTAATTTATTGACTTGCAATAAAGCGATTCGCAGGGTTTAAGTAAGCTGATTTTAGGGGCTGTAAAATTTAGGTTTACAAGTCATTTTCTGTCAATTGCAAATTTAGGAATTATCTGTTACTTTGAGCTTAGCTTGGTTTGGCAATTCATCAGGTGATTCCAGCAGGAGGAAACCATATCCCACAACATAGCGCGCGATACGATAAATTTATTGATAGAACCATTGAAGGAATGAATAATATTACTAACCCCCTTCTTTCTGCAATTTAACTCCGTTAGCTTATTTTACGATCCTCATCTAAAAGATTCAGTTTAACATTATTTACATTTATTCAAAATGTATTGCAGAAAGTTGCATTTAAATTGTTTTAATTTTTTTTTAAATAAACTCTTCACGATTTTTTAGCATTTTTGTTTTAATTTTAGAATATATCCTTAAAATAAATTATATATTTTTAAAAAAATACCATATAATCTATTGAGTTAACTAATAAAAAAAATAATATTTCTATTATTTGGATTCTTCAGACTTTAGTTCTAATTTTCAGTGTCATTTCACAACGTTTCGGTCGATGTAACCGCCGAGCTTATTCATGTGAATCGTGTCGAACTCGTGAATGTTTCCGTCGAACAGGCGTTTGGACGGAATTTTGTAACGGAATATTTATTTACATCACGGGGTTAGCATGCTCTTGTTCCGTCAGCCATGACAAGATAGAGGCACTAAGTAATTCGAAACTGTATTATTGTCCTCAAGCATAAAGGTTATGTTCTCAGCGTGGGCGATTTAAAAATACAATAGCGAATTATCCATGCTCTCCTCTGTAAAATAAATAAAGGGGACCGTTCGAAATACCGTTCGGATTTCCGAGTCCGGCAGAAATATTTCCGAGTTGGACAAGACACGCTTAAAGAAGGCCGAAGTTTACATCAAATGAAACGTAGGGAAAATGATACTCAGTATGAGAGCAGTAGTCCGATGAATCCAAATAATACGAATAAACCATCATCTCAAAAATTAAGAAACGTAAATTGTGACATATCAAACATCTATAATATAAAGTGCTAAAATATGTTTTAATGTATGTATGTATGCATGTATGTATGTATGTCTCATTTACTTTCTAGAGATGCGGCGGATTTTCACGAGATCGGTATTATTTTGATGGACGAGCCTTCGGACATCAACAACTGAAATATTGGCCAAAAACACCAATCCTTCCACTTCAACTGAACACTTTCCTATAGGGAGGGGTAGCAAAATATAGTTTCTTCGTGACAATTTAGCCAAACACGCATATCAACTTTGCCACTTGTTCGTTTGTTTTGTTTTCATTTTTCCAGCACGTTTACTGTTTTTTTTTGTTTTTGTTTTTATCCGATTTGTAAAATACGTTGTAACATCATTCGCTTATTCTTCACGTTCGCTGTTTTTTAAAATTATTATTATTTAAACAGGATTATTACGTTAGCTTGTGCTTTATTTTCCATTTTGTTTTGATTTCAACCCCCTACATGCACACCTCCATAGTACCCCTCTAGTAAATAATAAAACTTAAATAACATTTGTAAAAGTTCGATATTTTTTAAACTGAAAAATAAGAAGAAAAAAAATTCGTGAGACGATTTGAAAATGATTCTCAAATCGAAATGCGTAGTTGTTGTTATATTACTTTCCGGCAATTTTACTTTAAATTCTGATGGTAATTATGATGTCATCTTTAAAATAATAGAGTATTAAATGATACTGGAAAATGTTTTAAAATAAAATACAAATATTTTCTCCCAAGAAAAAGCTTTACATACACGCAGTTATTGATGATTCCATATAAAAATTAATAACATTAAATTAGTATTTTTCTTTTTTAAAGTAAATTTCTATTTATGTTGGTCGTATTTTAATTATTTTGTGCTCTTTTGTCGTCTTACGCGTTTGCTTGTTGGTTGGTTGGTTGTTTTTGTTTTACGGCATATCAATCCTTTTTAGTTTATTTAATGCCGAATGCAGTGATTTTGAAGAATTTTTTTTTTAATAGATTACATTTTTTTCAAGTCGGTTTCTATTAAACCCATAGTTGGGACCCTACCAGGTACTACCACTCCGGGTCAGAGTAAGCCTGGGAGCAATGGCAATAAAAGTGTGGCTCCACACTCTCCAAAACTATCAAGTTGGGGCCTCACAATTGGATACAGTTTAAGGGCATATCAAGGACCACGTTTTCCTATATATATATATATATATATATATATATATATATATATATATATATATATATATATATATATATATATAAAGCTGACTGTGTGTGTGTGTGTCTGGTCACGAATAGGCTCCTATATAGTTGACTATTTTATAAAAACTGATTACATACAATGAGAGAAGATGTATCGAGACACAGGAATGGCTATGTTTGATCTGGCAAAACGGTGGTTCATTAAAATTGTGGGGTCTGTTTTCGAGTCTGGTCCACAAAATATGGAAATAAAAAATTGAAAAATTAAAAAAAAAGAAAGTATTTTTGATATAGATGTACATAATAATACTTTGATAAGTATGTTTTAACTTAAATAGGGATGGTATAATAAAATTGTTGGATATGTGTTCGCGCCTGGCCTCCATAGAATAGAAATAGGCACAAACTTTAATAAAGACTTTTCAAATCTATCTGCGTACGTATACTTTGATAATTATGTTTCAGTTTGAAGAAATATTGTATTATAAAATTATGGGGTGGTTGTTCGCACCTGAACTCCATAGAATGGAAATATGTCACAACGTTTAACAACGTTTGTTAAATATAGATCCACAGAATATTGTGATAAGTGTTTCAGTGTGAAACAGTCATGGTATAATAAATGATGGGGTTTATCTATTTTACTTTTACTTTCATAATATTTTGCTTTGGTTTTGATATCCCCAAAGTCAACCCAAATTTACAACCCTTCCTTTTCATAACCTATCATACTTTTATAAATCAGAGTCCATTTTCTGTAGGCTGTATTTGAACCCAGTCAACGACGGGTACATTTGCTACTATATATATATATATATATATATATATATATATATATATATATATATATATATATTTTGTTTTAGAAAAACCAAGACATGAATATATATATAAGGGGTGAATATAAAAGTAGGCCGTCGGGCGTTGCCCGGTCGTAAAAAACGCATAAATATTTTTATTTAAAGTCATACAGAAACTGAGTAGTGTGTATGCGAATATTATATTTTGTTCCGAAAGGTTAACTTCTCGTAAGTAAAAAAAAAACAAAAAAACAAAAAAATAACGATCCTCGAGCTGTGATCGAAAGGAAAACCTAAAAAGATCGGTTCAATTAATATAACCATTAATCGAACTTAACACGATATACAACGACTTAAATATGTTTTTCTTAATTTTCCTCTTACCTCATTGTTCGAATTATATACTAAAGTTACGTATAACTTTTATACGTCACCTTTAATTATATATATATATATATATATATATATATATATATATATAGTAATTTATAAAATATATATGGCGATTAAGCTACACTGAATACTCGGCGTTTCATCCACTCTAGGAATCCTAAGGCTTATGCGCGAATTCTGTGGTTTTTTATCGTTTTTATATAAAAACAATAAAAACGATAAACAACCACAGAATTCGCGCATAAGCCTGAGGAGTCCTAGAGTGGATGAAACGCCGAATATTCAGTGTAGCTTAATCGCCATATATATTTCATAAATTACTAACTAATTCTACCTACGTATTGAGCACTTTTGAAGTAAATACTTAAAGTTCACGCATAAATCTATACTTTCGTATATTAATTTTATGTGAGTAAATTAAGTAGTTATATATATATATGTATATATATATATATATATTAAATGAAAGGTGTCAAATAAAAGTTATATCATTTTAGATTAAGAAAATTTTGTGTATGTTTATGTATGTATGCGTGTGTGTGTAAATATTATTATATACGTATACATGTGTATATAAGTGTTTGGAGAGGGTATTGGTGTATGAGTGTATGTACATATATGTATATATGTATATATATATATATATATATATATATATATATATTTGTATACTCCTATTTTTATGCATGCTTGTATATATGCCTGTGTATATGTGCGTATGTGTGTATGTATGCATTTTTTGGGACCGACCTTGTGCCTTACTAAACCCTGTATTTCTATCTCCCTCTTTTCCTCATACAGGCACGAAGGTACACGCAAACACACACATGTGAAGAGAAGAAATCACAGATTAAGCAACGCAAAATGCTCAGTTTTACACACATGCATGCATGCACGCACTGACCCACACACGTCCAAAAAAGAAAAAAAAAACATCCATAAAAATAGTCACCAAATAGATAAAACACCTCCAACTCACCAAAGGAACACAAGTCGATTGAACTCTTATATATATATATATATATATATATATATAAATATATATATATATATATGTATGTATACATATGCATATATATGTATGCATATATATGTATATATATGTATGCTTATATACACGTATGTATATATGTATATATATATGTATATATTCATATATATGTATCTATATATGTATATATATGTATATGTATGTATATATATATGCACGTATATATATGTATATATATATGTACGTATATATATTTATGTATATATATTTATGTATATATATATATATGTATGTATGTATGTACATATATATTTATGTATGTATGTATATATATATATTTATTCATGTATGTATATATATTTATGTATGTATATATATTAATATATGTATATATATATTTAGTTATGTATGTATATATTTATGTATATATATATATGTATATATTTATGCATATATGTATGTATATATGTATATGTATGTAAGTATGCGTGTATATATATATATATATATATATATTTATGTAGGTATATAAATATTTATGTATGTATATATATATATATATACTCGGGTTTTTTTATATGCAAAAGTAATGGACTAATGAATTCAACGAGGTTGTTAGATAGTGCTCAATAAAAAGAGCTGATAATACTTGTTTATTGTTATATAAACATGCTCACATCCCGCTGCTACAAATAGCCACTTGTTTCAATCAAACAACAGATATCATCAGGCAGCGACTTGACTATTCAAAAGTTCAATGAATAATCTATAATATATATATATATATATATATATACATGTATATATCTATGTATGTATGTAAGAAAGTAAGTCTTTACGCATAATATCGAATTTTTAATCAAACAAATGGTTGAAACCATTGCCAAAAGGAAAAAAAAATATGATGGGGAAAAAAGAAATCTGCTTGATTCGAAACCTTAACCCTGATCTAATAATTATTTTTTAAAAAACACACATTTTCAACTGGTCAAAATTATAAGACCACTTTAATAAAATCTGCTAGTTTTGGAAAAATGAATACGAAAAGCTCCTTATGTTACTAAAAGCAACTTGTTAGTGGATAAAAAAAACAACATATTACTAAATTATAAATGGCAAAAAGGAAACCATTATCAGAGTTTGAGAGAGGAATGATCCTGTAGCTTAATAGGGGTTGGTTTGTACCAGGACTATATATATATATATATATATATATATATATATATATATATATATATATATATATATATATATATATATATATACAGTAATATAGTAATGTAATCAATATAACTACGGAGAATATATATCTGATATCCAATAATACTTTTTAAGTCTATTCGATTCATTCGTCATTCTTTATTTTCTCACTAGTTAATCTATTTTACTATTATTCGACCATAATTCTCTAACCTTAATGGACGTTATTCACCTTATTGAAGTAATCGTTTCCCATCTGTGTTTTGTTCACATTTCATCAACGCCGACTCAGACCCGATCCTCTAATCAACCTCTGCAACATTTTATCGCAAATGCCAACTCCCCTAATGATTTTTCTCATATATATAAACGTCAATAAACTTTCCCTTTTAGCTTTTATTTTATTTGTGCCATAAATCCTGCTTCTGTCCTACTTATCCCCTTTCAAAGTATGCCAGATTGATTCTAATGAAACGCACCGCGTGAGATGACCGGTTAGGATTCTTTTTGTTGTTGTTGTTGTTGTTGTGATATATTTATTCATATAAAAAAAAAGAGTCGAATGCTTCTAAAATGCGTCCGTTCATCAACGCCCTTAGCGTAAGGATTATACTTAGAAACATACGCGCACTAAGAGAAATGTTTCGAGGAAACGATAATTTCATTCACCAACGAAAATGATAAAATTAAGCAGGAAAAATGAATAAACAGTGTTTCAAGCATACACTCTCAACACCATTCGATATACGCACTTATATCTATAAATTTGAACATTATAAAGCCAACTTTGAATTTTATTTCGGTAACTTCATAACTATTGGTAGAGATGGTTTAAAAATGTGAATGCGCCAATCGACTGTACGACTAATAAAACAGACACAAGGCAAAGAAGTAATTACAATGGCAAAGAAGCAAGACAAAGACAAATGTTCGCTTAAAAACAATAGGATATCATGTTATATTGTTTACGAAGTAAAAGGGCAAAGATATGGTAAGTGTACTGGAAGCTCGAGAGAGAAGGGGATCCACTGGAGTTAGAATTAATGCGTCCCTTGGTTTAGGATGGATAACGTACCCCAGGTTGATACGAGTTGTATATGCAGTGGCTGATGCTGAAACTAGTAGCCAAATGCCAGTGAGCACTAGAACAGTTAGATGGGCCGCAATGGACACTGCTAGGGGTAGCTGGACATCACTAGCCAATGGAGTAGGTAGCTGAACGTCAGTGGCTACTGATGCAGGCAGTTTTACGTATGTGAGCACTGGATAGGAAGGAACTAGAGCGGCAGGCTGTGAGGTGGAATAGCAAAGAGGCAGAGAGTTGAGTGTGCATCGCATTCTGGCAGTTTGTGCATCGCCTAATTAGTTTGTTGTGTAACCATGAAAAGCACTGTTTGGGTATTGTTTTTGCTGCCCCTGGCCCACAGGGCGACTGGCAACGCAAAGTTTACTCTGGTCATCAAGACAGGAGTACTCCTACCTTCCAAGCCGAGATGGTATTTATTTGCTCCCCCACCGAGCAAATTAGGCACAAGGCCGATTTTTAAAGTGAGGAGTGAAGGGGAAATGGGGACCAATTCCCGGGGAGTAGGGGAGCTGGATAGTGACAATTGGTATGAAGCGTTGCCCCTACATTGACCAAGGTCTTATGTGGGGTTTCCCCCACATATGGTCTTTGCTTGCAGTATCTGCGGGAACAGATACTACAATGTGATCTTGTCACCCGGGCCACCTTACCTTCCAAGCCGAGATGTACGATTTGTTTGAGAAGTCGCTTGACTCTTGGAAAACAGTCCATGCTACTAGCGACGGTGCGGAAAAAAATGTCAGATGTCTATAATTAATTTTTGATGTGATTTCATACACGCAAAAGTTACTATGGCGTTTTTTGCACGTATATAGTTTATTATTCGCTCAAGAATAAAACGTGTTATTTGTATTCTTTACGATTAAGGGAGTTTGTGTTTTTTTCTTTATTCTTGCAGGGTTGTTGCTATGCATAGCACGTGTGCTCATGTCGGATTTCTGGGAGTGTCGGTCTGGTATTTGCCTCTACCTACCAGCGTCTTTTCTTTACAACATTAAAGTGGTAAGCTGGTACACCACATCACTCTTACTGCATTCATTTTGTCATTTAGTACTCGCAGTCCATGAGCGATGATTCTGGGAAAGGTGAAAAAGTAGCTGTTTTATAACGTAGAATATATCTATATAATACATATCGTTGGCTTTGTCTTTGTACCTTCAGTCTTTGTACGTTACCAAATTTTACCATTTTCCCAAAATGCAAAAAGAAAACAGTGTAATCGACCAACAGACATATCATTTTATACTTATGCGTGACTTATTTCAAGATTAATCGTAACAGACCTACAGCATATTTATTTGCGTTGTAATTTTTAAATTAAAACCTAAAAAGTTAAAAAGCTCGAAAAACGGGAATTGTATCAGTATAATGAGCGATCTTTTGTGCTCTAAAATATATTTTTCTATGAAGTCACCACCATTCTCAATGTAGTTTTATCAGCCTCTTCTGATGCGTCTAGCGGAGAGGTCCGGACCGCGCTTTGTCATCTCTGTCACAACTTTGAAATCGATCAAACCGCGCTGACATAAATGGTATAGGCTTTGTAAATGTTCAACAGGCGCCGGCGTATACGGATAGGTTCAATTTTTCTACTTGGAGGAATACAATTAGGTATCTCTGCTTGTGACGCAATTCCATGACAGGGGTTGGTTTTTTAGAGTCTAAAATTGTCAATATATGCAACAGAGTAATTGAACTTCCAGTCATCATAACAATGCAATTTGCAATCCCCTCTGATTCATTCGGGCGCGACCACCCCCCAAAAAAACGAATTACTTTCGGAACAGCCCTCATATATATATATATATATATATATATATATATATATATATATATATATATATATATATATATATATATATATATATATATTAGGCCTTGCTTGAAGATGCAAATGCTATGCGAACATGAACCGTCATAGACTAACAGCATATAATTTATAACCTTTTATATTATAAACTAGCATGGGTGCCTGCCTTTTCCCGGATATGTGGAGGTGTATTTTGAGCAAAAAAAAAAAAAAAAGCGGATAATTTTTTAAAATTTGACCCTTATTATGACCCCTTAAAATTTATTGTTTTGGGCTCAACGCAAGTTAGCAAGGTAGATCCTTGTCCAACGAACTTATATCTAAAATTTCAAGTGTGTAGACCCAAAATTGTTTGAGTAGTTTGGTAGAGTTCTCAAAGGTCAAATCGTTGAACTTTGACCCATTTATCGCAAATTTCTGGCCAAAAACCGATCACATCGATTTTCCCAAATCTCAGTACCATGTATATCAAATTTCGAGCCTGTAGACTAAAGATTTACAGATTTATTGCGTAGGGAAATGTACACAGACACACAAACACGTTCACTTTTATAGATATACTAGCATTTCAGCCCGGCGTTGCCCGAGTGTTTGGATGTGTATGTTGAGCAAAAAAAAAAGTGGTAGTAGGAAGGCAGGCTCGAAGCCTACTGCAAAGGAGGAAAAGAACGAGGTAAAAACTAATGTTTATGCTGTTACGACCACCGCCAAACCGGAAACGAAATTTTTAAAAATTAAAGCTAGACAATCACAAGGAGAGGATAACATTAAAAAATATCGGTGAAAAAAGTGACACCCCCTGTAGAAAAGTGCCTAGTTGAAGGGGAAGATAATGTTTTTAGCCAATTTTTCGATATTTGTCGTATGAAAGATCGAACTTTAAAACGATACTGATCTTGGTAAAATCCGTCGCCTCTATTGAAAGTTTAAGGCAGACATGCAAACAGACATACATACATACATCTTTATATTGATAACTAAAAATGTTCGACCAAAACTGATGATAAAGCTTGCCCTATCTATGAACAACCTTTATGTAAAATATCAAATATTTAGACCAGAAATTGTCTGAGTAAATTGGTAGAGACCGCAGAGGTCAATTTTTTTTACTTTGACCACTATTATGACCCCTTAACATTTAGTGTTTTGGGCTCAAATCAAGTTATTAAGTTACATCCATGTCCAAGGAACCTATATCTTAAATTTCAAGTGCGTAGACCCAAAATTGTCGGAGGAGTTTGATAGAGTTATCCAAGGTCAAATCGTTAAACTTTGACGCCTTAGTCGCCAAATTTCTGGCTAAAAACCGATACATCGATTTTTCCAAATCGCAGTACTCTGTATATCAAATTTCGAGTCAGTAGACTAAAAAATGACAGAGTTATTGCGTAAGGAAATGTACGTAGACACACAGACACACATACACGTTCACTTATATATATATATATATATATATATATATATATATATATATATATATATATATATATATATAATATTTTTGCCAGGCACAAGGAAACGGTATAAATCAATGCATGATGATTTCAAACTTACGCGTGACAGACCGAACAACTGTACGTAATTCCTACACTCTCTATATGTGTACATATAAACGCAAATTCCATGAACACATAGAACTGCCCGCCTGTGGAACTGTATAATGCGGAGCTGCTTTCCAGCTGACTACAACATTGCTCTTTTGAAGTCCAATTTGAACAAGTTCTTGTAGAATTGTCCCCTTAAACAATCAAATTCTTTTCAGTTTCTATGACTACCAATTATTGCGTTCGGGTTTAACCGACTAATTTACTCATTAACTCTAATCCTCGAGCGACACCTAATCTTTAATGTATGGCCACTCACTTGTAAAATATGAAAAAGTAAAGTTCATTAGATTAATAAAAATACTAACCCTAACCCTAACCCTGACAAGCGAAGGAGCATTCTTTTGCAAAGGCTCTCCTGACAGGCCGCCAAAATTATATTTCAAAGCTTAATATGACATCCTGACGGAAATAGTATTACAAACACAAGTTTGTAAAAGCGACAAGAATTAATTTTTAGGCATGATAGACTAACAAAAATGCTTGTATTATGTGGATTCGTCAGCCTACTGTTCCTATCTTCAATGTTATTTTCTCAACGTTTCAGCCGATATAACTGCCGACCTTCATCAATTATATCTTGTAGAACCCTGGAATGTTTCTGTCGAACACGGTAATTGTTCTGTTTGACACAGTCATCTTTCTGACAAACTCGGTAATGTTCAAGGGATTTCGACCGGAAGCTTTTATTTAATACCTATGGTGTCATTCCCGCGTTTTTTCATTCTAATTGGGTAAAAGTGTTAAATAATTTGCAATTATATTTTTTTTCAGTACAGCCAAAACTAGGAATTAAAACTTTCAACACCCGAAAGAGTATACCTTACAACTAAGCTTTAGCAAGTAGTTTATCAACTACACCACACATGCTTACGGCTTTCCAATTTCGCAGAATGATTGCTGAGTTCGACAAGATATATCTGAAGAATATCGGAGGTTACATCGAACGAACTGTTGTGCTGATAACACTGAAGATCAGAGCCTGATTCCGAATAAGCAAAATAATACAAACGACCAATACTCATCTAAAAAATTCAGAAAACAAAAATGCTATTTCAAAATAAAGCATGACAGACAGATTGATATAGTATTTCCAAATAAATTGTGACAGACCCGCCAAAACGCTATTTAATTATTACATTTTAAAAATATAGAAGATTTTGTAGTGGAATTGACGTATTTGCGAGATGTATTGAGACAATCTACGCGGTTATTGGTTGAAACTCTATTTTACATATTGCTGTGACAGACAAATTAAGACAGACAGCCCCTATTGATTGTTGTACGCATCTATAATCAGGCGCGTCACCTCTCACCTGCGTTTTAACGAAGGGGATTCTGTTTTTAACTTGAAGCGTTACAGACCGCCTGACGTACTTAGCCTCTCCGCAAGATCTAAGGACGAACTCCCGGGTGTTAGGAACAACACTTTCAACTATCAATGACTTTTATGACTAATTTTCTGACAAACTTCTGTTTTTTTTTATTACTACAGTAATCGAAGTAATAACCCGTTTCGACTGATTTAACGCCCAATTAGTGCTCATCAGGGGAGAAATAGAAAAAGTTATAGCATCCCAAACTTTTCTTCTGATAAACGTTTGTTTTTAATAACGTTCGTCGTTATTTAAAATTAGCTTTTTATGTTGGCGCGTTTTGACTCGTTTTTATGCGCTTCTTTGCCTCCATACGGCATGTCCGTCTCTCTATTTCCCGTTCCGTTGTTTGAAGTTCTTCTCATAGCTTTTTTATGCGGATTTTCCTTTTTTTTTTTTTTTTTTTTTACTTTATCTAACTTTGTTTCGATCCTTATCGGTGAGACTAATTTTTCCCTCGCGATTTTTTTTTTCGTCATTATAATTAACACGTTTTTCCTTTCAGTATTGCACTAAAACAAATATTAATAAAAGAATTTTATGATAGATCCTTTAAGTTAGTCATTACCACTTTGCATCATGGTGACGAATCGGCAAAGAAGCCTTCACATCGGTCACTACTATGATGGGTTACGTATTAGAATAAAACGTGATTAAACATTTGGCATAAATCCTGTTAATGTCCAATTTACACCTGCTATATTTGCAGAAGGGGGGCATTTAAATGTAGTTACCAGAACAAAAATGTGATAAGCAATAAATATACAACAAATAAACGTAACCAAACGCAGGATAAGTTGTTCTATCTGAAAAAGTTTGTGTTCTAACATATAAACGTTTTTTTTTTTGTTGCTAGAAAAAAAAAAACAGAAACATATTTAAATGTAGCTTACATAAGTTAAACAACCTAAACATTGAATATGCAACAAGAGGATTTAGCAAGATATTTTATTCTTCTCCCTACATGGAGAAGTGTTTTTGTGTATTTTCTCATATCTGAAAGCGTTTTTCTTTGTTCAGAGCACAGCTGTATCTCAGTTTAATTAAAGCAAACTATGAATCGTTGCGATTAGAATTGTAGGTAATCCTTAATAATCCCTCAAAAATTGAAAATTAAACGAAATACTGGTAAAGAAATTTGCACGTGATTATTATTTATTATTTATTATTTATTTAATGTGTTTGTTTATGTGTTTATTTATTATTTATTTAATGTGTTCGTACCAGTATTTCATTAATGATTTTTGGACGATTATTCAGCGTCGTTGTGTATTGCATATTGATAGCATGTTTTATTTTAGTTTTAACTGGTTCTCTTCTACCTACACAGAAAAGTTTATCTTTTTGTGAACATATTTTGGAGTGTTTCTATTTTTTTTTAAAACAATGGTAATCGTCAATATAACAAAAAAAAATAGCTACCATTAGCATTGCACATTTTCCTTAATAATCACTCAGAAATTACAATAACAAAAAGAATGCTAGAGAATCAGATATGCTTACCATAGCCGACATTTAACGAGTATGCTCTCACGAATATTGTTAGTGAAATAAAAAAAAGAATCTTGACAGGCCGTTTCAGAGTCCATAGAGAACTCTCTCGCTCACCCACACACACAAAAGCGCAGTATATATATACATATATATATGTATATATATATATGTATATATATATATATTATACATATATATATTATACATTATATATATATATATATATATATATATATATATATAAGTACTTATAAAAAAGTATGCTTATCTCTGTTAGTTTACAAAATTTATGCGCTGAGATTGTAGAAAGTAATGCGGGGGAGAACTTGATATTTAACTACCACCTCAAAATACAAACATATATAAAATATTTTAAAACGATGATATCATGATATCAAAACATATTAAAATAATTTCTCTAAAAAAGATACGGTAATTCCTCGTAGAAGACTACCATAACCACAGAACAGATACTATACTATATCTCAACAAGTAAAGGAGGATGTAATTATAAGGAGCATGATTGTGAAAAATTAAAAATTTTAAAGCACTACATAAAAAAAGATGATGGTTGCATGGCAACATAGTGGCTACGTTTATACACACACAAATATATATATATATATATATATATATATATATATATATATATATATATATATATATATATATATTTAGGCAGCTTTTTTTTTCATTCAAGCAAATATTATTAAATGCAACGGAGACACATCGCTTTATGATCCTTTCTTTTTAATTTTTCGATTTTCCGTATAATCTTTTTATATCAAAATCAAAAAAATATTAATAAAAGTTCCATAGTTGTTGCTGTCATGAGCGTTTTCGATTCGTCCGCGAATGATCTTCCGGTGTTGAAGTAAAAGTGCGAAGAAGCGAAAATGAAAATTTAATGTGAAAACTAAAATATACAGTAAACGGCGTTAGGTGATGATAAGTTAAAATATATAGAGTCGATGAAAAGTCGATTAAAAATATACACCAATTAAAAATTCGATTATTAAAATCAGCAAGTTCGTTGACACTCTTAAGGAAGTCCGTCAACTACGAACTACGCAAGACATTTTAGAACATTACCGCTTTTCTCGAATACAATATCATTTATAGTAGGTTGAACTATCCTAGTATATGACGCTTCAAAAATTTTAAATTTTTAATATATATATATATATATATATATATATATATATATATATATATATACATAAAATTTTAAATATATACATATATATTATGTATAGGGTGACCCCCCAAAAAACAAAAGCTAAATGGAGGCCATCTAGAACATATGCTGTAGAACGGAGAAAAAAAGGCCAAAGACATTAGGGTTTTGATGTGATGTTTTGAATATAATAAACTAGTTAAGACCAAAGTTTCATTTCATTCGGACAAAACATTAAGAAACGGGGCCTAATTATAGTTGGGACTCGTTTTTTTGGTCACCCGGTATATATATATATATATATATATATATATATATATATATATATATATATATATATATATATTATAATCACCTTTTTTTTAAACTTTGACAGATTTCCATTCCCTTTATCAACATTTTTTCCTCCAAAAAATGTTCTTTTTTATTCCAAGGAAAAACTAACAAAAGTTACCCAACTGTTTTTTTTTTCTTTCGAGGAATACGATCTGTCTCCGATAAGGTGTTAAATGAGCGTCCGCTATTTGGTAAACCATTAAAGATGTACTACATAAACATATGAATAAAATACTATGAGTGGGAATTAAATACATTTTTTTTTTATTTTAGAATGATAAGTAGCGATATATCTATAGTACTATAGTATTTTTTTTTTGTGTTTTGATAGTTATATTGGATACCTGCTTTCTCTATTTTTAAAGAAACTACAGCTTTGTTATATATAAGTCGTAAAATTGCATTCATCGTCAAAAGATCTAACTAATTTGCATATTCTTTTAAACATTAATTTTAATTAAATCTTTGTTAGTTTTATCGCTTTTCTTCTGAGATGATCATCTTTAGTAAACTATTACGTGTAATTTATTCATGCAGATATTCTTAATGAAACAGGTTATAGTAAACACAAGCCTGTTTCTCTCTCTCTCTCTCTCTCTTTCTATTTATATATATATATATATATGCATATATATATATTCGTTTTAAAAATTCTGCTTATATATATATACCTATATATAGCTCCTCTGTCAGTTGTTGGTTTACATACACTACACGAAACTTAATATGTAGGGTATTCGTACCCACGCAAGACTTTATATTTGAATTTTCTTCGGGAAAGTCGGTGCAAAAGAAATGGAATTTGCCAGGCGAGGGCCGAATGATGGCATACGCCTATGCATAAGTTAATAGCTACTGGTACATGTTTTTATTTTTAGTCTTGCAGCAAATACGTCTTTATGATCAGGTATTAACGTCAAAGGAAAAAGTAAATCGTAAGCTAACGGTTTTGGTTTCAATTTTCAGTGTCATTTTTGTAACTTTAACTCATTACGATATATTGGGCCCAATATAATATGATATAAATACGAAATTCGCATTACTGAAAATATCATTTTTAAGCGTATGTTACGATTGGGCAATGTCGGGCGGCCTGCTAGTATATACAGTTACACATGGGTAAAAAAAAAAAAAAAAAAAAAAAACGTGTACAGGAGCACGTGTACGGTAATGAAAGTATTGGTAAAAATGGCACCGTTAAAGCTGTCATGGGTAAAAGTTGTAAAAAACTAGTAAATAAATAATGACACAATGGGCGAATCTAGATAAAAATCTTACAGCGTGTTTATCAAACTCTTGACTACAATATTTAATAGGAAAAGCATTAAAAAGCTTTTCGAATTAACAAAAATACATACATATCATATTTATTTGTAAACGTACATGAAAACATTTAGCTAAATCCGACCCCATCAAACAGTCGATTTAGTCGATTTCGTGTGTACAACTGAAGCAAACATACATTTCGAATTTAAATTAATGATGTTTCGCATATAAATTCAACATAATATTATTTCCTATTTAAAGACTATACACGCTTTTTAAGGCAGCTAATTAAATTTATTTACCAATTTCGTAAAACACATTCTTTCCTTTTGTTTGCTATTGCCGTTCATAATGACGATCAAGATTTTTCTCGTGTGACTCAAATTAACACCATTGTAAATTAAAGAAAAATGTCTGTTTTTAATATTTTAAATCAAATGTAAAACCGCTGTTTTTTGTTTGTTTATTGTGACATAGCGCGGACGCATATATAGCAGCTGTTTGCAAACGATGAGCCGTTTTAGAAGTAACGTCACGGTAAGGGAAAAGAAAAAATCCTTTTATAGAAAAGTGTCCCAGGCCGACGATTACGTTCGAGAAGACAAAGGTCAAAGAGAAGGGGCATGATCCCTTTTTATTTAAGAAATATATGCTGAAATATATGTAACAACACAGGAAAAACGTGAGTAAAGTTATTACTTGTTTTATGTTCTTTGCGACATACTCTGCTACAACGTGCTGAGCCCCGTGTTTCTACATGTTTACGCGTGTTAACGTGTACTACGTTACAGTAGATCTACTCAGAATATTTGCTGATTTTACGATGAGGTCTATTTCGTTTTATAGACTTTAATTAAGACTTTTGAATAATATAATTAACGTAAAGGAGAATAAATCCTTCTGGCTGAGGCAATTTAAATTTTTGTCCCAATAAAACCAGCTTTTAAAAACTGTTTTTACCTAAAAACTCTGCAATCTATTTGAATATTTGCCGATTTTAGAATATTTACTGAACCAGGTAATATATTCTGATAATATTAGAGTAAAGATTTTAAGCAAAAATGTATTTATTAGAAAAATGTATTAGCATTCGTAACGGGACATAACCTGGTAAGAAATGTCCGCGGAAGATGGAAAGGGTTTAGAATAAATAAAATTCAGGGAAAATAAAATTGATGTCACATGATGTCAGATCGATTTAAATGCAAAGTTGAAATGCCTAAATTTTTTCAGTGTACTCATATAATGCCGCAATAAAAACTTCAAAATCCTCTAGTAAAAGGTGAATTTTTTAATGCCGTCTATCTATTATACGGCAGAACAACATTGACACATGCGTTCACGTTAGCTTATCAAAGTTAAGCAATGTTGCGCATGCTTAGTACTCGCACTCGGTAAAATGACACGGTAAAAATGGAACCGATAAACATGGTCCAAGTAAAAGTGATATTTTTATCTATTTATTCACTTTTCCAATTTTTACCGGTGCATTTTTTACCGGTGCCATTTTTACCGTTGCTATTTGTAGCCAAAATCTCGGACTACCATATGCCGTGTGCAGAACTTCGAAACATTCTTGCAAGAAAAACGTAGGATATACATACAAACTGGTTACGAGGATATACATCAAACTGGTTACCGATTATCAATATCTCTAAGGGCAATATTTGTAGGGAAAATTCCAAAAGCAAACCGTTTAAAGAAAACAAGTGAAACGTGTTTCTAGTATTTACGGAGCTCTACAGTAAGGAAGCATAAAGTTGCTGCTGGTCGGGTTACTCGTGTGTCTTTACGTTGAGAATTAGTATTGCAATAAATCCACCGAAAAAATATTGGAGTATTTCCAAACAATCATAGAAAAAAAAAACATTGACACTATTGGATAAGGACTTGAACTTATTAGACAAATAAAAAAAAATGACTATTTGTTTAGAAGCTCTAATTTTTAACACACTGTCCAACAGGCAAATATTCATGTTTGGTGCACTGGATAACTTTTTAATTTCTCTCTCATGGTGGGGGTGTTGGGGGTGCAAATTGGGTGCGAAAAGTCGACACCGATGATCAGCTAGAAGCTAAACCATTTTCAAAGCGCAACAATATTCCATGCATGAGCGAATATTGGCTTCATAATTATATGCTATACTCACAAGTGTTGGATGATTTCTAACCCTGAGAGGAAAGTAATAAAATATATGTAAACCATGAATAAAGCATCCTAAATAACGTGTTGATTGCAAATATGTTTTTGGCTTTTAAAAGAGATCAAACTTTGAAACCTGTGAACTTGGAGTCAAACGAGATTTAATAGCGCCGGTTAATTATTACTTTGTAAATTGGAAAGAAAAGAGCGCTCATATAAAGTTCTAATCAAACGACACATCATTGTGACTAGAAGTCTAGTCGATCATCTCTCTCCTTCTTCCCCTTCTCTCTATATAATTTGATATATATATATATATATATATATATGTGTGTGTGTGGAGGTGTATATGTGGTACGCACACACACACACACATATATATGTATATATGTATTTCTCTATGTATATATACATATGTATATCTGTGTATATATATATACGTATATGTATGCATATATATATGCATATATATAAATATATATGTGTATGTTCATATGTGTGTGTTTGTCTGCGGATACATGTGTGCTAGTTAATAGAGCTATAAAAGAAACGAGTTTATGACCCGAATTAGTGATCAATCCGCTTCCCAAAACCGTCCGAAATATTATTATAAAAAAACAACATGAAATGGAAACTCATTTATAAATTAAGGATGAAAATGAAAAACAGTATCATAAAAAAAGAATCACTAGTGATCAAAGGTGTGGGTTCAGCACCTGCTTTCATTGAAATCTGAATTATGACCGAAAAAAACAAAACAACAAAAAATGAAAGTCCATTAGGATGGCGATTTCTCACATCTTAGTTGCCGTGAGATGATTCAGAAAAGTTGAGATTAGAGATTGTAATTAGGACAACGCGGCCATAAATGTCACATTTTAGGCTATCAGAATTACTGCGGGTATAGAAATGGAAGAAAAACAGCTTGACATGCATATAAGAAATATATGTTTTGTCGACTTGTGAATGAGTCATAGTTTCGCATCTTTTTTTGTACAATTTCCAACCGAAAAAAAAATTACGAACCCTTATACTCAATTGATTTTGTCGCTTTGGTAAGTAATTAGCCACAAATCACATCAATTTATATACTGTGAAAGTTTACGAAAGTCTAATAAATCTTAGTCGGTCATATAAAATAGTGTCAATATGAAAGGGTGCTAGTTATTATTATTATTATTGTTATTATTATTATTATTATTATTATTATTATTAATAATAATAATAATAATAATAATAATAATAATAATAATAATAATAATAATAATGAAAACAAAATAAAAAATCTTTTTGATGTACGTTAGGATTTAAATTAATAAATACGTTTTATTTTCATGAAGATCAGTTAACGGGGTAAATGGGAATTCGTAGGCCATCCCATCCCTACATATGTAAAACTTGACTACTGAAATACCTTGAAACATTAAATTATTTTGAATTATCTTCCGTGTTCTGCAAAGTGGCGACCAGAGATAATCGGTCATCGTTTAGCCAAAACATTAGATTTTCTTTTCTTTTTTTTTAATTAAAAACTAATCTTATCTATTCAGGTGAATTTTCGTGTGCGATATTTTGTTTTTGTTACGTGCGTGATAAATTTGCAAAATAGCCACTTAAAGAAAAACAAAAACTTACAAGACCATGAAAAACTAATCTCCTCCACTAAGAATACTTATATCGAAGTAAAAATAAATTAATTCCCTAATAATATCCTTACTTAACAAATATGGTTGATGATTTAAAACTTTAAAATATTACTGCAATCAAATTAACCAAAATTTCACTCAGGAGAAAGGCCCATACGAATTTTCTATATAATTACATATCCTAAAAGTATACTATTATTACAATTAGACCCATTATTAATACTAGCAGGACACGTGTACCGGCTTTACCTAGTGTGAGTATGTCACAAAGCCATAACAGTGTGTCAAGCCAAGTTAGGTGTGCTTGCCACGATATTTAAAAAAAGTGTTTTAAAACCTACTTATGATTAACATAAGGCAGTTATTATGTTAACGATTCCCGCATGCGCAGTCGTGATAGAGTTGAGAAACAAATAAAAATCCAATGACTCCTTAAGTACAAACCTTTTAATTTTGACCCCTTAGCGGTTTTTCCCCCGATTAAATTAAGATTAAACCGTTTTCCACGTGTCTGAATACCTTATATACTAAAGTTTAAGTTTAACTCACTCAAACACATATTCACTTTTATTGTTGTTGACTCTGTCGATCTCGAGATATCAGAAAATAATGCGTCCTGATTCAGTCGAGGGGGAGTACATCTTGTGATGTAGCCGTGCAGGCCGATGCAGGAGCTGCAGGGTCTGCAACAGCTGCAGCAGATGTAGCTTTTCTATCTCTCTATCTGGGCCGGTGTTGAACCTAGATCTGTCCTCGCCTTTCTACGGGCACGCTTCTTCCGCCAATGTGTGGTTCTCCTCCTTTCGGATATCTCAGTCACACGCTGGATGGTGGTCCACCAGCCCTCACGGCCTGAGACAGCAGCCGCGAGTTCGAAGGGTTGAAACTGCTGGCCCTTAAGTCACTCTGACAGATATCTTCGTAGTGGAAGGACCGGTCGACCGGTAGGCCTTGTGCCAAAGGCAAGTCCCCCCCCCACTCCCACAAGAAAGTCTTTAGGGATTCGTCCATCATCTATACGGCTTACATAACCCAGCCAGCACTGGCTAGGGTCCCGTTTATAGAGATAATAATAATAATAATAATAATAATAATAATAATAATAATAATAATAATAATAATATACTGGCGGAGTCACCTACACATCTTATTTGCCAAACACTGATAAAACAATAAATAGATGTAGTACTGTTAATAGTAACACCATTAAAAATAATCATAGTAATACCAATAACAACGCGATTACTACTACTACTACTACTACTACTAGTACTAATAATAATAATAATAATAAAATAATAATAAAAGTAATAGGTGTAACAGTATTTAAGCAACGTAGGAACTGTTTATGGTATTTTCTGTGGCTATTAAAACTACTAAACAACAACAATAATTTAAAAAGGAAAAATAACAAAAATAATACGAATAAGAAGAATGCTACAATAATTGTTCTTGGCCTTTTGGTCAAGATCAAAGTGTAGTATCTGTTCTTCAGATGCTGCACTTCATTTTCTTGTTCTCTTTCGGTGGAGGAGAAATCCTTCACGACTGAGACAATTTTTATTTTTGTACCTTTTCTCCACGTTAAAAAACGACCCTGGTGTCTAACTCTGTCCCGTGGGGAGGCGTAGTAAATAGGTACAATAATTGCATATAAAACGAGTTAGACCCGGACATCAGAGGTAACTCAAGCGTATCTCAAGAAATGGCGCTGTTTTATCGTTTTCTGTCGTTAAAAAAGTGAAGATAAGGAAATGCTAATAATGTTAGGTGAAAGCACATATTAATGCCCGCACTTACTCTATTATGAGCGTTAAAAATAAGAATTTCGATAAGAAAAATACGAATACTGATGAGAAAAATAAGAATACTGATATAACAAAAAAATAATAGAATTATCCATAGTAACAGTAAAGGCAATAACTCCCCTCAGGATGTATCCGCAATAATCATATTAATAACTATAGCAGTAATAATACTAGTAGTCATAGGAGTTACGCAGTGTTAGCTCTGTGTTTTCCTGAACTCGAAAATGTCATCAAGTCCTTTCTCCTCGTTGTATCAGCTTTAAAAATAAGAATATTATTCATAACAGTAAAGGAAATAAATATAATTAGTAAAAATAAGAGTAGCACCAAATGAATAAGCCATAATACAAATAAAAATCCATAACGTAATGCTCAAAATATTACTAAAATATATATATTTTTTGTTTTTACACAGTGATCACCACTTATCAAGGCCCGGAAGCCACTCAGGGATAAGGGTTATTGCAAGTACATTACGTTAGTGTGGAGATTTGATGAAGTGTTTACGTAAGGGGGCGGTTCATTAGGAATTTGTAAACGTTGGACTTGAACACACCCAAGTTGCAGTCCGGTGGGAAGCAGGCAGACGGAACAGAGTTCCAAAGGCGTGCAGTTCCAAGAAAGAAGCTTTGTTCATGGAATCCACGTTTTGATTTAGGCACAGATAGAGAGTTGGGGAAAATTTTCACAGTGGATTCAGCTAGACGCGTTGTTTTCGTGAAAGATTGGCGAGGGGGGGACCAGAGATTGGAGTTCAGACGAGCGCCTGCCATGGAAATAACGATAAAACAAGGGTAGGCTCGCAACGTCTCTTCTGTGGGAGAAAGGTTGCAGGGTAGAGAAAAGGGCATCCCCCACTAAACCACGAAGTCTATTTTGTACTCTGTCAAGGCAGGATAGGCTGTTTTTTTAGCAGCTCCTGCCCAGATGTGGCAACAGTATTCAATCCTTGGACGTACTTGGCTTATATGTAGATAGAGAATTGCATCAGTAGTGAGATATCTTCTGGAGCGGTAGAAGGATCCCACCATCTTTCCAGCGACCTTGGCAACAATGTAAGCTACAAGTAGTCTTAAATAAGTTTCCACACTTTTTTGTCAGACATTAAACATTTTCTTGGTCTCTTAAAAATTTGGCATATTATTGCTATACATATTATTAGATTACTGACCAATGTTTATTATTTCAGGTTTCAATTAACAGCTACAGCAGGATTTGGAATACACCCTACTAAAGCCTGATTGCCATAGCTGGTGAATTTCAAAAATGCAATCTGGCCATGCGAACAATTAAGGAGAAAGATATGCAATAAAAGTCTGTTTTAAACGCGAAAAAAATGCTAGACAAACGTTTAGAATGCTTCAGACTGCTTTTGGACTATCTTGCTTTAATTGAGTATCAGTTATTCAGTAAGATAAGTGATTCGAAGATAGCAGGGAGTCTGTGGGGGATGATGAGAGGGATAAGAGAAGTAAGGAAGTCAGAACACCAGAGGTGATTGGCCTTATAAAGAATTTCATCAGTAAGGACCGACGTGTTTCTCTATAGACAATAACTGCAGAGTTTTGTGTCAGTGGGGAATTATACACATGGTAATTTGCGAAGAACTGAAGACAGGAAGATTTGTACGAACTTGTTCCAAGTGTGACCCGAGAAGATTATAAATAAAGACGTTCTCATGACAACAGAGAGATGGTCGATGAGATTAATTCGTGAAGTTCTTACAGCGTTGTTGACCTACGATAAAAGCATGGTCTACATCTGCGACCCTGAGACAAAAACCGAGTGTTCCCAGTGGAAAAATGCTGTCTCTCCCAGACCCAAGAAAGGCAAACAAAGAACATACAACAAGAAACTTATAATGCTCTTTTTTTATAGCACTGGCAAGATCTACATTCTCTAGATTCAAACTAGACAGAGAGTCACCAAGTAAGACTATGTGTAGGTTTAAAAGGAGTTCAGGAAAGGATTCCGTCATAGTAGACCAGCACTCTTCAAATTGGGTCAGTGGTATTTTCACTATTACAATGCACCACTCCACAACTTTGTCCTTGTCATAGATAATTTGATAAAGATGGAAATCAATACAATTTCACATCCTCTCTATAGTTGATAGCTGGCTCCCTATTACTTTTGGGCATTGTAGTTCAATCAAAACTGCAGATATTGTCGCTATGAGACAATTGGAGAGATTAAAGAGACTATGACGAGGATGATTGACACACTCACACAAGAGAACTTCCATGGGACTTTCCAGAAGTTGTTGGAACGGCACAAGTGTATTACAATTGGAGGAGATTTTTTCAAAGGGGACTAGAGTTTAATGTGTGTATTATCAATAAAATGCTATGCGAAAAATCTGGAAAGTTATTGTAGGCACTTTGTATGTTGTTGTACGGGAGTAAGGGAACCATTAAAATGTGTTTTGACGTCCTGTCAGATTAACAGAATACCTAATGAGAATGAACGTATATTTATGCTCTTCCCGGCTTCCATACGTGTAAATGGGTATATTGCTAATCAGAACAAAAGATTGTTGAAAATATATTGCCTGAATTATGTGACATCAGACTTTGTCGTGTAAGCTGAAAAAAAAAATGGGATTGTTTTTAATGGAAGAAAAATAAAATTATGTTTTTAAAATTAACAATATGATCTATAAGAAGAAGCGGATTTTGGTACGTGTAACTTTTTCGTAGCCGAGGCTGTGAAAGTGTTTGCCGTATTCAAAATACGGAGTGCTAATTCGAAGAAGAATTAGTTCTATTTTTTATGTGTTTATCCAACTGCTGGCACTCGGCCATCCAGCGACTTTCTTATTCTAAGTATTCAACGGGAGAATTCATTATTTTCTCGCTTTATGCCAACGTATTATGTATGAAATTAATGTATCTTAGAAGTGGAACCATTTCTTAGTGGGATATTGCTACTTATGTGTATGAAATAAAGCCTAGTGATTTCTTTTTTTCTGGGAAAACGAAATCTAAGGGAGTAAGATTTTCTACTACCTATGTGCGATTATGTAGCAGGGAGAGTTAAGTAATCAAGGCTACTAAGGAACGCTTGTGGCTGACGAGCGGCTGCTGTCAAACTCACGTCAGGTGTGGCTGCTGAGGCTTCGCAAATCTTCCCCCTGCAGCGCTTCTCCCGCAGATTCTCTGTACGAGAGATCTCAAAGAAAGCGACAGTCTGGTGGACAGTATGTCGCCAGGTATCACAGTCAGCAGGGAGCGCAGACTACTGGAGTTGGTCAATGTGGCAGTCACCGAGTCTTTATATCTTTTCTTCGGTGCCATTCTGTCACGACAGCCAGTAGAGACTTCGCCATATAGGACTATTTGGGCAGGCGATCTCCAGAATATTTATTAGAAAGGTGACAAAACACGTGCGCGAAAACACGCTACAGTATTAGCTTTGAATGGTGAGTGTGAAAGATTTGCATCAGAATGGTATCTCTGTGATCTCTACGTGGTTGGCTACTTTGCGTCTTACATAATTGACAATAGCCGTAAATAGTGCAGTGTATGCTGTTCAGGTTCAGAGGCTTCAGCAGTCATTAATAGAACGGCAGATGTTGTCCAATGCTCGTGCCACTTTACATTCACCTCTCAAAAACAGGACACTCATACAAACTTAATAGTAGAAAAAAATAAGGCGAGTACGAACACTGGTGAAACACAGTTTGTTTTACATCAGTGAACAATAAAAATGTGTTTCATTAATTTTTAAACACATCTTAAATGATTTACTACAATGTGATTGCCATTTTTCTCATTAGATGTGTCGAGTTCTGTTTGAAACTAAACGACATTCATCGATAATGAGACAGACTACGCCTCCTTTTAAGATGCGTGGACGAACCAGATGTTGACTATGAATTCCATTATGAATGAAACCTCATATATGAAGCGAAATCAACGTGATTGTTGTTGACAAACGATGGAAATGCGAAAACCCGTTTCAATTTCTCAAACACTTGATATCAGATTATATAACGCGGTGCGAATCTTGTTGTCTCTACACGATAATTATTTGCCGTGTCTTTCGCGTATTACTTGACATCCTTATGATGGATAGATTTTCATTTAGTAAACATATTTCCCTTCTAAAACCACATATTCACAAATGACATCGCCACTCGACTAATCTCCGGATTTGTCTCCAATAAAGAGATTCTACATCATAGATGGGTTCGTGTATCGCACCAGAATTTGTAATTATACTAAAACACATTTAATCAATATATATATATATATATATATATATATATATATATATATATATATATATATATATATATATATATATATATATATATATATATATATATATATATATATATAGCAAGCTCACTAGCGTTGCTCGGGACCGTATCAGACAATGACAAAAATGAAGTTCATGTTTAACATATCCGTTATTCTTAGGATAGAGGGATTTTTGTCATCTACCCTAGGACGAGTATTACACAACATATGTATGAAATAATTGTACCTTTCCCAGGACAGATAATTTAAAACATGTAGATGGAATTTTTTTCCTTAGCTAAGTTAATTGAAAATAATTTGAATAGTTTTCTGGTGTGCTTTTGTATGTATGTAACAGATAATAGCACCTTTGTTTTTTACCTAAGTGCTATTGTGAATAAGCACCTTATTTCTTATATAAATGTCGTACTACCCATATATATTACATGATTTACTGTTTTGATAACTTATGTAGGTCACAGGTAATATTTTTTTCATATGCGTAGTTTATTTCCTGGGTGAGATAATGTACAAGTATATTTTCTGTAATTCAAAAAGAAAGAACTCGATACTTTCAAGTTTTTTTTTGTTGTGCTAAACTTTTAGTGCGTTTAAGGTAAGATCTTTTTTTGATTTTTACCTGATGCTATAGTGAAGAATCACCTTATTTCTTATTCTTGTATTACTCGAATATATAATGTGATTTTCGGTTTTAACAAATGTTATGCACGTCACAAGTAGGATTTTTATATGAGTACAATACTGCACAAGTACCGTATTTCTTTAATAGGATAATATACAAGTACCTTCTTTCTAATTTAATGATGAAATGACTCGATGCTTTTACATAATATTCTGTTGTGCTAACTTTTCTGTATGTCACAGGAGAGAGTTTTCAATTAATTGAAAAAATATGATAATGAATTCCGCTTGTGGTACGTTGATTAATCAGACTATTATTCTCATCTTGGGCTTTATCAAAGCTGTTGGGTTTTATCGTGTGTCCGTAGATCATATAGCAGATTCAATCTTCAGGGGACCATTAGATATTTGTAAGGATTTTCTATGACTCAGTTTTTCGGGATATCTAAACAAATTTTTAATATTAGTGTAAAAATGTTACACGAACCAGGCGATCGATACCCATGCGTAAAAATATCTTAGTGACCCCCGAAGATTGAACCTTCTTTATGATCAACGGACACACCCTAAACTCCATGATCTGAATGATTGTAATGCAGAGCCAACCCGACTTTCCTTAAAAAGAAAGAGAAAATGAAGCATGATTTTAACACCCGCAGAAGGTCGCAGGTTGCAGCGACCGAAACGTTAACACCCAAGATGAGAAAAATAGTCGGATTAATCAACATAACACAAACAGTCATATCTCATCTAAAAAAAAAATCAGAATTTCATTAGAAGTATTCTGCCGTGTTTTCCAGTTTTCTTTTGCTTAAAACAGCATGACTGTCTATATTTATAAGACATATTATTCAGACTTTAATTACGTTGCGAAAACCTGGAAATGAAGTAGGTGATATCGTAAGTTTTGAACAGTTATGTGTTTTTTAGTAAGTAGATGTGCAATTTGCTAGGATTTCTTTGATTATGCTTTTCTATTACATTGCTTTTTGCATTCTGAAATCATTCATCCCCTTTTATGACCCCAGCGCGTTTCGCATTCTTCCCGCATCTTCGCAATCAGGAAATCAATTCCTGTTTTCCTTGGCTTCTCGATCTAAACTTGAAGAGTCTTCAGTCGGGGGACAGCGCCGGCGAATTTGGCAGAGTTTTCCTCGGTAAAGACAATATTGAGTTGTAATCTGAAACCAAGAATTGTGACGCACAGAGAAGGGAAGTGGGTGAGTTCCGAGCGTGTTTGTGATGCAAAGACACAGCAATGCCCATTGTTGGCTTCGCGAGGCAAGGAAGAACCCATCTCTAAAGATGTGTCCTCATCAAAAGCGAAATACACAAAGCAGCGATTAAACAACGTTCGACCAAAGATGGAAAACAGTCAAATTATTATCAAATGAGCAAAACATTAAATTGCAATGATGATAGACTGCATACTTTCCTCAGAACAGTTTCTCATGACAGCTCATACACACACACACAAACACACACTTAGACACTTGCACACACAAACACACACACACACGTATATACATATATACATATATATATATATATATGTATATGATGAGAAATATGGAAATAGTATTCCGACAAAATAGAGAAATAAAAAGCAACAAACCGTATTATGTGTTCATCAACGTTTCTTCTTTATTTCGAGACTTCCTCTGGATCAATGGGATTAAGAAACAAAAAATACCAGTAACAAAATATTTGAAAATGTTTCACGTGAAACATTTTCAAATATTTTTAATTAAAGATTTTGAAATGAATTAAAAATTTTGAAATAAAGAAGAAACGTTGATACGGTGTGTTCCTTTTTATTTCTCTATATATGTATATAAAAGCTTCCATGAGTCTTGACAAACTATGAATACCATCTATGAGAGTGTCTGCGCGTGGAATTTTTTGTGTGAAGAGTTGCGCAATCACTAACTACACGTTTCCTTAGTCAGTGTTGCTAAATACCAGTGGAAAGCGGAGGTTAAAGATGACTGAAATCAATGCTGAAGAAAGCGGCGAGCTCATACAACCCCTAGAATTTACAAAATGGTCACTCACCTGATGCTAACCAGGCTCAGCATTGCTTAACACTTCGGTGATCTTATGAACACCAGTATATCAACATGATCTGACAAAACCGAGATATCAACATGATGTATATATATATATATATATATATATATATATATATATATATATATATATATGTACATATCATGTTGATATACCGGTTTTTTTCGTCAGATCGCCGATGTTAAGCAACGTGGATCCTGGTATTTGGACTAACTCAAAACATTGATTATTCACTGGACGCATAACAGCAGCCAAATAACGAAACGGATAGAATCTCCGACTGTCATTTACGCAATCGGATTTTGATCTTGGCTTGAGGCAGTTACTTATCTAGCCGCACTGATGAGCTGTGAAACAACGCAGCATTAGTGTATGTGGATGACTATAATGTTGCTTATCTTAGGTTAAGAATATTGCGAAGTGATATACAAATTAACATTAACGTATTAAGCGGTTCTCTTTGTGAAAAAAATTGAGCTTAGGTATTTGTACAATGTAAAAACATTGTTAATTCACTGCCCGCATAGCAGCAGCCGAATAACCCATCGGTTTCAAGTTTCGACTCTAATTTTATATATATATATATATATATATATATATACATATGTATATATACATACATATATATATATATATATATATATATATATGTATATATGGGTACTTATTTTTGTGTATATCGGTTAGAAGCGTTGAGTGAAATTTGAAGAATAAAACATGTATAAATACATTTGAAGCCAAAACTGCAACGCGAATTTTTTTTATAAAATAAACGTGTGTTTATTTTTAAAGAAATATATTTCGGAGTAAGACTCCTTTGGCAATCTTTTTTTAACCCCGCAGTTAACAACATCACGTGGACTGTTCATCGAACTATCTTCCACTACATCATGTCGAGGAAGAAGAGAGGAAAAACATTGATAAAGGAGTCTTACTCCGAAATATATTTCTTTTAAAATAAACACCCGTTTATTTTATAAAAAAATTCGCGTTGCAGTTAAGGCTTCAAATGTATTTAAACATGTTATATTCTTCATATATATATATATATATATATATATATATATATATATATATATATATTAAAAATATATTTCTACAGAAATATATATCTGTAGAAATATATTATTATAATATATATCAATCCTTATTTAAGAAGCTATGTAATTACAGAGCAATATAGAGACTAAATGACAAAAAGCTATATTCCAAAATTCATAAAATTGGCCATCTTATAATTTATTCCTTTACTTCAGTTGACTTATACAATTCTTGACATTGTCTTTTTCGAAGTGCAAAATCAATCATAATTATTATATAAATAAGGTAATCTATTATGGCCTTAACTCATTAGAAGAAATAGCAATGATCAATCCGTCCAAAGGAATTGAAATGTGATTTGACATGATTAAAATCTGATTATTGTTATTTCCTTTGGTGAGTTAAGGGCGTAATAGATTCACTGATTGATATAATAATTAAGTGATTGCTTTTGTTCCACGAAACAGACACTCTTACGAATTCTATAAGTCAACTGAATTAACGAATAAATTATAAGATAGTCAACATCATGAATTTAGGAATATAACTTTTTGTCATTTATTCTCTCTAATTTTCTCTCTCTCTAATTATATGTATACATATATATACATTTTGGGATGATTAGGGTCGGAATCGGAAAAACGTGTTCCTGATTCCGATACAAAAAAAAAAAAACTAACATTCTTAAAATTTTTTCTTGGCAGTAAAAACGAACGCAAATTAAAGCATTTATTAGAATTTGTTCATTTACAACATAATATTAAGGGGCACGACATGGGTTATGAATCCCATTCCCACTAGTAATATTGATACTCAGAGTCAATGTTACTATTTTATTGGTCAATTATTTGTAAACAATGTAAATATTCGAGATAAACTCGCCCATTAGATTTGTAAACTTTTAGCACCTATTCGCTAAACACTTGATTATTAAAAGTTTTAAAATGCGCCGCGAAAGTTTTTTAAATTTTGTGGTCTCTCATCGGCTTATCCTATAACAATTGCTATCTTCTTTTACTTTGAACACAGGTAAAAAAAAAATAAATATCTTACAATGAGTGTACGAAAATCTTAAATGAAATACATAAATAGAACATATATAGAAGTTTTATAAGTAAAAGTATAAAATTATAGCTACATAAAAATTTATAGACCCCCCGCCAAAAAAAAAAAAAATGAAAAGAAGAAACTTCGGGCATTTCTTACTGTCACTTACAGAATAAAAACGAAATGAGACACAAATATGTCAAAAAATTGTTACCAACGGTAAGACTCCTCTATCTTTCCAGATGAGATTATTGCGTTTATACTTATTTTAAATCGTATTTTTAGTGAAAAAAAAGGTGGTTACTCTGTTGTAATGGAACGGGAAATTGCTGTCCATAATTCTGCCAGGAGGATACTTGATACCCACTCGAAATCGAAAATGAAACACACGCTAGTAGGAACCCGTCAAGTAAATGTCGACATTCGAACGGAAATATTATATTTTATCAGTATTTTGTTTAATTTTCGATTTTTGAGCGATTAAATTAGATAAAAAGTTAGAATGGACAGAAAGTGTTACTCATTTACGTGAAATGTATATAAGATACTGCTGTCTAACTCGAAATTCTTAACTGATTGCTTCTTTACTTTTCGCCACATAATTATTAAATATTAAATAGAATCGAATAATGCTGGTGTTATTTAGCAAAATGTGTTAATCTATTTGCCATTATTATTATTATTATTATTATTATTATTATTATTATTATTATTGTTATTATTATTATTATTATTATAGAGTTATTATTATTAGTATTAATATTATTATAATTATAGAGTTATTATTATTATTATTATTATTATTATTATTATTATTATTATTATTATAGAGTTATTATTATTATCATGCTATTATTATTATTATTATTAGGGTTATTATTATTATTGTTATTATTAATATTATTGTTATTATCATTATTTTTATTATTATTATTATTATAATTATTGTTATTATTATTGTTATTATTATTATTGTTATTATTATTATTGTTATTTTTATTATTATTATTATTATTATTATTATTATTATTGTTATTATTATTATTTTTATTATTATCATCATTATTATTATTTTTATTATTATTATTATTATTATTATTATTATTATTATTATTTTAATTTTTTTTGTAACGCCAATTAATGTTATAACGGACTAAATTTTTTATAATTTTGGGGAAAAGTATATGCATTTCTTCATAAAGCAAAAGTAGGGAATGGTTTTCTAAATGGTAACATTATTAAGAATGGATCTCCTCTTAGGTAAGCCCCATGTCTTAACAAGATACTGTTACTGCCTTTCACTCCTGATCTGAACACATACCTCAAATAAGTTGCCAAGATTGCTGGTAAAATGGTTGGATGAGTTTACCGCTCCATTAAAATCTCACTGCCGATACAATCCTCCATCTTTATAAGAGCCAAGTGAGCCCTTAAATCGAGTACCGTTGACACATCTTGACAAACTCTGCTCGGCACACCTGTCTTGCCTTGATATAGTGCAAAACCAGCTTCGAATCCTTGTAGGTGATGCCCTTTTCTCTTCTCTTCTATCTCATTCTCAGAAAAGAGACTTTGCTATTTTCATGGCAACTGCTGAACTGAACTCCAATTTACTGTCTCACCTAAGTTAACTTTCACGAAACACACTTGACTAGACACAACCACTGTATCTGCTTTTCCCCACTTTCTATCTGTGCCTTTATTTAAAGTCATATTCCATTGGGTAAAGCTTCTTTCCTAGAACTTTGGAATACTGTTCCGCTCACATGTTTTCCTCCGATGGCAAAGTAAGGCACAAGGTCAGTTTTTAATGTAATGAAAACCTCGCTACCTCCAAAACAGGCATTCTTAAAAGAGTTTTCATTCATTGACCAATGACAGAAAAGATAAATTATATTATCGGAACAAATACTATAGAGTAATAATAATTTTATTTGGAAAAGAAACAAGTAATACACATAAACCGAGGATAAAAAGATTTGGCAAAATTGGCAAATATTTAAATCGTGATTTTTTTCATTTTTAAATAGTCGGAAGAGACTAAATGTACTCGATTAAATATCTATAATGCCTATACACATACATATCTATGATATACCCATATATGTATATGTCTATAGACATCAATGCAAATACACACACACACACACACACATATATACATATATATATATATATATATATATATATATATATATATATATCCAATTGGTTCCAATGTTTGGAAGGAGGGTGTCTCTAGGAGACACGCTGACACATTTTCTGTTTGAACCAGGTGTTTGCAATACAGAGTCCCTGTTGCCTACAGAGCTCCAGAGTTCTTTTACCATTTTCATTTATTTTACCAGTACCGAAGTGACCAATGATGTCAGGCCAGGCAGCATTGTTTGCACCGACTCTGGTGTTGAAGTCTCGGAGTACTAGGCACCAATTGTATCTTGTATTGTGTAGAAAAAAAGACATCGGTTACCACTCCGCCGATGGTGATACCGACCACTCATTCGGGCTGACACAACTCGATCTCCCGAACAAGAAACCTGCACCACATAAGCCAAGTCCACGTCGTAGCCTCAACACGGCTGCAATGAAGAACAACGACATCAGTGCGTTTCGCACTGCACTCGAAAATAAGCTGAGAGATTCTGCGCCAGGGTAAGCAGTGAATCTAGATAAATCCTGGGAAATCCTGCAAACTGCGATGCATGACGTTGCAGTCACATCCTTTGAAACCAAGCGGCCACCTTGCGAAGACTGGATGGCTGCGAATGCAGACATCTTAGAACCTCTACTACTGTTCAAAAACGATGCTCGCAAGAACTAAGTGAGCAGGCCGACACGCAGCACCCTGTCCAAGTTGGAAGAGGCTGGCAGTCAATTCCAGAAAGCTGCTCGACACTGTGCAAACAACTATTTGAACAACATGTGCGACGAAATCCACACCGCTGCAGATTGCGGTAAACTACGTGAGATGTACCGTAGAATCCGCAAAACAACTGGACCGAGCGCGAAGAAAGTTTTCCCTTTAAAATCTACTACAGTGGAGATCATCACTGATTCTACGAAGCAGCTTGAACGCTGGGTGGAGCACTACCCTGTACTATATGGCGAACCGCGCAACATCATAGTTACAGGTTTAAATTCCGCTCCGAACTTCGACACCCTAGTCGAATTGGAAACAGTCCAACTATGTAATAACTCGAAAAAGCTCTCCAACACACGAATGTAGGGAAGGCCCCAGGTACCGACAAGATTCCAGCAGATCTGCTCAAGTGCGACAAGTTCCTGCTCCCGCACCTGTACGACCTCCTTTGTACCAGTTGACACATTGGGAAATTTCCAACAGCTATGAGTGGCCCTGTCGATGGTGCATTAGAATACGCCGACTGCCCCCCTGCAGAGGGTAAAAATCCCTCAATGGGGTCCCGGATATGACCTCAAACTATATCCAGTGTGAGGCCCCCAGAGTTGGGCTTTGGGGAGTGTGGAGCCACCCTTTAATTACCATTGCTTCCAGGTCCACTCTGACCCGGAGTGGTAGTACATGTTAGGGTCCCAACTATGGGTTAAATAGAAACTGACGTGAAAACAACAAATATATTCTATTAAAAAAATTTTCTTCAACATCTTGGGATTCGGCATTAAATAACCCGAAATATATATAGCAAACCGCGTTTATCCAGAATCGCAATGCGGCTTCTGCAGCGGGCGCTCAAACACGGAAATGATATTTTCAGTGCTTCAAATACAGTAAAATGCAAAGAACAACGTATACCTTTCCATATCGCATTTGTGGACCTCACGAATGCTTTTGACATGGTCAGTAGAAATGGTCTGTTTGCCATCCTATAAAAGTTGGGCTGTCCGACAACTCTTCTTAGTTTGATAAGATCGCTCCATGGCAATATTACAGCCGCAGGCTTCTTCGAAGATGACATGTCGGAAACTTCCCCGTCTGCAGATGAGTCAAGCAAGGTTGTGTGTTGGCTCTCACACTTTTTGGCATCTTCTCAGTTCTTCTGCGCCACACTTCTGGAAATCACGAGGACGAAGACAGCGTGTTCCTTGATACTCGCTCTGACGGATGACTTTTTAACTTGGATCGCCTACGCGCCAAAACCAAGATTCGAAGAGTCCTAATACTTGACTGTTGTTTGCAGATGCTGCTGCATTGGTCTCGCACTCCCCAAGTGGCTTCCAGCGGCTGCTTGACAAATTGAGCGCTGCTTGTGCGGAGTTCACACTGGTAATCAGTGTGAAGAAGACAGTCGTGATGCATCAGGGTGACGCATAACCAATCACCATCAATGGCCACGAACTAGAGACTGTCGAGAACTTTGCGTATCTTGGATCCAACATCAACAATGGAGTATCCATTGAACAGGAGCTACAAACGCGCATAGGTAGAGCAGCGTCTACTTTCAACCGACTACGTGAAAGAGCATGGTTCAATAAATACCTCACATCTCGTACAAAAATCCGCATCTACGAATGCTGTGTTTTGAGTACCCTATTGTATGGAACAGAGACTTGGACCACGTATGCGCGTCACGAGAAAAAGACTGAACGTTTACCATCTCCGATGCTTGCTATGTACGATGGACATCAATTGGTGGGATAAAATCACCAAAGAAGAGGTGTTAATACATGCCGACAGCCGCTCCCTGTTCCAGACACTCAAGATCCGACGATCCAAATGGCTTGCACACCAGCGCAGAATGCCCGATGGCCGTCTCCCTAAGGATACCCTCTACAGCGAACTGGCAAATGGAACAAGAAGCCGCGGTCGCCCGTTCTTGCGCTTTAAAGATGTGGCCAAACTGACCTGATCGCTGTTAGCATCGATGTAAATGTGTGAGAGGAGCTAGCTGAAGATATCCCAGCATTGAGGCGTGCCTTAAGTAAAGGTGGCGTAGGACTTGAGAACCTTTGGTTTGAGATGCTGGCGCAGAGAAGACAAAACTAGTGACTCCGTTTACTGTGGCTTGCTTTACTCTTTCGTAGATTTCTTGCCATTATATATATATATATATATATATATATATATATATATTAGATATAAAAAACTAAATTTTAATTCAAATAGGCATAAGACTTATAAAATGAGTGTATATATATATATATATATATATATATATATATATACATAAAATGTATACATATATAGTGTATACGTATATATTCTGAACTTCGGAAAATGCATCGGTAAAAATGGTAGCACTAAAATGGTATGATAAAATAACAGTATAAGAATGGCACTGATAAAAATATCACAGGTAAAATATGCAAAAGTAAATAAATAGATGAGAATCACACTTTGATAACGGCATAAAGCACTGTGAGAGAGATTTTGCTTTTAAGGATTTTACGTCTGAACACACTGATAAACTTGAACAGAAACAATTATAGCGTAAAGAACTCTCCATTGTATTACGTCTTCTGGTGTAGAAATAAGAAAACGATTAAAGCCGTGTTTATCACACTTCCCCGTCATTAGTTACACTTGGAGTTTTTTAAAAACATATTCCACTTGCCAAACCACGTTGTAATCAGTAATGCAGTCGAATATTAAAAAAAGCATTTACTGTATACATTAATATTGTGATGTTAAATATATTTGTGTTACGATTCTACTTAGAAAAAAAAAAGCTATTAGACTATTTAAAATTATTTAAAACATTTTCCCACAAAAAAACATTCCGATTGTAAAAACAATAAATAAATTATTTAAAACTTATTTACAAATAAAACATTCAACGTTTGCTTTACAATATATATAGGCATACGAAAATGGGTTCATGAACAAATATATAACAAATTCATCTTATCCAAGGAAATATCATTTATGCATCTATCCTACTTTCTATTTAACTTATTTTAAAGCATCTATTCGACTCGAAAAAGTAGTAGCGTCAATGTTTGCGTGACGACAAGAAGAAAGGTCGCAATTTAGCTCTGATATTTTTGACGCCTCGATAATGGCTTCGAAGTGAAACGAAATCAAAATACTGGTAGAAACATAACCAATAAAAAGTGTCAAAGCTTCCTGAAATAGAAAAAGGGGGAAACGAAGTAAAGAAAGAGCCCTCGTGCCGAAAATATTTAAATCGGCATCAAAACAACTTAGAAAAGATGCAAGTAAAATAAAACTGCCGAAAATGACGCACTTAATATCAGAATGCTTGTGAACTGTTAATCCCTAAGTCTGACATACAGTAAAAAGTGTTTTAAATCTGTAACTAAATAACTAAAACAATGCTTCACAGTAAAAACTGCCAAAGCCAATCGTTACCGTTACAGAATTCAGCAGCATTGGCAGGAGAGAAATAACCAGCGCTTATTTTTAAATCAACTAGAGGGGATTGAAAGAGAAAAAATACATCATGCCTGATGTTGATCCATCTTATATATTCTGAGGAAGCATTTTTAGGAAAAGGATTTTCAATATCAAGAAGATGCATAATTGGACAAAGATATTGAAAGGAGGTATCCTTTACAACAAAACGATAAATGAACGTAACAATCATAGTTGAGATGCTGACGGTTAAAATGAAAAGCGTTATTTTTTGTTTTTTAAATTAGATTGTACCTTTAAGGAGATAACTTTTCTTAAACCGTCCAGATTTTCACCCACTTTCTACAAAAATCTTAAATGACTGACAACAAATAGCTTCACTTAGTCTTGATCAGTAAAGAACATACAAAAGGAGAGAAGTAGTAAAAGTATCATCTAGCATATGTATATATGGTCATTCGGTCAAAAATATTTGCTGTCTGAGAAACAACACTGATTCTATCACGAGGTACTCAGGATGACCTCATGTTTGATAAAATAACCCTGTGAAACCGCAAATGACAATTTACTAACCCTACCGTAGGCTGGTTAGATCATATGAAAACATTTATGGCTACTCAAATGTTGGGAAATATTTGGAGTAGCGCCTCATCAGATATACACAGTGGAACGATAAAATTGTCTCTCTAGAAAGCACGACATGATTTCATTTCCATTTGATTAAAACCAGATTTTCTTTCGTTGGAAATTATCTAATAGTAAACCAGTTGTGTACATCATAAGATCAATAGGAGGATTCTATCATATCTAAAAGCGACACAATTTCCAGCGATTGAGATCGAAGATCGTCTACCACTTATTCTCTCTACTGATCCGTTATGAAAACAGCACACTCCAAATGCAAATGTGGACGGTCCAATGCTTGAGGACAAAGCTCAAAGAAGTCTCCGGCCACAGTTATGGCCATTAGTGTGGTTCCTAGTGAGGGCAGCATCATGGCACCTCATATTTCGAAGTCGGCTTCAAAGTCACACCAAAGTGCAACTTGTTGTGCTGATGGGTGTGGTGATCCCCTAGTGCAGTCAGGTGGCCACTGGCAGAGCCTGATTGTGGTAGCAGGTCTTGGCGGCGGTCTGCAAGTCCAAATAGACTCAGCCTTAGTTTTAAAAAGTACTACGAATTTGTACCCTTCTATAACTTGCTCCCTCTCTTCCTGACCTTAACTCGTTGGACAACCTTCTTTGGTCATTCATCGAGAACATCAACTACATCGCCTCACACAACACCAAAGTCAACCTGATCGTCGCCATCCGTCGAGTATTCGCCGAATATTCGCTGAACCAATGATAGTGCTTGTAGAAAAGGATATGCTCCCTGTCCCGGGCCCATATCTAGGCGGTGATTGAGGCTGAATGCGGCTACATTGATTAGATATCAGCTTAACTTCAAAATCAAATTACGTGAATTGATTTTATTAATAAAAGTTCCAAAATTATGCCGTAGTGTTGTTTTCTTTAAAACATAATGACTTCGGAAAACAATTTTCATTGATGAAAATATGAATTAGTCAAAGTGAAACTTAAGAAGACAGGGGTTTTCGAGGTCGGTAGTTTCCCCGCTTTACCCATTGTCATTAACGTGATCCCATGGACAATTATTTTACGAAATGTGGAAGCAGTATATGAATTTGGGAAAAGGACTTTTACAGTGAACCATATACTACTAATATATGAACTTATCATTGTAGTTAAATTCATAAAGTTTACATATATTACATTGTAGGACTTGAGTGAATCTGTCATATTATATTCATGTTCATATTCATGTTGAGCTAATATAACGCATGCCGATATATTATGCGCTTAGACTATTCGCTTATCATACATACACTGCAAATTTGAGATTCTGCAGTTTTGTTAATGTAGCGTTTCATTTTTGGAAGTAATGAGACGCAGCTTGATATGTCAATGAATGATATAACATTGTTTAGTAATGACATAAGATAACATTTTTCATCACATCAAGTACTATTCTTGTATTGAAAAGTAAGCAGCTGGCCCGCTCAGATAGCCTCGTAGTTCTAACAAAGTACCTTACAAAGAATAATTATTTAGCTTGCAAATTAAAACAAAGCCACAACCAAGCAAAAGATGCGTTACTCTTAAATTGCCCCTCTGCATGCGGAATAAAATATAGATGATCTATGTCATCACAGCATCTACTATTCGATATACTGCTAATATACGTGACAAAATATAGATGAATTAACATTTATGGACGCACAAACACATAAAAATGCTTATAATTTTTTAGCTTTGCTAAGAAAGGAGATGGAGATCGAGTGTTTCTTTCCGGAAAAGAAAGTGACCGGGGCTTATATAGTGTTTAATATATCATAATTAATATATTCCTTGAAGTAATGAAACTCTTCTTCATAAAGTTAAAGAGAAAAAATACTAAGACTTGGCGTAAAAGCGTTTCAGTGGTTTCAATGGGAAGGGGAAAATTATTAAAAAGGACACTACACATTGTATTATTCAAAATTACTTAATTTTGAGGTAACGACAGCTGAAATTGTTTGGTCAGAGATGATCTTAAAAGATCTACTGAGAGTATTTAGTGGCAAGCCAGGCACAAAACACTCACACTAAACCTTTCAACACGCATAGATAAAACTGGAGAATCACAAATTTGTGAAGTGTGTTATTAAAGAAAGGAGAATAAAACAATTGCGCACACTATACCAGAATCGCCTATGCTAACTCAGTATCAATATGAAAATTGAAACTCGACAAATTCGTTCATGTCCTACACAGGAATATATGCGAACACTATGAATTAGACCAGAATGTGAACTGGAATGAATATAAACCAGAACTGATAAAGGAAATGGGGTAATGTCAAACTTCTCTGTAGCCGAGTTATAATGTCATACAATATTACAAACCTAACAAAATGTGTCTAAAGACAAGACAAAAAAAAAGAACACGCTTAATCATTGACATATCTTTTCGAAAATTCACGCAAAAGACCAAGAAAAACTAAATAAATATCAAGATCTGAAATGAGTATATGCGTATAAAATGTACAGAAGTTTAGGTGATTCCCATTATAATTAGAACGCTCAGAAAGTAAACGAAAATCCACGATATAGAGCTTTGTCAGATTGACGAACCAAATGTTAACCTATTATGAAAAAAGGGTTGCTTGCTAAAAAGGTAGAACTTGAATGTCTAACGCCAAAGGATTGATCTAGTGCCAAATGCAAATCAAACTAAAACATCATAAAACTTACTACTACTACTACTACTACTACTACTACTACTACTACTACTACTACTACTAACAATAATAATAATATAATAATAATAATAATAATAATAATAATCATGAAGCGATATATATTAATATATTTAATTAAATGACTATAAAATCGATATTAACTTTAAATTAACTAGGTTTAAAACATCATTTCTTTTATGCCATTTTTCCGGTTTGTTTTCATTTTGAAAAAAAAAATTATTCGCGAAATTGCAGATATATTACTTTCAGTTACGTAAAACAGTAAGTCCCATATTTACTGATTATTATTTATATATTTTTTTAATATATAATATGGTTTTAATAAGTTCACTTTTCATGATTGTATATGATTGTTGCTGTACAATGAATAGATATACAAATAAGTTTACGATTCACATTCGCTCTGTTTGTTTGGATGTTTTCGTTCATACGTCCGACAACTTTAATACCTGCTATTCTACAATGCTGCAGCATTCTTATATTTTACATATTTTTTACCAGTAATGCTTCTAGCAAACTACCTTTCTACTCTCTCTCTCTCTCTCTCATATATATATATATATATATATATATATATATATATATATATATATATATATATATATATATAGGGTTATATGTAAAAAGTAAACATCAACAACCATTTTATAATTTATGGATACGTACGTTTCTAACTTATGCTCTCTTTAGTGTAGGATATGGAAATCAATGAAAGTCATGAGAGTCGTACAAAGTCATTGTTGAATCCATAAGATCCTATTTTACTTCCAGGACATCAGACAGTAACGCAAGAAGATAAATATGTGTGTCTATTTTGTATAATGATAACATAGCATAAATGTCTGTTTTTTTTTGTTTGTTTGTTCACAATTACTGTTTCAGAAATTATTTTTCATTATGATATATCACTACTGATGCAATTCTTTATCTATATAAGAGCTAGGTACGTCCAAGGATGGAATACTGTTGCCACATCTGCGCAGGAGCTGCTAGAAAGGACTTGTCCTGCCTTGATAGAGTTCAAAATAGACTTCGTAGCCTCGTAGGGGATGTCCTTTTCTCTTTCTTGCAACCACTATCTCACAGAAGAGATGTTGCGAGTTTGTCTCTGCTGTATCGTTTTTTTCATGGAATGTGTTCGACTGAGCTTCAATCTATGGTCACCCCTCGCCAAATTTTTACAAGAAAAACTCGTCTAGCTGAAAACACCATCAATAATTCCCTCCGACTCTTTATCTGTGACTAAACCTAAACGTAGATTCCATGAGCAAAGCTTCTTTCTACGAACTCCACGCCTGTGGAATTATCTTCCGTTTTCCTGCTCTCCAGCTAACTACAATGTGGTTGTCTTCAAGTCTAATGTAAACAAGTTCTTGATGAGCTGTTCCACTTGTTAACAAATTTACCGAATTTCCATTACTAACGATTACTATATTGTCAAATTTCTACTGTACACTCTTTAACCCTTATCCTCGAGTGCCCTCTTGGCCTTGATACGTGGTGATGCATATGTAAAAAACAGATGATGGAGAGAAGAAAAGAAATATACAATTTGACGAAGAAAATGAACAAAGTGAAGTAGTAGTAGTAGTAGGAGGAGGAGGAGGAGGAGGAGGAGGAGTCAAATCATATTAATAATAATAGTAATAATAAGAAGAAAAAGAAGAAAAAGAAGAAAAAGAAGGACACCATAAATTAAAATATGAATATAAAAGTTAAAGAGTAAAGCAAAGAAAAAAATGGAAAAGAAACACATAATAAACAAATATATCTCTACAATTATATGAATGCAACTTTCTTTGTGTGTGTTAGAGTTCGTTTCTAATAGACTCCGAAACGGCTGAAAAGAGTTCCTCTAATATTTATAGAACTTTTGTGTATAGGTATGGTAGTGACATTAGTTAAGTTTTATCTTAGAATGCTCCCGATAATTACCGATAATCTAAACGGTTATTTACATTTATCTATCACCGGCGGAGCCATCTCCTCCATGTTGTCGCTTAGAAACAATGATAGAACAACGGCCGTGAAAACGATCCTGTGGGTAAATTAATAGTTTTTTTTTTTCGTTGTTTTTTTTTTTTTTTTTTTTTGTATGACGTGGTCTGTACGTTCAACCTCTGTACGTAAATTTCTTTTTTTTTTTCATTAAATGCAAAGAATTTTATAAGACTTGAGAATTTACGTGTTTTTCTTCTTAATTCAAATGTTTTTTTTGCGTGAAATATTCAGTAGGTTCAAACCCCGCACGTGAATTTCTTAATGTGTTTCTTTTTTCGTGAACTGGAAAGAAGTCTATATAGAACAATATTATAAATTAAAAAGTAGATTCTCTAGAGTGCAATGTAGAATAACATATGTTTTGAACTAAGTTACTCCCCGGGCGATTTCACAAATTTCGATAACAATGAAAATATAGGAGTGTGAACTATTCAATTCATTGATCTCCATTCAATGCCGGGTAACGTCGAATCTCACTGCTAGTATTTGGTAAATAAACAATGCACTATTATACATTATCTCGTAATCATCTTCGTATTTAATTTATTAATTAAAAACGAAGATGATAACGAGATGAACAAGAAAAAAGAGAAGTAAATATATAAAAGGGAGAAGAAGAAGAAGAAGAAGAAGAAGAAAAGAAGAAGCAGAAGAAGAAGAAGAAGAAGAAGAAGGAAAATACGAGGAAGAAGAAGAAGAAAACGAGAAGAAGAAGAACGAGGAGATAAAAAAGAAAAAAGAAAAAGAAGAAAAATATGAATAAGAAGAAGAATAAGAAAAAGAAGGAGAAGAAAAAGAAGAAACAGAAGGAGAAGAAGAAAAAGAAGGACGAGAACGAGAAGAAAAAGAAGACGGAAAAGAAGAAGAAAAAGAAGAGGAAGAAGAAGAAAAAGAAAAAGAAGGAAAAGAAGAAAAAGAAAAAAGAAGAAGAAAAAAGAAGAGGAAGAACGAGAAGAAGAACGAAAAGAAAAAGAAGGAAAAGAAGAAGAAAGAAGAAGAAGAAGAAAAAAAAGAAAAGGAAGAAGAAGAAGAAATATGAGAAAAGAAATAATAAGAAGAGGGAGATGAAGAAGTAAAGAACGCATAATAATCGTAAGAAGGAGACAAAGCGAACAGAAATTGTCTACAAAATGGCGTGGAGTAGAATGACACGGGGCGATCCACGATAAATGAAGGAGGAAATTTGAGGCGAGAGATGAAGACGTAGAAAAGTTTGAATAAGTGTGAGGCCACAGTTTTATGTTTCCATGCGGTTAGCTCGACAAATCGACGAAACTAGTCATCCTTTGTGGCTGGGTGGGCGGACGTAGGCGATTCTGTAGCACCCCCATCCATTTAACGACTGCCACAATTATTCAGCATCCTCCTACTTTTAGACATGTTTCATTGCATTATATCTGTATTCATTAATGTACACCATCTATGCATACGCATTTTATTTCTATTGTCCAGAAACTGTGACGCACATATTTAGATTTTCTCTTTTCATAACTAAAAACAATATAATTCCTTACTTTTCCGTATTTCATTATTATTATTACTTACTTACATATTTAATTACTTAACAACATATGTAATTACTTACTTACTCACTGGGAGTTCGCACAGAAGTAATGATCAATGATCACTCACTGAGAATAACTGGTGGTGTTCCTTGCAGTCTAGCTGACAGCAAGTATCTCAGATAAGTTAGTCTTATTGCAACATCAACTTTTAGCGGAGGTCTGGTTAGTGTTTTCTCTCCTACGTCTTTGTATCTCCCTTAATCCTTCTCAATTTAATTTCGTGTTATTTTGTGCCAGCAGTATATTTTAATTTTCTTGTCTGTGTGTGGGGGGGAGGGTCTTAGTAAATTTTCTAGTGCAAAAGACAAACAGAAAGTCAAACAACTCACTGAAAAATTATAGAGTAGGATGTATACTGTATTACCTTCATAATTGGTCAGCGAATGTAGTACGTTCCTCATAATATCATAGTCTGTTCCTAGCGAACATGTGCAACTAGGAGTAGCATATTTGCTATTATATATATATTTGTATATTTTAGCAGCAATTTATTTTTCAAGCACATCAAATTGAACACGACAGAGTTATACTTTTTTTTCCGAATTTTCTGGCTAGGTTTTCGATTCGCAAAGCAAACCTTTTTAATTGCACACGACGACTAAAATTACTAGATTCCACACTTATCAAACAACTACAGCCTTTTTTTTTTAACCGACCCTTATTTAACGCTGGGGCAGAAATACTAAGAGTATTTAATAACTAACGAGAAAATAAATAAACTATAATATCAGAACATTGAAATAAAATCTAAAAATAATTCACCCCTAATCATATTCACCCACCATTTCACCAATAAAAAGAAAGTATAAATACACTTAGCGTAAAAGGAAAAGAAAACGGCAACAACCGCTCCTGATGATAAAGGAGGCACCGATAGAAAGCGCTTGAGAAGAATAAGGCCGAACAACAATTTTTGGGCGTCATTCTGTACAACGTGCTAATTTAAATAAATAAAAAAACTGTTTGGCGAATCGAAAAGATATCTAGAAAATTCGGAAAAATGAATAACTCTGTCGTGTCAGATGTACTATATATATATATATATATATATATATATATATATATATATATATATATATATGTATATATATATATATATATTATATTATATATATATATCAGTATGATCTGTTCATTTGTGTTAGTGATTAGCTTTTACATAAAGCAATATATATGTTCAAACTGTCTTATATATATATGTATATATATATATGTATATATATGTATGTATATGTATATATATATATGCACGTACATATATATATATATATATATATATATATATGTATTATTTTTAAAATATGATAAGCCACTGCCACGTGTTTCGTCGTCATCAGAATAGCTGAATCTAGAGAGCCACTCTGATGAGTCGGAGAAGACGAAACACGTGGCAGTAGATAACAATATTTTTAAAATAATATAAATTCCGCTCCCCATTTAAGGGGTACCAAATTGGTCAAGTGGAAAATTATTCCCAACTCGCATTTAGGCAAAAAGGCACGTTCGTATAAATAATTGAATCTATTCAAAAAGTATCGCTAACAAAAACAAGTCAAAGCATCTCTCTCTCTCTTTCTTTCTCTCTCTCGCTTTCTATCTATCTATCTATATATATATATATATATATATACATATATATATATAACGAGAGTGAGAGAGAGGGAGGGAGAGAGATAGAAATTGAAAGCGAGAGAAAGAGGGAGCTAACACATTTATGTTTTTCCTATTTTCTATGAGTAATGTAAGTCATACGTGTTATATTACATTAAGATGGTTACAGAGAATAATAGGAGTGTAACTCTGCACACACACACACACACACACACACACACATATATATATATATATATATATGAGAAGACGTATGTATGTATATACATATAAAAGCACTCTAAACTATATTTATTATTAAGCATTGAAACACATATTCTTCAACGAGTCGTTAGCGTTCTGCATTAAGCTTACCTACAAACAGGTTTGTCCATTAATAATTGCATGAATCAATGCTAATATATTGCCAACTTTTCGACGAATGTCCAGGTTGGTTTCTATAGCTCGACCAAATAAGTAATATCTGTGCGACTTCGGTAAATGGCAGCACCCCCCCACACACACACCGACTCACTGTTGGTCGAAAAATGAATTAACGCAGACGCAGACGCTGAGTTAACTTAAAGAATTGTCTTCAATGTATTTACCTTATCGAGTTATCAATGCGCATGCGCAGACAATTTAATCATTTCGTCATCATCGTCGTCGTCGCGGCGTTGCTCAATTGGTCGTGCTTACTTACAAAATCAAAAGCAAATATTGTGCCACCATTCACTTTCTACTGATTTGTTACATATAGAAACAATTACGAAGAAACGGTTTCACATATATATATGCAATTGAAGATAAAATGAAACTAGAACTTATAAACTATATACCATAGCCATACGTTCACATTATATATATATATATATATATATATATATATATATATATATATATATAGAGAGAGAGAGAGAGAGAGAGAGAGAGACATAATGAGACATGATGAGTATGTAAGTACATCCACTAGACCATCTGTAAACATCCAATGTAGCAGCAAATCCTGGGAACATCAATCTGAAAGAACAGCTGGAAATGACTTATATACCATACATTACGACCATGTAATCCCTACAGCCACCTACCTTGAAAATGCTGCTGTGAAATCTGACAGAGTTATATGAAATAAGTCTTAGAGAGTTGCAACCTTGGTTGAAGTGAGTGTCGCTAATGATGGAGGTCGTGATAGGGCGGACAGGGAGAAACAGACCAAATATCAAGGTCTCATTTATTATATGAAAAGAAACTGGAATCTCAATCACATCAGTTATAGCTGCACAGGGTTTATGAAGAAGGAACTGAAGTCCTACCTAACTAATATTCCTGGGGAACCAAGTGTAAAAGAGATCCAGACAATTGCTCCTAAGAGAAGAACGAGGGTACTAAAAGTAGCGCTCGGTTGGTTTAAATAAAAAGCAGGGCAACGTTGGAGGCTGGTTTGGCTGCCTCACAGCCAGCGTTACAATCTTCAAAGGAAGAACATAAAACATAGTGTGTATAAATATAGAAAATTCGAGCTATACTTTCTCGCAAACCGGGAAATTTTATCGGCTGCACCATTAATCAAGAATTATTTCCGAATTACACAATAAATCGTCGCCCTATAACATTAAATCTTCGTTAAAATCTTTAAGTACTCAGTCAATCAGAGGCTAGCCTTCCCCTTATAAATGATAAGCTCATTTCTGAACAAGAATATGGATTAAGGCGAGCACGGATATTTAAACCGTAATTTCTGAACACATCTACTATGCAATCAATAAGGTAGTAGAAGTTGTATCTAAAGACCTTGATATATACGAACCCATTAACAATATCTGGAATGCCCGGTTTCTCAAGACAATTAAATCGTATAGTATCTCTTATTATTCCTAATATTCATAAATGAACACTCTGATAAAATTATGTCTGGCTATATTTGGTAATACGCCACGCTCTATAATAGATGTTAGGGAATAATAAATGTACATATATGCAAGCCAATAGAGGAAATAATAGAAAACGACCATCAGTCATTAGTGGAATTGGGACGTAAGTGGTAACATTTCATTCTACGAAGTCTGAGCTTCTTTTCTAAAACGGTTACACAAAAACTTTACCAGCCACCGATTTCCATGAGAAATAACACCTTACCTGAGAGTTTATATTTCACACTTTCAGAATAACATTAACAGGCAACATGCACGGTTAATGTAAAGAAAGTAAGCTCCTTTCGCTGTGCTAGTGAATTTCTCACCCCAGGGAGTATACTATATATATATATATATATATATATATATATATATATATATATATATATACATACACAATCCTGGTCAAAGTCATAAGACTACTTAAGAAAGTAAGCGTTTACGCATATTATCGAATTTTTAATCAAACAAATTTTTGAAACCATTGCTAAAAGTGAAAATATGATGGGAAAAAAAATGAAATCTGCTTTATTCGAATCCTTAACACTGATCTAATAATTATTTTTTAAAAAACAAACATTTCCATCTGGCCAAAATAATAAAGCCACTGATAATTTATCTAACAAAAGGCAATTATAAATTGTTCCTTTATCGAATCATACGGGGTTCCATCCTTGAACACTTCTTTTGCCATCCATCCCCAAAGATTTTCAATGGAATTGATGCCTGGAGAACATGCTGGATGATCCAACAATTCTATATTATTTGAAGAAAAGTATTCTCGTGTTTCTCAAGAAGTATGTATGGCAGCGTTGTCTTGCTAGAAAATCCAATTTTTCAGTCCTGATAGAAGCATTTTCAAGCATTGAAATGCACTTCAATGAGGTTTTCCGGCCTTTCACTATTGCAACTTTAGGGTTCCAGCTGACGAGAAAGCTATGCCGAGTTGAAAAAGTCTATTTGGCCAAATTTTTATCATGCCAATAGTGTTGAAATCCATCTGGACGATCTAGATTAAACTTTTTCTCATCGGAGAAAATTACATTTTTCCACTTGTCTTCATCCCAAGTTTGGTATTTGGCGGCATATTTAATCGGTTAATTTGGGGCTGTTCAAGAGGACGTGGTTTCTGCAGTCGCTTGAAATGATTGAAACCCTTCATTTTAAGATGCCTTCTGATAGTTTTAGGATTACATTATGCAGATGTTTGGTTTTCAATCGACTTGAGCTCATACTGGAGTTTTTTTTTAACTTCTTCTGATACAGCGATCAAGTGATGGGGTTATTTTGTTTTGGTCGACCTGGACTCTTTTTGTACCCATATTGGCCTGGATTTCTTTTAAAAAATTGGTGATGACCGTTTTGCTACGATTCACTTGGTTTGCAATCGATCTATGGGAGAGTCCACCCCTATTAAGCTCAAAGATCCTTCCTCTCTCAAACTCTGATAATGGTTTCCCTTTTGCTATTTATAATTTAGTAAGATTTTTTTTATACATTAACAAGTTGCTTTTAGAAACATAGAAAGCTTTTCGTATTATTTTTTTCAAAACTAGCCGATTTTACTAAAGTGGTCGTATAATTTTGACCAGGTGAAAATGTTTGTTTTTTAAAATATAATTATTAGATCAGGGTAAAGGTTTCGAATGAAGCAGATTTCATTTTTTCCCATCATATTTTTCATTTTGGCAATGGTTTCAACCATTTGTTTGATTAAAAATTCGATATTATGCATAAACGCTTACTTTTTTAAGTGGCCCTATGATTTTGACAAGGACAGTATATATATATATATATATATATATATATATATATATATATATATATATATATAAAGTTTACTCAAGTGGCAATACAGAATTAAGTTATAAATGCGCAAAAATTGAACACACGCACGAGCGAAAACTAACATAGCGACCACTGAAACCAATACGGAATATATATATATATATATATATATATATATATATATATACCAATACGGAATATATATATATGTGTATATATATATATATATATACACACATGCCCCTTCAGTCTTTGACGACGGGATGCCTGCGTGTGAAATATATATATATATATATATATATATATATATATATATATATATATATATATATATATATATATATATATATATATATATATATATATATATATATATATATATATATATATATATATATATATATATATATATATATATATATATATATATATATATATATATATATATATATATATATATATATATATATATATATATATATATATATATATATATATATATATATATATATATATATATATATATATATATATATATATATATATATATATATATATATATATATATATATATATATATATATATATATATATATATATATATATATATATATATATATATATATATATATATATATATATATATATATATATATATATATATATATATATATATATATATATATATATATATATATATATATATATATATATATATATATATATATATATATATATATATATATATATATATATATATATATATATATATATATATATATATATATATATATATATATATATATATATATATATATATATATATATATATATATATATATATATATATATATATATATATATATATATATATATATATATATATATATATATATATATATATATATATATATATATATATATATATATATATTTCACACGCAGGCATCCCGTCGTCAAAGACTGAAGGGGCATGTGTATATATATATATATATATATACACACATGCCCCTGCGGGATGCCTGCGTGTGAATTTTTTTTTCTTTGTGTGAGTGGTAGGAGGCGCGCAATCTCCAAAAACACTTCTCCTGAATCGACATTGTTTAATACTAGTGACAGGTGAAGTGTATGTACAGGACGACTAGACACAAATGCCGAGATAAGCTTAGAACGAATACAACGCATAGAATACCCAAATTGTAACCCATCTGGTACTGATTGGCTCAGCATTGCTTAACTTCGATGATATGACTAGAACCGGTGTGTCAACGCGATTATGCCGTATATATATATATATATATATATATATATATATATATATATATATATATATATATATATATATAGTAGTAGTTCTCGTTCGGCGTTGCCTGGTCGTACAAGACGCTTAAATATGATATTTTAATTTATGCATATTGGCTATGTATTATATTAAAATAAATCCATTGATTATTACATATAACGAGGTGGACTAATTCGTAACGAAAAAAAAATGTACGACAATGTCGTTCATTAAATTCCATCTGTGATTGTTTACAATATCACGTCAGCTGATATTTGGGCTTGACGATTAATGGCCTGGAAAAGTCATTTCTGATTAACATTATTTTAAATAGGGCAAACGACGCAATGAATTATGGCAATTTTAAATGATACCTATCATTTTTATCGTAAATTTATCCTAAATTGTATTCATTAATAAGAAAACATTAAGGCGAAATGGTGAGGTATATCTGGGCTTAATCAGGAGACTAATCGATGTATAGTGGAACGCTCTACCACTGACCTATATCTCCAGATGACAATAAATCTGTTGGTTTTTTATGGAAACAATAATTTTCTGATATTTTATCATTTCCCTTGGTCGGGGTTACGTAAAATATTTCCATGTAGAGTATATTTACGATCGGAATTGTTTTGGATTTCCGATCCTTATCGGATGAATTTCTGTGAAAAAAAAAAACATGTTTAAGACCACTTCCTGTAATATACCTTACCTTTCTGTGAAAATTGCATGAGATAGGATTAGCTGCTTCGGAATATATGTGAGAGGGAATTCTCACACACACATACAAAGTGACTTTTATATACTAGTAAAGATAAATATAATTCGTCCACGCTTGGAATATTGTTGCCACATGTGGCTAGTGTGTCTACCACTATGCTCTCTTTCTTGTAGACAACTCCGAATCAATTAAAACATGTAATAGATTTTGCACTATTGGCCAAACTCTCTCATCGTCGCAATTTTGCATTCCTGAACCTTTTTTTTAGTAAGTGTTTTAATGAACTGTGTTATGAGGATTTCATAGCGTTTTTCTCCCCTCGGCGTATATGTGACCTTTGCACGTGACCTTACACGACCTTAACCCTCTGATCGCGGCCCAGTTATTATCTTAACCCTGGGTCGATGCCCAATTATGACTATCCTAGTCACCGGGTAATTAATTATGTCGACTGGGCAACCAGGTCTGCCAACCGTTGGTACGTCGCGTCACCCCGTGAGTCCCCGTCAAGGCGTTGGAGGACTCTTCTCGGTGGCACGGTCCCCAAGGCCTGTTCTTCTTGATCGTCTAGTTGGTCGTCCTGTTGACTGTGTGTTCGTTGACGGGAACGGGGTCACAAGTGGCAAGTAAAGGATATAACGTTACATGGAACAACAACACATCAGCAAACAAACTCCGGAGGTTGGTTGATATATAATGTATTTAGGAAATTCATAAATGATTATCTACAGACGTATGTACAATTGAAGATTAAATGGAAGCAAGCAATTAGATTTGTGAATGAGCTTCTTGTTGTTGAAATACTCGGTCGGAGTCGCGGACCGTTGTAATTATCGTAAAGGTGTTCTGGCTAGTCTCTTCCTATGTCCTCTGAATTCCATTAAGTTGCAAATTGAGCTCTTTGGCGACCAGCGAGGGGGAGAGAGAAGTTGGGTGGCTGGATTCCTCTACCGAGATATTTTTCTCTGTCTCTCCAAAGACCTCTCTCTGTCTTCTCTCTTCTTCTATCTCCTTCTATCTGATTAAATCGAGTTTTACAGATATTATATAGTAAAACCCTTGAATAATGACGACGCCTACGTTCGTCTTCGACCAATCAAATTGATTGATAACAATCCACCTGATTCCTTCTCATTGGTCAATTTAGCCTGTGGCAGGTATTATTTTTCCGCCCCCAATTTCCAAAATCAAATTGACTCCTCCCCAACCTGCCTGACCCCTCCTTCTCGATAATGGTTTTTTTCCATATTATCAACTGATAATCGGAGCAAATATTATTTTTTAGCTTGTAATAGATCACCAGCTTTCATCTATTTAAAAATATCCGTTTGATCTTCTTTCCCCTTTGAATTATTTGTTTTGTAAAAACATCCGTGTGATTTTTAAAAGAAATATTCTTTACATGTCAGAATTCCCCTTAGCGCCCAAAACAATTTGCTAAAAGACATTTTTAGATAATTCATATTGAAAAACAATTCATGTCGAACCTTGGGCTGACGTCATTTATTCTTTCATCAGGCCTGATCTGTTTCGTGTGTGTGTGTGTTTCTCAGATCAAAAACGATCCGACATTTCACCTGTCAAACAACACATTTCAAGCCGACCGACATTTCCAATCTCCGTTTCGGAATATTTTGTGTTGGCTCGTTTAGTTCAAATGCGAGCGTATTTTGGTTCAAAAATGTTTTAAGTAATCTTTCGCTTTGAAGTTTAGCATGCTATTTCTATTTTTATCCCCCGACCGTATGGTATCTCAACAACAAGATTTTGACACATAAAAATATTGACTAAAAAAAAAAATGTTTTTTCTGTAATCGGTGTTCGCCCTGGGTTGAATATTATATTCAACACAAAAAACGTCACATCGACCCTACTGATCTGATGTGGCCCCTCTTTGGTGTTACATATACACACCTGGGTAAGCCAACAAACAACAAATTCTCACCACTTCCCTATTGAACTTCATATTTGCTAGAAACTTTCTATTCTAGTTCATCCTCTGGGATTTACAAGAAATTCAGAATTGCATTTTAAGTATCGCTTAAAATAAAAATTGAACCTGCAACGTCGCTTATAACTTATTTTTTAAAAGTACTTTATCCCATGTGGCAAACGCAAAATAATGTTTTGCGTGTAAACAATTGTTCGAATAATCCAAATAATACGATTTACTTTATTGCTTTTACGTTTTTAGGGTGAGTGCTACATGCCACTTCCGATTCGACATCATGAACTTTCCCTGATTTGGGAAAATTTTATCGAAATAAGACTTACACGCGCATCAATATTTTATATTTTAATCTAATGCATAGAAACCGGAATTTAATATTGTTTGCATATGTTTTGGTAATACAATTAACATGATACATTCAGTGTTGTTTTAAATGAAAGAACACTCTAATCCGAGGCCTTTGTCCCTAACCTCTGAGACGAACAAGCAATATTATCTAAACATTTAATCCTTTTTTAGTACTTGAAAGTATTAGAATTCTCTTCACACAAGATGATTCTTAAGCAATCTGCCCATCCCAAATCATATATATATATATATATATATATATATATATATATATATATATATATATATACTAGCAAACAACTAGTAAATTCACTATACCTTTTTATCGTTTACTGGAATTGGCCTGGAATTTATATTCGAGAGTTTAAGAGATAATTTTATACATAGAAATGAGCAAAAAGCACACGCGCACACACACACACACATACATAAACCACTCCCATACACACTCACGTAAAAATGCCTATATATATATATATATATATATATACATATATATATACATATATATATGTGTGTATGTGTGTATGTGTAGCTGTGTGTGTGGCGGCGTGTGTGTCTGTGCGTATAAACTCTGCCATTGTTACTGTTCTAATGTTTCTATCTCGTATTATTGTGGACAACTGATGTTGGTTGTATGATTTAATTCAATAATTATATCTTTTTTTATGACGCATTTTCTCTTCGCTATTCTGAGAAGCCATCGTAACTGATCATACGTTAATCAAATAAGCGATGAAGATAAAAATGCTAAGTGTTTGTCTATTGTGTGCAAGCTGCTTAGAAAGAAAAAAAATGTAAACCATGTGAAACAAGAAAAGAAAATAATATAACACATCAATTTCTTCTTTTCTCATCGTGTTGTCTAAGATGTTTTAATCGCAGATTTGGTTTAATTTCTTTCTTCATTCCGTAAACCCATCCTACAGAATTCTGAAAATCAGACATGCTTAATAACCAACAATCACCTTGAAGACAAACCCAACTTAAAGATATTTGTTTTTTTACTGTTTGTTTCGCCACAAACAAGGCATATTGCCAATTGGAATATAATGGAGTACTATTTGCGATTATATCCAATAGAGATTTGTGGGGAGTTTAGCACCGAGATATATATTTGCATTACATTTAAACTCTAGTAACACACTATGACATACCTGTTGTTGCCAGATCACCAAAGTTAAGCAATAATGAGTTTTGCCCGTATAAGATAGGTGACAATATGAGAAGGATATGCGCTGTATGTACCGTGCCAAGTCGTAGACATTTCTAGGTTGGTATCTGAGGGATAGCGTTTAACTCACTGGTGGATATGCACCCCTGAAATAAGACAGAAAAGTAAAGAATACCATAGCCTTTACTTGTCTTCCAGAGATGACCATGGCTCTACTACTTGTACAGCCGTGGTAGCCAACGCTGATAAACAGCAGGCCCACTGATGATAATGTTAGGACAGTTGGGGAAGCATGGAACAGTTAGGGAATTCCAAAGTCTAACAGCTACAGGGAAGGACCTATTAGAGTAGAAGGTTGTCCTGAATGTAAGAACCTCAACAGAAAACGGATGGAATTTTTGCTTGTGGGTAAGTCGGTAGTATGTGTATCGAGGGAGCACAAGTTCCTCAGCCCACATCCATTGAAAGTAATTGTAAAACAGACACGTTCTGAGAGATTGTTGCGAAGCCTATTAGAATCGAGATCCTTTTTCAGGCCTCTTCTAACAGTAGCAAACAACTAGTAAATTCACTATCCTAAATGTGGCAACAATTCTCCAGACATGAGAAAAATTTCACATTGTAATGACATGAGATGCTCTCTCGTTTCGGCAAAGGTTAGCACGATAAAAGGGGTCTAGCCCCTTTCCAGCAGCATTGGCAATGCGCTCAATGCATTTAGTATTGTTATTACCAGCAAAAATTCAACATAGTTATACTCTTTTGAAGCATTCTATTTGTTTTTAACCTCGTTCAGGTTCGTGCTGCTTAGCAGTTCATTCCTTCTTCCAGTGATATATGATTTTATCTTTTTTTGTATTTTTGTCCAGTGTAAATATTGCTTGCCTGGCATTTAAAGCGCTAAACGAATTAGATATGTTGTGGAAATAAAATTTGAAACATTGTTACATAATACATGTTCTTGTATCTGATAGCTATTATATTTTTTGCTAGTGATAATCTTGATAGGGGTCGAACTAAGTACAGATCAAAGTGACAGGTAGATCCTGGAGTAGAGCAATTGCCATGAAATTCCTTCTCCTTACAGTCCTGGTCTTTTCAAAGGTAAAATCAATAGGGATCTCCTGTCTTTGCAATAATCAACTTTCGTTCTTGTTAGCTCTTTATATCAAATGGCGTTATACCTTGTCTCAATCGATATGCATAGAAAATTATATAACGGTAGAGTTTAGGGAGTTGAGAAGCAAGATATTTGTTCGTATACATATCAATTTCGATATATACCAATATAAGGGAAGCCTGGAAAAAAAGGACATAATTCATCAGTCTAGCAGTTTGCAGGAGAAAGTATGAGATGGGAATGCTCCATACCATCTATTTATCTCTATAGTGAAGGCAAGCGCTTTTACTACTAGTCAAGTTATGCAGCGCTATTTAAGTCAAGGGCGTAAAAGTTATACTAGTTCGTCAGAGCACATTGCATTAAATCACTCGTAAAGAAACACAGGGATTAAACATTAAGGCAATTAGAAAGCGGTTGAAAGTTGTGACTAATCGGATTGGACCCTCTTTTTGTGTAAGAGAAAAATACAAATAGTAGATGCATCTACCCAGATATAACATCGATGCCCCACACATGAGAGAATATAGAGATACATCAAACTCTCAATTATAGGCAGTTTCTAGCACGATCTAGGGAGCTCAGCTTCTTTGCAACAGTCTAGCCGATGTCTTCACGGTATTTATTTCAATTCATGCCCACTTTATTCTCTATTACCTTACAATGAAAGTATGGTTGATTTAGTATGGAAGGCGCTAAAAATGTAAGCTTTTAATTAGAAATTAACACAAAGCTTAAACAGCTTTGTAAGTATGAGAGCTTGTTCTTCTCGAAGCTTTTTCAGTACTATACATAGAATGTCGCCAGGGCTAGTTGCTTTACTGGAATCAAGGTTTTTAATTAGATTGGCAATATCACGCAGATATATTTCCATGTCGCATAGCGTATTTTCAGATAAAGGAGGAAATATGGAGGAGGGACAACCTTGATCGCATATGGAAGAATTAGCTGCAAAGGTTTGGGCAAAGAGTTTTGCTTTATACGAAGTTGACGAGATTATTTCAGGTCCATTAATGGTGGTTGGGATAGATCGCACACTTGTTTGGTATTTCTCAAAACTGGTTCAAACCAAGACGCTGCTACGCTACTTTGGGCTTAACGGACTGACCATACAACTCCCTCGCGTTCTTTATTGCCCATTTACAGTCGTTCTGGCAGTCATGAAAGCGGTTTTAGTCTTAGTACATCTTTTCCGTTGGAAGTAATGGAAAAAAGTGATTTCTGTACGGAATGGCAACAACGCATTCTGGAGAGAACCACAGCTGGTTGTCAGGTGTTAAGATTTTTTGAAGAATATCAGGTGACAATCTGATAATATAGAAGTACATATATAACTGTGCATTTTTGCTATAAATTAAATATATAACTGTGTATTTTGCTATAAATTAAATATATAACTGTGCATTTTTGCTATAAATTAAATATATAACTGTGCATTTTTTCTATAAATTAAATATATAACTGTGCATTTTTGCTATAAATTAAATATATAACTGTGCATTTTTTCTATAAATTAAATATATAACTGTGCATTTTTTCTATAAATTAAATATATAACTGTGTATTTTGCTATAAATTAAATATATAACTGTGCATTTTTGCTATAAATTAAATATATAACTGTGTATTTTGCTATAAATTAAATATATAACTGTGTATTTTGCTATAAATTAAATATATAACTGTGTATTTTGCTATAAATTAAATATATAACTGTGTATTTTGCTATAAATTAAATATATAACTGTGTATTTTTGCTATAAATTAAATATATAACTGTGCATTTTTGCTATAAATTAAATGTATAACTGTGTATTTTTTCTATAAATCAAATATATAACTGTGTATTTTTTCTATAAATTAAATATATAACTGTGTATTTTTTCTATAAATTAAATATATAACTGTGCATTTTTGCTATAAATTAAATATATAACTGTGTATTTTGCTATAAATTAAATATATAACTGTGTATTTTTCTATAAATTAAATATATAACTGTGTATTTTTCTATAAATTAAATATATAACTGTGTATTTTGCTATAAATTAAATATATAACTGTGTATTTTGCTATAAATTAAATATATAACTGTGTATTTTGCTATAAGTTAAATATATAACTGTGTATTTTGCTATAAATTAAATATATAACTGTGCATTTTTTCTATAAATTTAATATATAACTGTGTATTTTGCTATAAATTAAATATATAACTGTGTATTTTGCTATAAATTAAATATATAACTGTGTATTTTTCTATAAATTAAATATATAACTGTGTATTTTGCTATAAATTAAATATATAACTGTGTATTTTGCTATACATTAAATATATAACTGTGTATTTTGCTATAAATTAAATATATAACTGTGTATTTTGCTATAAATTAAATATATAACTGTGCATTTTTGCTATAAATAAAATATATAACTGTGTATTTTTTCTATAAATTAAATATATAACCGTGCATTTTTGCTATAAATTAAATATATAACTGTGCATTTTTTCTATAAATTAAATATATAACTGTGCATTTTTTCTATAAATTAAATATATAACTGTGTATTTTTCTATAAATTAAATATATAACTGTGTATTTTTCTATAAATTAAATATATAACTGTGTATTTTGCTATAAATTAAATATATAACTGTGTATTTTGCTATAAATTAAATATATAACTGTGTATTTTGCTATAAATTAAATATATAACTGTGTATTTTTCTATGAATTAAATATATAACTGTGCATTTTTTCTATAAATTAAATATATAACTGTGTATTTTGCTATAAATTAAATATATAACTGTGCATTTTTGCTATAAATTAAATATATAACTGTGTATTTTGCTATAAATTAAATATATAACTGTGTATTTTGCTATAAATTAAATATATAACTGTGTATTTTGCTATAAATTAAATATATAACTGTGTATTTTTCTATAAATTAAATATATAACTGTGTATTTTTGCTATAAATTAAATATATAACTGTGCATTTTTGCTATAAATTAAATGTATAACTGTGTATTTTTTCTATAAATCAAATATATAACTGTGAATTTTTTTTATAAATTAAATATATAACTGTGTATTTTTTCTATAAATTAAATATATAACTGTGCATTTTTGCTATAAATTAAATATATAACTGTGCATTTTTTCTATAAATTAAATATATAACTGTGTATTTTTCTATAAATTAAATATATAACTGTGTATTTTGCTATAAATTAAATATATAACTGTGTATTTTGCTATAAAATAAATATATAACTGTGTATTTTGCTATAAATTAAATATATAACTGTGTATTTTGCTATAAGTTAAATATATAACTGTGTATTTTTGCTATAAATTAAATATATAACTGTGCATTTTTTCTATAAATTAAATATATAACTGTGTATTTTGCTATAAATTAAATATATAACTGTGTATTTTTCTATAAATTAAATATATAACTGTGTATTTTTCTATAAATTAAATATATAACTGTGAATTTTTGCTATAAATTAAATATATAACTGTGTATTTTGCTATAAATTAAATATATAACTGTGTATTTTGCTATAAGTTAAATATATAACTGTGTATTTTGCTATAAATTAAATATATAACTGTGCATTTTTGCTATAAATAAAATATATAACTGTGTATTTTTTCTATAAATTAAATATATAACTGTGCATTTTTTCTATAAATTAAATATATAACTGTGCATTTTTTCTATAAATTAAATATATAACTGTGCATTTTTTCTATAAATTAAATATATAACTGTGCATTTTTTCTATAAATTAAATATATAACTGTGTATTTTGCTATAAATTAAATATATAACTGTGTATTTTGCTATAAATTAAATATATAACTGTGAATTTTTGCTATAAATTAAATATATAACTGTGCATTCTTTTTCTATAAATTAAATATATAACTGTGTATTTTGCTATAAATTAAACATACAACTACAAACCGTGATAATTAAAAAAAGGGGGGGGATATACTTTTCGAACTATGTACGATTTACTGATCCAACTTTTTATTTTCAAACTATGTTTTCTCTGCGAATAGTCAATATAGACAACAACACAATATCTTGAGAAATGTGCATGAATTACAGTATATGGATTATTTATATATATATATATATATATATATATATATATATATATATATATATATATATATATAACTTTAATGTTTTTATAATGAATAACAGCGACTGATAATTAGCGCAAAACATTTATTGACAGAAAATGTTACCATATCAATTTTACATGTGGCGACTGTGTTAATTATTGCGGTAATCATTTTACTCTAGACAGAAAATGTGTTTCCATTTTTTACATTATAGATATTTAAATTGTTTCGCGACTTCTGGTTAGACCACGCTGCGCACCAACATGAAACTTCACTCAGTAGTTTATTAAGCGTTACTAACTCCGTACTGGCTTATTGCAGATTAACTTGAATATTCAACTAAAGGGTGAACAGTCAATTTATACCCTGTTTGTTTTCTTCAGATTTACCTTCTCTTAGAAAATGTATATTTATCGCGGATAAGAAACTCAATCTACGTCTTGATAGAAATATCTGAAATATTAAAATAAGGGCAATAGCAGCTACACCTCGCTCAAGTGTGTGCTTAACTGTGAAAACAAGATGCAGTTAATTCATACCCCCATACTTTTTTAAACAAATTTTGTAAAACCCAAATAATGCTATTAGTTACAATGTCTATTAAGGCCTATGCGAAGGTAGAAGCAACGTGGCATGTCGTCAGATTTAAAATTTTGCATATTTGTTCAATCAGAAAATAAGAAAACATGAGAGGTATTCAATAGTCAGGTAGTCCTAAGGCTGGAACTATGAGAGTAGAAGTCTTTCCGTCATCTAAAGACCTCTACAGTGAAGGGTGGATTTGCTATTTGTCCGGTTAATTGTGGGTATTTATTGTCAACGAGGTACATGCGTTACAAGTTCATCAGAGTACATTCCATTTAAGTAGTTTTTAAACATGGATACACCATTGCGGCATATAGTGAAACTTGATTAATAAACCGCAACATATAAGATTGTGCACATATTTGAAGTCGTAGTTGGTGCACCAGCCGAGATGTGTTAATACTCCATGCATATGCGAATGTTTGTTTGGTAACAGTATAGGATTCTATCAGATGTGAGCTATTTTCTACCACATTTTTAGTAGGAGATTTGGTAACGTCCGCAATGTATTTGTCCGAGCACCTGACGCCTGTTAGGTGTTAAGCAGAGTAGTTGAAGGGTAAGCTTTCAGTTTGTACTTGAGCCTATTATACATGCCCACATCTCTTTCGTTTAAAAGTACAGTTTATGTTACACAATTACAATACAGTTTTACTACGGAGCCCCCAAAAGCTAGATGACCTAACAAAAATCGATATACAAGTCCTGAGAATTCTGCTAAGTCTTTATACATAGTAAAAAATACATTTATTTCGTTTTACCGACAGGGAGTTGTGGGCATTTATTTTTCCATACTTTACGATGTAATAAGAGAGTAAAGTGGCTGAATTGAGTTGGAAGGAACCGAAATAAAACTTTTATTTTATTTCTATTAATGAAATGGAGTAAGGATTGTTTATGACTTGCTTGTCCAAGCTCTGTACGTGTGCGCGTGTGTGTTTGTAAATATCTTTGGCAGAAAACAAAATGCTATTTCAAACGGAGGCTTTACGACCTAATTTAAATAATGTCAGATCTAATCATAATAAACCACTAAAAATCTATTCCAGACATATCTATCAGAAACCGAAACAAAATGTAATCTTAAATTCAAGAATGAATGTATATGTTAAGTCTAGTTCAATATTGATCGTGACAAAATTGTTAAAATGCTACTCCAGACAACTGATGGGACGATTTTCATATATGTTGTGATTCTATTGTAATTTCCCGATTCCGATATAATTATCGATTCTGACACTTTTTCTATCTTTAAATAATTAGCTACAGAGTCGTGATGGTTGTTGTGTTTTAATCTTCGAATTATCGACAAATCTAAGTAATATGTACATATATTTTCGCAAACGTTAAACTACACTTGGGGGTGGAAGAACCTCTAAACTTAGTCTTACTGGTATTTTAAAATCAATTAATATGTATCGTTCTATCATTTGTATATGAAAAGTAAATTAAGTTCAAGGACATTTATTTTTTAAAGAATCGTATTGTACATCGATAAATAAGCATTCCAATTCAGATGTTCATTCCGATACCCTGAAAAATTCCCGTGTTTACGATACTCGATTCCAAATAATTGACCTAGAAAAATATACGACTAAGAATCGAAAACATCTATTCTTCAGGTAAGAGTTAAAAGAACAAACGAAGCGGTATGTATCCTGGACCACTCCCTTCGAACAATCCTTATATGTTCCAATCGATAACTGCATATCATTACTATCTACCTAGCTATCATCATATGAAAAGAACTGAAAGATTAGAAAGAATGGTATTCGTATGCGTTTTTAGGTGGTCACCCTTAATCGTTAACATACTTGTGTATATAGGTTCAAACAGGAGGGGAATGTGGATTCGACATATCGATGCTAAAATGAGTTTTGGATTTAATAGGGGTTATTCAGTTATGAAAATGTTTTTAATTTTATTAGAATTTTCATGTGGTTAGAAAATGTACGATTTACGTTGCCCTTTTGTATATCCACGTCCCATCACAATCATTCCTACACACATTAAGGAAGAGATTAAGAGGTAATGAAAAAAGGGAAAACACGTCAGGGAGAAATAAAGACCAAAACATGGGGAAAGAAAGAAAGAATGGAAAGAGGTAGAATGAAAAAGGGAGAGAATTTTCATTACAAAACATTTTTGGCAAGACTGCCATTTTAAAAAAAAAGATAAATCGTTGTAGATCCTGCAGGAAGCAACTTGATCTAAAAAGCTAAAAAATAATACATCAAAGTAAAAAATAAACATAAACGATAAGTGTTAAATGGAATTAATTTTGAACCAGAATAGCAATTCTCTCTTTCTAAGGATCATCACACTCGGAATGTGAGGACTAAAGGACAAAACAAGAGTAGCAAGATTTACGCGAAAAGTAAACACAAGATTGATTTTCTACCCTTATTAATAAACTTATAAAAGATACCGCATGTCAGAGAAAGAGTGTGTAGGAAATAGTCAAACAAGTGCCGAAAAATACACCAAGATCGTCCATTGCAAAACCTGGAAGAATGAGCTAAGAGCGTGCCAAGTGTTTACAAAAGGAATTCAAAGATCACTATACGGAGAAGGAAGGCTCTATATACTGATTTAAGAAGATCGTTCCAATGTGCTCGAGGAGTGATTAGCATGCTTTTATGGAAATGAGTGTTCTAAGCAATAAAAAGTGAAAGGTCTATGTTGTGGAGACGCCCACTAATTAGCATACGTGGGTGAAAAGATATAGATAAAGGTATCAGCAAGACCGGGGAGCTGTGTTCGAACGCCGGATAGGCAAGACGCATGTGCCGGTTGCTCCATGAAAGACTTTAACACGCCCTCTGCTGGACAATCTTCCAACTGCAGTACAACTGCACCTTTGTAAATATGTATTATCTTTTCGTTTTAATATATTTGTTTTACCTTTACTTTCTGCGTTCGTGTTATTGATACAGACACAACAGTCTACCACACAGAAGTAGAGAATGTAGGCCACTTGACATACAAATATAAGGGTCTGCTGAAGGACAGCTACTATACAATACGGCGTAATAGATTGTGTAAATATCTCCACTAGAACGTTTATCAAAAGTTGGGCACTAAATGTAAAAGCAGATCTCGGGAACACATACTAGAAAGACAGTGGGAAATAAGGCATAAACCATCCACTATGACGATTCTTGTATGCCTAGACAGCTGACCTATTACTCCTGACATAGTGACATGTGAAAAAAGGAGAAGAAGTAAACTTAGTAGAAGTTTAATGCCCCCAATGATGCTAGTTTAACATAGCTGAAAGGAAAAAAAAAGATAACAAAATATCACTGTTTTATTAACGGCATAAGAAAAAACTGGGGCTTCAGCAAGATCGCTATAATCCCAGTAATTATAGGAATCACTGCACACATGAACAATATTTTTTTAAATAACCTTGACAATATACCAGGTGAAGCAAGTGAAAAAGTGGTAAAAACAGTTGAACTTAAAAAGAGGGTTCCGATATTAAAACGTCTCTCAGTGTGAATGTATTACAGCGAATGATTATCTGGTATCCGGTAGAATGCCCCATTCCCACCTAAAACAAAAGAAAATAAAAATTGAAAACAAAACAAAACAAAATAAATAAAAATTGAAAAAAAAACCCAGAAATATCGACGACAGACATATTTAAAAACTAGACGTACAAAAATACGATGCCCATTTCATCTTAAGTATTGAGAACGCTATTTAAAGACCCGCTACTCTCTGAAGAACAAATCAATTTCACAATGAAGTTGAACAGACACAAATTTGCGTCTAATATTTCTGATAGATTAAACATGCAAACAAAACAACATTATTCGTCTGCCATTTATCTATTATGCTACAGAACGATCGATTGTGGCCGGGATTCGTCATAGTCACTTAAATCTACGAAGCGTATCGTTGTATTCGGCGCGTAAAATCCAGTATGCCGGTTCGATTAGTACAGCCATTATCGGTGTATCAATTTCCGTTAAAGATGGCGTATAAATAATTCGTTTGTACTGACCTAAACGCCCCCACATTGATTAGCTAAAAGAAATAGAGTGTAGCAAAGAATTGTATAATCAGGCGTGCTGATGAAAGAAAAATAGAGTATGAAACCTGGAGTGAAAAAATATTCATTTTGATCACTTTTATTAACTTTTATTGCAAGTTGAAATAGTTTTAAAACAAAAACAAAACAAACTATAAACAAGAAAAACCAAACAAATATGGTTTCTAATGTTAAACAAAAACAGACAAAAATACTTGATAAATTTATGTATTAAAAAAATATTTGGCATTTTTATACATAGTTCACCTCTGTAAAAATTATAAAAATAGATTATTTTTGGTTAATATGTTTCAACGGATTTTACATATGATAAAAAAGACGGAATGTTTTTTTTTTAATCAAGGTGTATCAATTTAGAGTGAGGAATCACTTTTCTATAAAAATTGAACAGTAGATGACCATTCTCTTCTTGGTCACGTAACTATAAAGGAGATATGTAATCGTTATCATTTGTTTAAAGATTGGTGGAGTGAAAGAGGGTCGAAAAGAGGAAATAAGTTCCAAAGAATTTGTTTAAATACGTTGAAACACTTTTAAAAGTGAGAGGGTATTTTTTAAGATTTGTTATGAAAAGGTCTCATCGTTAAATATTGCTTCATTATTAATTCCAAAATTTTTTTAAGCTGTTAGCACCCCCCCCACACACCCACACACACAAAAAAATACACAAAAGAACACAAAAACACAAAAACCAAAAATGGCCATGAACAAGGCACACTCCTTGCTTGTATTTTTTTTCGTCTTTAAACTTTTTTTTAAACATAGTACACCCAAATTATATAACGCAATTCAATTTTAATGTTAGGGTAAGAGTGTTAAGACCTTAATTATCCAATGTATTGCGTAATATTTTCACTGGTCGTCATGTTTGTTTTCTCGCGTACATCCAATGTTTGAGCGTTTACACATTCATATATATAGACACTTGCACTTTCAGCATCATAAATGGATTTTTAAAAGCACCTCATATTTTTCTCTGATTATGAGTTTTTAAATTTAAATAAATTCTAAATAACGTAAAGAGCGCGAAAATAAGGTATTTATAGATTCTCTTCTAATTTTCGTACTTTTTAAAATGCCCCAAACACATTTTTTTTCCTTTTATTGGATTATTTTTTTGTTATTTTTCCTGATGAGTTTAGGGCAAAAATACATTCACTGATTGATATCATAATTAAGTGATTGATTCTGTGCCACTGAACACATACTGTCAAGAATTATAAGTGTAAACTGAATGAAAGGGAAAAAATTTAAGATGGTCAACATCATGAAATCTGGACTATAGATTTTTATCATTCATTCATTATATTCTCTGTAATTACATTAGTCTTCTGATATAAGAATAAACGAGTGGGGTGTGTATATATGTGTGTGTTTATATATATACATATATATATATGTATATATATACACAAATACATAATATATATAATATAAATATATATATATAAATAAATATATATATGAACAAACTATATATATAAATAAATATATATAAATTAATATATATATATATATAAATTAATATATATATAATATATATAAACATAAATATATATATATGAATAAATATATATATATATAAATATAAATATGAATATGAATATATATACACATAAATATATATGGATATGAATATATATGCATATATAAACGTAAATATGGATATATATATACACACACACATATATATATATATATGTATATATATATATATATATATATATAAAGATATGAATATATATCCAAAAATATATATATTTATATAAATGAATGTATATATCAATAAATATATATACACAAATTATATATATAAATATATATATATATAAATTAATATATGTATAAAAATGAAAATATGTATAAATATATATAAACATAAATATATATATAATATACATATATATATATAAATATAAATATCAATATATATACCCACAAATATCTATTAATATAATATATATGTATTCATTAATATGTATATATAATAAATATATATATATATTAATATATATATATATATTAATATATATAGACAAATTTGTATAAATATATATATATACATAAATATATACATATATACAAATATGACTATATATACGCATAAATATATTTATATAAACATGCATATATATATATATGTAAATATTTACATAAATATTTATAAATATAAATATATATATAAATAAATATATATTTATATAAATATGAATATATATATACACATAAATATATATATATATATGTATATATATGTTTATATATATATATATATATATATATATATATATATATATGAATATATATAAATATTCAAAAATATATAGACCGGGCCTCTATATCTGAGAGCATCGTACAATAATTCAATCCATTGCCGATCTAAATAAGACATCCAGACATCTTTACGCAAATATAGCATCTTTTATTCGCAATTCTGACCGCTTTAGCTTCCATGGAGTCAATACACTTAGCTGGTAGTTAAGCGAATTAAATTCATGACACTATAGATTCTTACTTCAACAGTGACAGCAGAACGACCATCAATCTCTCGCGTTATGACAATCTCGACAGCCGCCATTTTTATCTGCTATCAGTTTTCCATTGAGAATGATTCGCACGTTTTGTGGGCCATTATTGCTTATTCATTGTGTGCCGTTAATATACGAGATTAACGACGGATTGAGCAAGTCTGGCCGGAAGTAGCGCAGTGGCCAACTTAATGATAGTCGCCATGCTAGCCATAAAAAGAACGCTTATGATAAAACCAAGCAAAGCTAATCAGTACTATTCGATTAACTAACTAGTAGTTAATGATTACACATATGCATACTGTAATAAAATTTGGTATGTATCTTATTACCAGCTCCCAAACTAAACATGCGGTCGGTGTGAAAGCCTTTCCCAGTGTGTTGAACGGACATTTTTTACAATTGTAATTTCGGTTGATGTAACTTTCGACATTTATGTCAAGCCTGACAACTTTTCCGTTAAACTCGGAAATATTTCGGTAGAACCCCAGAATTTTTCTGTCGAATTCGGTAATCTGCCCGGAAATTAGAACGGATCCCTTTTATTTTAATGCATGTGGGTAGCATGCTTTCGTTTCGTCAGCCATGACTGGGTAGAAGTCATAAGTAATTCGCAGTTGTATGTGTAATATCGCTTACACGAAGCATTGAGAATTTCACCTCCAGAAAATTGTAAATTGCAACTGAATTTAACAGATAAATTATCCACTCGGCCATGCATACACGTTGAGGGACAATATGTGCTTCTGTAAGATAGTGCTGGAATATTACGTCATTGGTCGGGAAAAATGAAGACTTACAAAGGAATTTCAAACAGAGTACATTATCTTTTAGGCTATGCATACCTGCGCTGATATCAACACATTGTACCAATAGTAGCTAAGCTGAAAATAACAATGACTTTAAAAACAGAGTACTTTATTACCTAGGCCACCCATACTTGCCGACCGACCGAGACGTTATGTATAGCAGCTAAGATAAAAATAATAGTCCGGAGAATCTAAATTTTGCGAGTAATCAATTATTGTATAAAAAATCAAAAACAATACTTGTTTGCGATTAGACATAACGTAATAAACAAAAACCACTAAATTAGTAAAATATTCCAACTTAAATATTAGGTAGGTAAAATTTCCATTTATTTATAAAAAGGGCATTTTATACAACTGTAATGTTTATGCATATTGACATTATTTAAACGCACCATCGTGCTTAATTTATCTCGTTTTCTTTCAGATTATTAAAGCATTATCCGTATTGTTTTTTACTATTCACATCCATGTTCGCCCGCAAGAAACCTTCTTTAGTGAACCGAAAGGCATCCATTTTTATCATGATAATGTTCGTCCTCAAACATCACTACTGAGCAAAGACCTGCAAGAGAGTATTTTCTTCAGAAATATTTTCTCATCCTGTATATAAGTTAGAAAAACATTTCATGCAAGGCAGGAAAATTGTTAAACAAAATGTTTTTACTATAGGCTTTAAAAATAAAGGTACAAGATTCAATTTGAAATTTATTTATCTTCAAAGTGCACGTTTATAAATTTTACAAAGTAAGGTATAAAAATTTAATACCTTACTTTGTAAAATGTATAAAAGTGCACTTTGAAGATAAATAAATTTCAAATTGAATCTTGCACATTTATTTAAAAAAAAAAAAAATATTTTGTTTAACAATTTTCATGCCTTGGATGAAGTGCTTTTCTAACTTGTCTCGTATCTTTTAAAGATTATATTTTATTTAATTTATTAATTTGGATTAAAAAAAAAGATGCATGTGCTTTTGTATGTATTTATAAAAACTCTCCGCCTCTCTATTTCAGATTGTATTTCTCCTCACACCCCATCTCATTTTTGCAACCCACTCTTTGTATTATTACAGGTCTGAATATTCTCTCTGTTTCAGTTTGCAATTCTCCTCATACCACAACTCTTTTTTGCAACTCCCTCTTTGTTATACATGTCTGAATAATAGGAAAATCTGAATTTTTTAACAACAACTTTAAAATAACTTTTTTAGATCAAAATTTTTTAAACTTCTTTCAGAATAGAAAATCTTTACAATTTAATAAGGAACATATTTCATATAGGTTTCATTAAAAATATTCAGTAGATAACGAGAAAAATAGAGATGAAAATTTCGAAAGTATTGTATAACTGGCTACGCTCAATAGTAGTACTCGCTAGCGAAAGACTTTGTTATTATTGTTATCCTATTATTATTATTATTATTTAAAACATTTTGTGTCCTGCGCTTTCGCGCGAGGACTAATTTCCTTTACTTAGCTCCATCATAATATTGCTTATTTCGAAAATGACAAAACTATTTAAATGACCTCATGTTAACATTACGAAAAGAGAATGGACATCAGTTGTATCTATATTTAAAATTAAAGGTTGTACAAACGAGGTACTTACATGCTGTTTGGCAGAATGAAACACGCTATGGAGATATTTTTTTGTTATGGATAATGGTTTTTAAAAAGCACAACAGTTCCTTTCAAGATAGAATGTTAAAATCGATAAAGACATTTGAACCGATTTACTACATGCTTATTCCAATAAATAAAATATCGTGCATTAAAAGTGGCAATGAAAATATCCGATTTGTGTAGTTCGGGTTTTATTCATTCTAATTAATCCCAAAATAAGGCATCTTGTCACTTGGACATTAAAAACTACGATGAAAGACCATGTCTATAGAGCCATTACGTAAGGAGGTAAGCAGCAAGGTATTTGTCCGCATTACTTATGTTATTGCAGGGAGGAAAGCAGAAAACAGTGAAAGTATAAAGGCATTCGAAAGTCAAGTACTTTGACGGAATATACTATTTTGCTAAAAGGCTGTCCTGCATCAAGAACCACCTATAGTAATAAAGTGAGTTTTGCTGCTTTCCAGGTCAATCGTTGGTATATAAATCCAGGACCAATATGTCTGTAACATAGCGCGAACGCGCGTGTGCAAATGCATGCACAATTACACCATTAAACGGGAAAAATAAAGCCTTTAAAAAGGAGATCATGTTTGGACGTGAGCACGTTAGAGGGCACATTAGATGCGTGGATGACGTTCGAGAAGACGATCACCTGAGGGTCGTCACAATGGTTATAATGAGGAAATAAATATCGTTGAATAACATAAGAATGAGTAGAAATGTTGTTCTATTATTGTCTATATTGCGACTTAGGCTACAGCGTGGTGATTCCTGGACAACGTTACACTACGAGTTAATCGGAGCATATTCCATTAAAATACTTATAAAACAGGCATAAACCAGTAGTTGGAGTTTGTTTGATAGTTAGGTAACTATTATATTGAATACACTTTGTATTTAAAGAAAATACTAGTAGTAGACGTACTAGCCTAGATGAAATAATGCACGGTTAAATGGTTGCTTTACAGATGTATCTATAGGCTACTGTAACGTGTGAGTAATTTTCGCAAGCTAGAGGAAAACTTCACAACGTCTACAGTGAATATTAATTTATTTATTGCGGACTATTCTTTCACGGCGTTTCGGCCAACTACCCCTCTGCCCTTCGTAAGGTGGTAAGCGAGACGAAATAGGAGCTCCGAATCTCTTAACTGCATTCCTAGCAATTACTGCCATCCGTAGTCGTGATTCAAAAACAACTACGGATGTCAGTAATTGCTGAGAATGCAATTAGGAGATTTGCGGTTCCTATCCCGTCGCAGTTACCACCTGAATCAGGCCAGAGGAGTAGTTGGCCGAAACGTCGTGAAACAACAACTAAGGAGGATGAGACTAATAGTCCGCAATAATAAATTAATATAAATAATACCGATCTCAATAATGAATTCCAATTAAAAGATTATATATATATATATATATATATATATATATATATATATATATGTCTACAACGGATTTGTTCTTAATCATATCGTCTCTTAAGCGACGGAGATTTAATGGTTATTTTCATCCCTGTGTTCATTCTTGCAATAATGGTAGTTCCACTCACCCGAAGAATATGAATTCTTGATCTACAAATTTCCAACACATAAATACTCTATGTCTAAACATTTCCTATATAATCTGCACACGAACCACATACGTCCTACGATGGCGTAATGGTGAGCACCATGGAACGTGTCGCTCAGAGCATCTTTTCCTTGCTTGTTGGGCGGTTTCCTCTTCTTACCCTTACAAGATCTTTCTAACAGAACACGCCTGTGGAACTCTGTTCCGTCTGCCTGCTTCCCACCTTACTACAACTTGGATGTCTTCAAGTTCAACGTTAACAAATTCCTAATGAACCGCCCTTTTAAGTAAACACTTCAAAAAATCTCCACACTAACGTACTGTACTTGCAATAACCCTTATCCCTGAGTGACTTCCGGGCCTTGATAAGTGGTGACCACCTTGTAAAAAAAAATCTTGCTAGTAATTCTCTTTTTTATTGGTATTTTTATTGTATGTGTTTGACTCAAATTCACTCTATGTTCCGCCTTTCTAAAACTTTAACAACAATGACGCATCAAGCTAGGCCCACGGTCAATGCTTAACCTTTCATCCCATGTGTACCCAAAACAACACGAAACATGTTATCTAGTACATATTAGCAATTATTGTAAGTAGCAAGTACTTCAAGTTCGAAATTTCTACAAACAAATTGCGACTAATTGTGAAACAATGCAATGAATTTTATTTCTTGTTTTATATTTCGCTTTATCGTATTTCCTTCCTGGGACTCCGCTGCTTATAGACAACAGTATCAGTTGACTATGCTCAGCTGATTACAACTATAGTGTATTCAAGTTCAATACAAACGCAGCATTCTTAGAACGTCTTTTTAAATAACCAATTCCTGACGTGTTAGAGTAATCGATTTAAATACTCTACATATTTCACCGTCCAATTGTCCAACACAATACGCCTTTTCCTCGAGTAGCTATATGATATTGCTAACGAGTTAGTCGTTTGTAAAAGCAAAACACTAATGTAAATTTGTATACTGCTCGTCTATACTCCAAACCGTAGAGTTTTTATTTTGTTAGTTAAACTAATGCACTATATTTTAATGTTCAGTTAAGTGTACTCTTCAACGTAATAATTATATACTATGCTTTAATGTTCATTACTTGAGAGGTATTAGTTCGGTTTAAAATGGGATCTCATTCCAATTCATAATTTCCAATTTTATTTTGTTGAATGATGGAGCTATTTTAGTATATGTTCTGTTCTTATGAGACCGACCTCTCCCAAATGTGTCCCGCTTTTCGGGGGGTAGTGCATAACGTGTTCTTTCAGCATGATACAATTTTTGCATGCACTACCTCCTCCCTTCAAATAATATCTAATTTTAATATTATTTGCTGTCGTAAGACCATTTATCAAGCGTCAAGTTACAATTTTCGGGTAGTATCATATGACTTTAGCAAGTATGAAGCCATACCTCAAGTATTTTTTCTCATCTGCTCTTTTCATGAGAAACTTTTTCCCAGGTATTACCTCCGCTTTGCGATTGGGTGAGTGCGCAATATGGTAGTTCTCCTGTTATGATGATCCTCTCAGAAAAAAAATGTATTTTGCTTTCGTGCTGGGATCACAATGTAGTGTCTGGTCTGGTACTACACTTTGTTCTTGGTCAATACAGAAGAAAACCCTTCTATGCTAAAGCAATTAATGTTTGTCTACTCCTAGGGTGCCCCTTTTTGGAAAGCGGGGGTTCCCTCAGATCAAAAAACGACCTTGTGTCAAATTTTTCTTTCGTGGAAAAATTAGTAAATACCAATCCTCTCGGGTATTGCCTCATATTTTACAGGAGGTGAAGGCGTAGTGTAGTATACATTCTCTTGTCATAACCCATAGCCTTACATGCTAAGGTGGTTGTGATAGAATTGTAGTTGTTTTGTCGTCAAAATAACCTCTGCCAAGGCATTAACTCCTCTCTAAATACCAATTTAATATATGTTCCTACGTCATGATTCTTTTAGCCTCCTAAAATATGATGCTAAGAATACAGCTATTTCCATCTATGATTATATGCACAGCAACATCACAGTTATGTTAATATCTGTCCATCTGCAGTCACTTTATTCCAGATTTCTAACATTTTAAATGATCATTGTACTTAAGTTTATGCATTATTTCATTAGAAATAAACAATACATATAGCGCTCTCTGAGATTTTCGATTTTATTTACGTTATTGATTTAATTGCTATTACTATTTCGTCTATTTTCATACCATGGTGTTTTCTTCAAAAGTATTTCCCTTCTTACTCTTTCTCTGTGCATATCTGCAAATCTATACTTACATATATATATATATATATATATATATATATATATATATATATATATATATATAACTACTTCATTAACTCACATAAAATTAATATACGGAAGTATAAATTTATGCGTAAAATTTAAGTATTTAATTCAAAAGTGCTCAATGCGTAAGTAATTTATGAAATAT
>NC_136515.1:48364559-48439559 GCF_053919585.1 Euprymna scolopes | reverse complement strand
TGTGTGCGCGTGTGTATATTATTATAGAAATCCAGTGATCAAGCCTCAACAAGAGTGCTGCTGGCAGATGAGGGTAACGGGTTAGACTCGAAATCGTTCGATGTATATGTGCTCTGTTTTTTTTTTTGGCACGACTTCATGCCTTAGAAAACTGCAGCCATTTATTGACGTCTTTATTTCCTAGTGCGCACGCGCGAACGGTACAACGAAAGGTCAAACCAAACAATGTCAGGAATGACACATCCACTTTCAATCTCTTTTTCCCAGCCCCATTGCCCCTATTTTCGTCACCAACGTAGCTGCCGCCTCATTCTTGTCCGATAACTCGCTGCAAATTATGATGCCTCCCCATCTCCTGCAGCGGTGAATTTGGCGGATCGACCTGTATTTCGGGGCTACAACGACAGCGACAAAAAGACAACGATGTTGGACGAAATCGCAAGGAATCACACGAGAACTAACCAAATAAGATTACCACATCTTGGACACTGGCCTGTAATAGGCTGGACAGTTTTAGGCCGACAGCAATATTTGGCGCAATTTGCGATGAAAAACCGAACAGGATTATATACAATAAAAAAGAAAAATAAATTATATGAATGATGGATGCATCTTCAAGATAGATATAGTATGCACTATTTTTATACCAGGGAACTGAATATATAAATTTACTAGTGATAACTATGAAATCATAGCAAATATTGTTTTGAATAACTTATTTAGAGATGCCTTTTATTATCAACTATCAGGGGTGCCCGGCGTTTTTGGGGTGTGGAAGTGATGTAGTAAGGAGCCTCCGGGGGGGTAAACAAACATAGCAGGGGTGCCCGGATGTGTGGGTGGTGTAGAAAGAACCTGGGGGGGGTAAAAAGTGGTAATAGTGGGGCGGGGGAATCAAGACAACAGTAGGCAGAGGTGTACAAAATGTTGTAGTAGACAGTCAGGCTCGAACCCGTAAGGCGAAGCAGCGAAAACACCTGACGTCTTAACCGATGTCTCCATGGCGCGACCGGAACTTACGAATGTCAGAATTTACCGTGGTGAATCGAAAAGGAAACGATAACCTGCTAAAATGGCGACGCAAAAATCGACTCTTCCTTGTACAAAATGGCCAAGTTTAGAGTGAAGGAATTAATGTTTGGAGCCAATTTCTTGATATTTGTCGTCCGATTGTTTGAGTTTTAAAATGATACCAGTTTAGTCAGATTCCATCGTCTCTGTCGAAAATTACTGCGAGATATACACAGAGATGCACACACATTTTCTCTTTATATATATATAGATAATGAAAATATTGGTTTCAATATTGTCACAACTGAGGTTGGTAGCGGGGTTAAGTTACATTTCTCTAACCAAAGTTCCTAGCAATGTGCATCTAAAATAACCTCTGATAACCAATCCAGCTCCCGTCCTTCTCGTGTGTTTTAGCTACGAAGCCTGGCGAAACTGTTTATACTAACTAAGAGAAAGGGGCAAAGGTGATTCGCTGACGTCTTAAAAACAGTCATTCGGGCAGGAGATGGGTATTCAACTTTGGATTATATCTCTCTTAGGAGAAGGCGACTCTGATTCAAAACCTCCGCTGCCTTGCAGGATTACCCTATCAAGGAAAATACTGAAGGAGTAAACCTCGACAAAAAAATCTGCCGACAGAATCCCCAAAGCGTCCGTACTTTATATTGTCATTACCGACAACTTTTGCGGCGCAGTTAGAGCCAGGTTATGTGGACTCTGTTTTTTTTTTTCTTGGATCGTCGTTCGAAGAGAGGGGGACTGCTGTATAAGCAAGAGTTCCTATTTACAATGCCTCCCCACGGGACAGAGTTAGACACCAGGGTCGTTTTTTAACGTGGAGAAAAAGAACAAAAATAAAAATTGTCTCAGTCGTGAAGTTTTCTCCTCCACTGACAGAGAACAAGAAATTGAAGTGTAGCATTTGAAGAACAGATACTACGCTTTGATCTTGTCCAGAAGGCCAAGGTATTTATTTGCTCCACCACCGTGCAAATTAGGCACAATGTAGATTTTTAATGTGAGGAGTGAAGGGGAAACGGGGGACCAACTCTCCGGAGAGTAGGGGAGCTGGATAGTGACAATTCGTATGAAAGGTTTCCCCTACATTGACCAAGGTTTTATAATGGTCTTTACTTGCAGTATGTATTTATTTGCTTCCCCACTGAGTAAATTAGGCACAAGGCCGTTTTTAATGTGGAGAGAGAGGGCGGGGGGAGGGAAAAGGGGACCAGCTCCCGATGGGTGGGAAATGGGAGTTGGATAGTGACTGTTGGTATGAAGAGTCGCCCCTACATTCACTAATGTCTGATATGTGGAGTTACCCCCACATATGGTCTTTGCTTGCAGTATCTGCCGGAACAGATACTACAATTTGATCCCGGCCCGAAGGCCAAGACTTCTAAGCAATAGTTATCCTTTTATATCGCCCTGCCCAGGAAATGTAGCTCCACTGATACAGCATCATCTATCCAGACGGACGGTTTCCAACAAAAAATTAATATACGAGTGCCAAGATGCATAAAAGTAATTCTACGAACATACCAGTTTTGGAACATTTTCTTTACTCTTACCAAGATTAAAACCTGAATAATGTTCGTCAGAAAGACAAGAAAGATCATGTGATCCTCCTAAGGATGATGGAGGCAGGTACTCGGAGTTTATTTACTGTGGAGTAGGTTTCAGCAGTTCCAGCTTCATTCTTCTGTCCCAACGAGGCTGACCCAGCAGCAGATTATTATGGAGTCGCGATAATTAATGTTCAGAATAATGCAAGAAATGTCGAAAAAGCCGATGCTATCGTGTATAAAACGCCAGGTATCCCCAAATTAAAACCTATGTGGTACTAGCCAGGCTCAACGGTGCTTAACTTTGGGGATCTAATGAGCCGCTGTGTCAACGTATTTATTCCCTATATAAACCGACATACAATGCTGTTAAACCCTATGTCGAAAAGATGACAGCTATATGTTTAACCTAAACCTCATATCAAAAGTTGCTTGTTAATGTGGTTTTGTTAATTCAATTTAAAGTCTATTTTTGAACAAAGTAAAATGCATGCATTTACTTAAGTAAACGATGTTGGTGCTCTATTTTTGTTATTATGCTATTCAATCTAAATTGCATCTGATGGAGAAGTTGTATTTTTCTCATATTAAAAACTTACCTTGTGTCTCATTCTGCGCTCGTGGAAAGGCAAGTCTAAATAGGAATATTTTCAAAAAAGTTTCCTCATTTATCACAAACCGGCATCTGCTTGAAAGTGTTGTCTTACACGTCACGCGGCACATGTTCGTTACCTTTGGTTTTCTGTTTACACTTATGTACAAATGTTACATGATAAAGGCTGTCCCCTTTTCATGTAAGTATAAAAATAGAGAGTTTAGTTAAAATGAAAATGAAGTAGCAATAGACGAAATTCGAACCTCGTAATTTAGGTTTAGAAATAGATTACGTGTGAGAATTTAAAAATGTAAAACAAACGTTTGTTTAGAATAGAGATAAAATATTTCAAGAAAAGAATATGAACTCTCAAGTTTGTTATGGAATTTTAAATTGAAAGAATGCAGCTTATAAGATAATGTTTTTAACATATTGGAAAAATAGGTTACTGAGTATATGTTAAAATTCCTTTTGTAGAAATAGGAAAAGTTTTGGACACGCATGTCCAGAACACGTGAAAGAAGGCACATGTTTTAACATGTGTATGACGTCACGGAAAATAGAAAGTTCTAGGGATAGAAAAACACTTTAGTTAGGAGCTAGTCGGTGAGAAACTCAGAGAGAGTCTGAACGTCTAGAAGCGAGACGATCACTTTGAAACAAACATGTGAAGCTTTGAATTCTTGATGATGGAAATCACGGCCGGTCGTGTGAAGAATAAACCTTATCATGTGTTTTTTAAAAACGTCATCTTGTCTTATGATTCTTACAAAAAGGTAAAGTGAAATTGTATTATATATTTGTGTTATAAAATGTCTTTTCATACACATCTCGACTTCTCATATTACAATGTGAATCTACATAAGCATGTATACACAATGTCTGAACAGTGAACACTATCTCATCATTCTAAGAGCTTCACATAGCAACACAGCTATTAATCTAAGTAATTAACATTTAATATATAGGAATCGTAATGGCATGAACATACTCTTATAAATGAACAATCTCTCTAAGTCAAATACAACAACATCTCTCTTCTCCTTCTTCAACAGCATCACTTATAATAAGATCCTTTAATGAAACAAATTAGACATATTTTACTTCCCGTAAACATGCTTACTCGACTTGTGTTCTTAGACGAACGCAAAGCTAGTCAATATATAACATATATAAAGTAATGCCTTCTTTACCTTTATTCCGCCTTAATTCATGACAAAGTATTGAAAATTGAATACTTACAATTAACTGAACTTATGCATTTATGTACTAAAAGTTTCATATCTCTGTTGCAGATATTGACGGTGTGAGATTACAAGAAAGCAATCCCTTTGAGTAACGTCCGTTGAAAGCAGAGATGAATCAGAGAAATCTTTGAAAAAAATGCATTGAGAATGATGGTGACTATGAAGAAAAATAAATTCCGCAGGGCACAAAATCACCTGTTTTAATGATACTACTCCCGTATTCCTAGCTCTTTAAGTTTTTGAGTCGAAAAATAGGAGGCTTTACTTGTGAGACGGTCCGGAAATTTAATTATCTTCTATTAATCTTTGTTTGTTATAGAATCTCCCTTCGCTTTAATAAACATTTGCACCATCGGGTTGTTCGCTGTGTTCTTTATTGAAAATGTTATTATTTTTATTGACTCGAATTATCTCAGATTATCTCTTAGATGTAAAAGGATATCGTAATCTCGGGTCTGATATAGATTTGTTATCTTTAGTTGGAATATTTGTTGCAATATTCACATAAAATTTACATTTAGCTGTGTTTGTATAATCATAAGAATTGAGCAAGTGTGGAATATTTTTAAATAAGTGAACCATACATGGTCCTCCGTTAGTGCACATTGAACTATGCGTAATAATATGACTAAGTTCAACACCCCCCTATTTAGCTCTAAATGTCCCCATGGGACGTTTATTCCAGGTGAAAATAAACAATCGCTGCAGTTTTAGGCCCTAACATCTGTACATCTGAGTTATGCACCATGCCAAAAATTAAAAAAAAAAATGACTACATCCACCATTTAGCCCGAAAAGTGACATATTTAACTTTGGAGTTCAGCAAAATACAAAACTGCTAAATAGACATACATAAAATAATTAGACAATTATGGTAAAATAGTCCCCAAAAATTGAGTGTTCTTATTAGTCCGAAAAGAGTCCTTGGGACACACCCAAGAGTTATCGTGAAGTATAGACAAACATGATTATATAGGAATTATTTAGAGCTTTTCAAAAAGTTTTATAAAAGTCCAAGGCAACACTTTTTATAATAAGCACAAAAGTTTCTATTTTAGTCATTTTACTCAGAAAGATATATCGGGGGGGGGGGCCGAAGTTTTCCCGGAAAATCCGTTATATTACTTTTTTTACTCATATCATGTTTGTAGAAAATTTCAAAAAATTCCAAAGCCTAGTTATTGAGAAAAATGCGAACAGACGAACGGACGAACGGACAATGATCAATTTACAGGTTTACCCTCTTTTGGGGAGTAATTAACTAATTTGCAATAGGCACTTATGTGTATTTTTATTCATTGCGTATTATTATAACATAGAGAAATATAGAGAAAATAATCGTGATTTGACTTTTTTCACATTTTTATGTTTCCATTGTTTAGTGGATTCAATTAATTTTTATGCAAGTTCAAAGAAAAGATCAACATTAGCAACGTAAGCGTGGCAGAATTCTTAACGAACTATCACTTCACGGAGCCTCAAGAGCACCTCTTAAAATAAATGAGAATAAAGAAGTCTTACGGTGCATCAATTTTGTAAGTGTTTTATAAAGATCGTGGTATTTTAAACTTCAGCGTTATGAACGGACAGAACATCTCTTAAGAAGAGCATGGTCGCCTTCTCCAAAATTATGATCCGATTTCGAAAATGAATCTGCAATCTTTTCTTTACATTATCTACTTAATCGCACTTAAATACTTATTTATCTCTTTAAAATCTGATCATTTTTTTTCGCGTCGCATATGTTTAAGAATCTTAAGTAAGGCTTTTAACACTGCCACAAAGCAGAGTATTAAATGACCAGATGTTAATATGGTTTGACAATACATCCTTCCTGCTTCCTCGTCATCCGTTTTACAATGCATTTCACCTTCATTCCGAATTTCGTGTATGTTCCATGACAAGAATTTTCCATTATCCTTCCGTCATTCGAGTCTATCGACAATCGAGCCGAGCCCCCTGTACCCAACAATTATGTCAACGAAACCTGATCGTCTATATTTACACCATGACGCACTTAACGGACATTCGGCATTGTTCCACTTAACCGCCAATATTTAGTGACATTGTGCTGACAGATTGTATTACAAATTGAAGTAATGGATGTTAATTTCAAATATTAACAAAAATACAACCTTAAAAAATACCATAAAAATTTTTGTAAATATAAAATTACAATCGAATTCGAAATTTTATTATAGATTCTCGATAGTTGCAAGCTTTCTATTACTGCGATTCCTTTTCGTCCAAAATTTGGATTTATTTACTCATTTATCTTAAGACTTTAAAGTGGTTATGCGGACTTACGCATTTAATTATAATGGATTCTGCTAACCATTATATGATTCACAAGCTTATTACTTTTATGGGGGCAAATATCGCGAACTAACGCCAGACTACAGACTGTCTATCTAACAGTCGAAAATCTCGACACGCGCCCCTTGTATTCCCTTTTCTTTGTACAATATATATTTACTACGTAACTCTGTTGTTCGCGTTATTGATGATGACCATTTTCCAGGGTTGCAACAACTGTCGAGGAGGTTTCAAGATCCCCTGAGGGAAATCTAGATTTTTAAATACTCCAATGTTCCCAGAAAAAAAAACTAGCGATGAGTTTTCGAGTACTCAGGAGAGAATAGCGAATTGTCAAGTACCCCAGTGCCCCATAACAACTGGCGATAAGGATTTGAAAAAGTCCGTTGAGAAGTCAAATTTAAAATATCTGTGTTCCACAACAACTTTTTTCGAACTGACAACCTGTTATTGCGAAGTAACCAGTTCAACAGCACCGACCTTGCAACGAAGTATAGTGTTCCAAAACACTAACAAAAATCAGTCAGTATCAGTATGGCAGAATCTGGCGACCAAACAAGTTTTAAGGACAAATAAGCAATTCTGAACATGCGCTGAACTACAACTTCGAGTGAATTGTCTTTAGAAACTACTGTTACATAGGGTTATCATTGTAGTTATCACAAGGGGTATCATAGAGGGGCACCAAATTGACGTTTGGTGTATAACATAAAATTATTCCGTGTGCGTATGATCGTCTAGTTTCATATGCGTTTGTGTGTGTTCATCTCTAATTGTTCATATGCTTTTGTGTGTGTGTGTTACATGCATTTTCTTCGGCATACCTTACTTCATGTGTCGTCGATTTTGATTCATCTGGAATTCATCTTCACTTGGAGGGAGACTGGTACATGTTAGACGAAGATTTATCATTCCAAGACGATGAATTGGTTTTATAGTTTTTTATTTACCTTCCAGATGTCGACACAGAATCTGGAAGTGAATCTTGCTTGCTTTGAACACGTCAGCGTCCCCCACCCCCAGTGAAGGAGAAGGAACAGCTATTAAGCCGTCCGTCTTCTTCAAAGTCCAAATCCAGTCTCTCAGATCTAGCCAAACTGACCACGTCACTCATACGTAATCTGGTCAGCTGACCCTCGGTTCTGGTAAACGTGTCTACACTCCACGTTTACTCACCTCTCTCTCTCTCTCTCTCTCTCTCTCTCTCTCTCTCTCAACCCATTCTGTAACACTACTCTCAGTTTGGCGCAACAACTAAAAAAATAAAAAGCTACGTAAAAACATTAACTTATTTTTCATACATTCAAAGCCATATATCTAAAGTCTGGATTAAAACCGTTGCAATGTCAAATGCTATAAGCGCAAAAATCTAACGAAAATATACTTAAAAACAATTTAAAATTAAAGAAAGACAGGCTGAACATAATAAAACAATGAACAATAAACAACTGAGGAAAAATGTCGAAAACTGTTACTGGAACAGGAGAAAGTACATTCATTACTTCAAATTTTCATAATTAAAAATAAGAAACAGAAAGCTACATGACCGTCCGACAAAGACAAATACAAGGCATTCCCCTCGTATTTCCGAAAGTATGAAGACCTGTATAAATTACTTGTTCTCATTGGACGGACACTAAATATGTCAGTTCATTACATCGAAAACTATGATTCACGGAATAAGAAATTCGTTGATTGCATTTTACCACAAAAAAAACATCTAAAGATAATTTTTTTCTGAAACTGTAAAACGATTCCTCCCGATAACATCGTTATTTAATAAAATCTCGAAAAGTAATAATTTAACCAAGAAAGATTAATATGAATAACATTTGAATCACTAGCCAACAACAAATGCGACGATTTCAAACTTGCTGAATTGGGTGCTGTCGATTTCAAGTGTCTGATATTCGTACAAGGATTGGCATCACTAAACGATACTGAGATTCGATGCAAATTGTTAATTAAGCTAATAAACGAGCCACACCTAACACTACACAAGCTGGCCGAGGACTGCCGGCAGAGATTATCGTGAAAAGGTATTTAAAAATCATTAAGGAATCCGGGGTCGTGTACGTAAGATAAATAGATGCAAAATTTAAACCCTATTCTCCAGACCAAATGAAAAACATAGAACATCTTTACACTCGCAGACAGAAAAAAAAAAAAACAATCCATGAAAAGCAAAAAAAAAGACACCACCTAGCATTATCTTATCGATGCGATGTTCGGCATTGTGTTAAAGTGCACTCAGAGAAAAACTTACCTCACCTGTAACAGATTTTGATACAAACGTCCCATTGCATGAGCACAAACGTAAATAAAATAATGTGCGGCACATCAGAATAAACAAAAAAGACGATACAAATATACAAAAATATATGCCGCAAAAATATTAAATTTAACGTAAAATTCAGTTAAGTTCGAGATCAGACTCATCGATCATAAATGTGCATACATAAAAGGGGATTAAATATACTTCTATTTTGAAGTTCAAAGCGAGGCACCTGAAAGAATAGTCTGCGGTTAGATCGATCGGAAAATTGCAAATATAAGAATACAAATCTGAATATTAATTGTATTAATTCAAATAATGCAATATCATAGACTCATACAACTCCTGCTGATCATGCCTAATCTTGTTTCCATTCGAAGTATTGTCCTGTCGAAACAGAACTCTAGCTATATATTCTAAAATAGTTTCGAATCAAGTTTTTAGTACTTTATCACATTTTTCTCAGGTTCCCATTGTTTAGCGGGCTCCCCGTGACTACGGTTTCGCTTTTAGCGAAATCTTTCGTTTATTTCTAGTTTTCACTTGTTCTAATGTTTTTTTTAAGTCATTCACTAAATGGACGGATTTGTATTCTGATATGTTTGCAACATATCGATCTCACCTTGTATTGTATAGGCTTTACCTCTATGTCCCCATTCCGTTACTATTGTGATAATTTACCGGTCCTAGTACTTACTTTTTTATTACGGTTATTTTTTTTATTATGCATCGTTGACATCTGAGGTTGGAACATCGTCTATTGTATGACAACAGCGGGAAGGCAATGCTTGTCACGCATTTATATAGCGGGTGAACAAAATGAGTACGCGTAAATGTAGTCAACTTTATATTATCGAATTGCCAAAAGTGAAAAGATCAATCGAGATTTATACACATATATCAATATACAGGGTGGAACGATAAAATTGTCGCCCCAGAAAAATAAGAGAAATTCGATTTCCCTTTAATAAAAAATCGTTTTTTTATGCAGACTATCTACTAGTTGGTCCTTTGTGTACAGATCTCCAGAATTATAGGAGCCTTATGTCATATTTGAAAGTGACACAACGTTCAACGAACGGGATCGAAGATACGCCGCTGTACAACATGCTCTCGATCGATCATAATTATGGCAACAGGACTATTGCCAGTACCCTTAAAATGCGCTGCTGGATTGCCACTAATAACAGGGACGCGCCTAGGGTGACGAAACAAAGTTGACGACGACAGTTATGGTCTTTGGTGTAATTACATGTAAGGGCCACATCATGCCACTTTTTAATCTTCAAAGTTCGCTTGAAAGTCAACACTTACGAGTATCGGGATGCTCATAAGAGTGTGATTATCCCCTGGTGAAATCAGATGGTCGGGGTACAGACTCTAGGTGTGGCAGCTGAACACGGCGCCAACCCACAAATCCAAAGAGACCCAGGCTTAGCTTCAGAAAGCTCTCCTACTCTCAGGACCTGAATCTGCTGGACTACTTCGTTTGCTAATACGTCGGGAACAGTACCAACATGACCTACTACAACACCAAAGCAAGCCTAATCTCCGCCACCCGCAGAGTATTTGACGAGCTTTCGCTGTTACTCATGGAAAAATCAGGCTCCCAGTTCCGGACATGTATCGAGACAGCGATTGAAGCTTAAGGCGGCTACATTAAATAGATGTAAACTACCACATAATAAAGTAACCTAAATGGGTTTTTTTCAATAAAAGTTTTACAATAAATCTGTAGTGTTGATTTGTTAAGGGTGACCACTTTATCGTTCCACCATGTACCTGTTTCAATTCACGCTATTCTCAATAGTATAGTCTTTTTAGCCTTTTATAAATGAAAAAGTTATATCCCGTTGACTACATATACATACATCTTCTCACATGCAACATTTGGTAATACGTTATGGTCACCCGTTTAGTACAGACCGTGTTCAACATCTCTTAACTTCGATGATTAACGAGAATCAACTTGTCAACGTGATTATGTCATATATATAATTAGAGGGTATAAAATATCTTATTGGAGCGTAGAAGATAATTATAGACTGCATTACGTTCCGACTTGTTCAAGGGGAAAAATTAGTCACCTCGCATGAGATTGTGGCGAAACAGCCTTTCAGTTGAAATGGAATAAAAGTTGATAACATCTTTAAAATAACTTTCTACAATGGAGCAGAATGAAACTCGAAAAATAGATGACGCCCTCAGTAAAAATTAACGACGGACAAATATTCAATCAATAAAATACAGCCGTAATTCAAAAATAATATTCACAACAGTGATAGAATAAATAAATTATCCGTAACGGATATCTGCAAGATGAGTCCACGCAATGTATGCGTCTGTCGATTAAAACGCCACACAACACAGTAGTGACAAACGGACCGACCGAATGCGTGGATCTAATCTAGGAATATTATTACGTTGTATCGGAAATACGTTCTTAAAAAGAAGTAGGCCTAACTTTATTGCTATTGCACTGCAGTATGGCCCTATTAATTCTCATGAGATCCACTCTTTCCAACGTTTAGCTTCGCCTTGAAAATGTGTTACTTTATTGTTAAACTCCTGAAGTGGTGCTACCAGAGAGTGCCGACAAAGCGGCTTAGTAATTTTATTGTATCCCAGATAGCGTTAATGAGAGTGCGCTATCTTTGCAAATCAATGCCTGAACTTGTGTTTAACCTTCTCATTGATGGGTAAATCTAATGCTATTTCAAAGCTAAACGTTACAGACTGACGGATATATGATTGCGTAACTTAAGCTTGAGGTATATAAAGAATACATTATCATTGTGGTCATTTGGAACACTTGTCACAGTTATGTTTTTTTTTTTAACGGTTCGGCAAACGAAACACATAATTCTCTCGATGTGCATCTTTCATAATTAAAATATATTTCTAGAAAAATTAGAACTGGTATATATTTCTGTCTTTATTATATTCAAAAATAAACAACACCAAAAAAAAAACAACCCTTCAGTGCGAGATTTGAAAACTCAACAGCATAAAATTATTGGAACGGAAGAAAGATGCTTATACGAACGGTCTTCGAACACACATTTTGTTGTTTTAAACTACTTAAATGATGTCTATGTTAGTATAAAATAGAAATATGTGTTGTATTCCTTCGCATTTTTCGATAATTGTTCAGTTGTCTAAAATAAGTGTAATCTATATACGATAGCGTGTGTGTTATTTTCTGTGTCATGCTTACATCCGAATCGTTTAATTGTTATTGAGTTCCATCTCTTGTAATGAATATTTTTCCCAATAATTCTTCATAAGTTTTGGTTTCCATTTCGATCATAGCCGATGACCCTTCAGTAATCTATGCTTAAAAAAATATTATCAAGAAAATTCTTTATAAGTTTTCGTTTGCAGTTTTAACAAAATGACTACAATAATATCAGATTGTCTCTATTTAAGCTGAACTATGCCAACATCAATATATTAAGTATGAATGAGTCGCTGTGGAATTTCCACAGATCCCGCTAGTAAATATGGAAGTATTAGTGGACATTTACTAAATATACAGTGTAAGTTAGATATAAGAGACCATAATACAAGAAAACAAATATAAGAGATATTTTATGTGGTCCCCAATTAGAGCCTGTGTTAATATACACTGTAATTCGGATATGAGAACCCCGGATATAAATGTAACCCGGATATTAGAGTGCTGTGGCACCAGACTCACGCCCCAAGGGAGAAGTATCTTATATTCGGGTTACATTGTATTTATAAACTTTTCATAATAAAAGTGATAAATATTTTCTCTTCAATACATAAATAATACATGCAATAAGTAGGATGAAGTTGACGTGGATATATTTAACGAGTATTATATGTATATAGATTGATCGGGTAAAAGTGACGCTATACATCGGAGCATTTGCTTTTAATGTCATTTTTGCGCCGTTTTCATTTGGAATGATAAGTTTAAAACACATTCAAATACTTGTTACAGATAAGAACATCCAAGGTTCTAATTTAAAAAAAAGTGATTCGATTTGCTTTAGGGTCAACAGTTTAACGATAATGCTTAAACAACCATACAATTTCGATTCATATGAATAAATAGATAGTCATATGTTAATCTGTATAACACAATGTAAATACCTTTTCAGAACTGAACTTGGCAAACTAAAGAAGGTTTTTCAATCGTAAACGTGGCAGACCGAATAAAACGATAACTATAGCGTGCCATACGAACTGGCGAAGACAACATGCGATAGAGAATTGGAAGCGTCTCTTCAATAGATAAGACGTAAATAACCTTATAAAATAATCATTTACGTACGCTTCAAGAACTCAATAAAAAAAAATTGTGTCCAATCGTTGCAGAAACGATATGGGTTTTTATTGATATAAGGTCACATCATCCACACAATGAATTGACACCATTTAACACTGAAAAATTGAATTATAGCGAGTATGAAGATATTTATCTCCCTCCCATGGTGAGATGATATTAGATAAAAGTCAGAAAGTGAGATTTGAAAAACCAGCGCCTTTGAATTAGCGCTCTGTCCTGTAAACAATAGATAGGCACCACCGTCGACATCATGAAGATACTGAAACGTATGTAGTATTAGCTGCATCTCGAAGTGTGCAAAAGACAAAGCCGTGGCACGAGATGACGACACAGCAGAGGAGGAAGAAAGAAAGAGAAAATAGGAAAAAAAACGCAAGTGGTTTTAAGCACGTATCGACGCCGCTGAGTTTTTTTTTTTATTTTAAGCCTGTGGCAGAAGTACGGAAACTCTTCATCAAGATGCATCATCAATTTATCTTCCGAACTTTTAACACGATTTTCGGTTGGCCATATTGTCCAGGCTTGGAAAATATGTATCACTCGGCTAAGTGAGTGAACGAGCGGTAATAAATAAATTAATAAATAAATATGCATTAGTTATTTAAAAGTTTTAAAAACATATTCGGATGGTATCATCTAGAATGGAAAGGAAAATATTTACCGCCCTAGACTTGGTCGTTATGGTTTGAGCTATCGTCAGAGGGATAAGAATTATATAAGAGTAAAACAACTTGAACGTATAAACGTATGTTTGTTCATACGTACAAAAGCACTTTATACGTTAAAAAAAATAACATAACTGTGGCTTAAGCAAGCTGAGTTTTAATTTTTGTCAATTGCGACCATTCATCAGATATTTTCCCGGCTAAGAAAAACATAACAAAACGATCCATAAAAAAACAATTAGTTGATTCCTGTAATACCTTACGTTTAGGAGAGATGCATTTTGAAAATAAATGACAGGCAGCAAAGCAAACATAGTAAGATTTATAAATTAGATTTACGCGCGGCAGAGTAGCGGATAAAGCAAGGTTTTAATAATGATTTAGCCTTCAACATCCATAGGTTAACGATTTATAACTGAATTTGGCAAAGTGCATTATCTACAGGTCATTGCAAGCAACGGATATAATGCTATGTGAATTAAATAAAGAGTTCTCCGCGAAATCCCCTGGATAACCCTGAGTTCTACAAAATACGCGGGAAGAAGTTAGGGATTTATATTGACCGAAAGTTGTAAAAATAACATTTAACGTGAGAACAGTATTTTGAAGAATTAATAATTAATTGTGTTGTTTTTGCATAAACGTAAATCTAATTAGGTTTGTTCATAGATTTTAAACTTTATCATTTGCTTATTTTGTTATTATCAACAATGTGAATACTATTTTAATTGTATAATTAGTTAAACAAAAATGCAATTAATGTAATTCCAATTATAATTTGTTTAAGCTACACTATCAACCAATTTATTATGTCAAAATATCGTTACATATGCAGCAAAAATCGCATTTACTCAAAGGTTCTTTTAAATCACGGAAGTTAAACAACATTGAACCTGTTCAGTACTAAAATTGGTGATCATTTGGGAATTCAAGATGTTGTATGGTCTCTCCGCTTATCTCAGCATTGCTTCCTGTCGTTCTGGATTCTCGTTGCCACTGGACTCAAGCAGGGCCGATTCAGGAGGGCTGTAGTTAAAGATCAGGCATCCCCTGCCATACAATTTTACGTGCAATTATTTTTATAGGGGTATCCATTCTTTTTCAAAGCTGAACGGATGCATCGCACCTATTAACGGGAGTTCCTATATAATTGCCTTTCCACGATGGCAGAGTAAGACATGAGATAAATCTTTAATACGACGAAAATAAGTTCCGGATTATCCCAAAGATTTACAAAAAATACTTCAATTAATGTTTGAAGTGTAATAAAATAACATATGCTATATTTTAAATGATTTGTTTTCAGGAAAAGAAAAAAATAACATTCAGATACTTAAAGCCACTAGACAGGTTTTTTTTATTATGTTTTCTCTTAAACTTTAACATATTTGTAAAATGGATGCAATTTTTGCATTTTGATTTTGCTATAGACGTGAGGTGAATTTGTTTTTAAGTAGAGTATTAAGTTAGCAAATGTCTTTTATAGGTACGTGCTAGATAAATACACTTTCTACAAAATATAAAAACATTTCCTGTCCAACCCTTCAATTAAAAATTACCACAAATTCAAGAATATAACAATTTTAATGAAATCTTTAGTACTATTTAATCAAGTATCATACACTCTAAGGATTTCCTTACTCTAGTTAAATCTGATTGAAATATGTTATTTTGTATAAACAACTTATTTTTTTTACTAATGTGATATTTTCAATACTAAGAAACGCATGCGTTTATTTTTGCTTTTTCTGTGTACTTTAAATTTAAGCTTGTACGACTCACCGACGAAACAAAGTTTGATACGCATATATCGGATGTATCTATTCAACATGCTTGTTTTTCGATTAATATACATTTTGTTATGAGATACTAGTTGACGAAGTGAGATATTCAATGAGATACGTATGTGTGTATGTATATGTGTATGTGTGTATGTATGTGAGTATGCGAGTGCACGCGCGTCGGCACTAACACTATTCGGGTTTAATAGGCTTCCTCCGAATGGGGGAAGTTTGTTTGGAATATGAAATTCACAAGCGATCCCCAGTTGCATGTATATCCCCGTAAGGGGAGATGACGACGTTAGATTTTTGCAACTTCTTGCAAGGAGGTTTCGACGTCCTCCTACATACAGCGCCTGGAATTTACAAATTTATCACCCATTTTAGTAATGACCAGGCTCAACGTTGCTCAACTTCAGTGATCTGATGGGAACCGGTGTGTCAACGCGATCATGCTGTGTATAATGATCCAATACTAATGAAATGAGATGGTTGGACGTATATCAAATTAAAAAGCCTCCATTCAATATGAACATTTTGCTATAAAAACAAATATTGATTCCCATTAAAGCGTGACAGACGATCCAGCGGAGCGAGATTTGAATACAAATTCCGGGCGTATCTCAAATATAAAGCATCTATTTAAGGTGAATGTCCTACGATATAGATTTAGTTCGTTATAAGCTTAATGATTACGGGTTATAGATATTTCCGGGCGTATCTTAGATTGACGCGTCCAAGACATATAAGCGTATAATCATAAAGATTGTATCCCATACTTAAACGTGACAGACCGTCCAACGGACAAACACATTTACTAACAGTGATAATGGACATCTTGAAATAAAAACATAGTCAAATGAATGCGATTCCTTCTAGCATGAGAGCTTTGTTCCTTTCTACGCCTTCGACACAATATCTTTAATTCCAATCCAGTTTGTTTCGTTACATTCACATTCAAGGGTTTAGCTCCCTAATTTAAAAAGAAAAGAATGGATAATTGACGCGTGATTATATCGGAAGGGAAGATAGTGTAAAAGGAATAATAATGCGGACGAAATGCATCTTCACACTACACAAGGAGCACATTTATGAAGAGGTGGCGGGCGGGCCTACTCGTCGTGCGGCAGTCTTCTGCTTCTCTGCCCAATCTCGATGAAATCCGTGAGATTGGCTTGATCAGGCATCGCTGCTCCTTTTCAATCCATAACGCTACATCGACTTCCGCCGGAAGTCATTGCACACATGCCATCGGTTCCGCAACAAATATAGGGAAGTTCCATTCATGCGCATGAAGCTTGTAAAAACAGGATTTTTAAAAATTCACAGAAGCAAAAACAGAACAAATATATTTTTCTAATGAAAAATACGTAATAATAATTCGATATGTTAAGTAAAAAAAATAATTCACAGAATAATGTATTAGGATTATATATATATATATATATATATATATATATATATATATATATATATATATATATATATGCCCTTAGAAGGGAGCTTGATTTCAGAGAACTCAACTGAAATAAAATGAAACGGAGGGAAATGCATATATATATATATATATATATATATATATATATACATATATATACATATATATATAGATAGATAGATATATATATATATATACATACATACATATATATGCATACATATATATACACACCTACATATATATATATATATATATATATATATATATATATATGCATATATATGATTTCATTTACTTCAACTGGAGTTTTTAGAAATCAAAGCCTCTTTTTTAGGGGGGCGCTATTACTTGATATCTACAGGAGATATATAGACATTCGAATATTTTAGTACAATTTACTTTTACCTGTTAAACATTTAATTAGTAAAAATGTAAGGGACATAATTTATTTCGCACTAATTGATCATTTAAATGTATTAAAGTGTATTTTTGTTGTCGTTTTATGCTGGACATGATTTTTGTCTGGTGGAGTATCGAGCTTAGTCCTGTTACTTGAGATGGCATCACTTAAAACAGGTGCACCATGTCTCGTAAAAGCTAGTTATCTTTTTTATCTTTCGCTATTTGTTAATTTCTGTCTCTCTCTCTCTCTGATTTTCTCTCTCTATCTATATCCCTCTCTATATATACATATATATATATATATATATATATATATATATATATATATATATATATATATATATATATATATATACTAGCAAAAGTACCCGTCGTTGACTGGGTTCAAAAACAGCGTACAGAAAATAGACTCTGATTTATGAAAGTATTATAGGTTATGAAAAGGAAGGGTTGTAAAGAGATAGCTTCGAATTTGGGGATATCAAAACCAAAGCAGAATATGATGAAATTGTATTTGGCTCGCGAATAATACGTATTTATTATTATTAAGCCATTGGAAAGTATCTAGTTGCCATAGTGCTTTAAAAAAAAACCTTGTGCCCAGAGACCTTAGTCATTGAAAGATACTACCTTATAAGCATTCAAGATCTTTTTTGCATTCACGTTTGTCTTTGCATTCATGTTCTTTCCATGCATTTATATACATAAAGATTTATTATAACCTATACATAATCGCCAAAGATTTTCACATCAATAAACTAACTGATATGTAAGCTTCTAACAGATTAAAATATGCTGCTCTAAAATACAGCGAACACCTATTCTACCAATGACGAACTATGCTTACGTTAAACCCCTCTATATAAACATGCAACTTCTTACGAAGAGGAATACTTGAAAAACGGTTATAACAAGTAAACATTCCTGAAATTGCTCATCTATACTGAGATCAGTAAGCAATTTAATACAGTCTAAATTCCAGTAACATAATTATTAAAATATTGCAAAATTCGCACAAATGGTGAAACTCAAGCTTAAGGTGTTAATAAATTACAAGATAAATGAATACTATAGGGTAAAAAAGTAAATACACTTTACTATTAAAAATTGTAGAAGGTCTATATAAGTACAGACACTATTTAAACGAACGCTTATTTCAATTCCCATACGAATATGGAAGAAAATAATAAAAAAAGTGATGGTATATTGTCAGAAAACATACAAAAATGTTGAGCCTTCTTTAGGGGTTTTAGCGTGAATGCAAAGCTTCCACCTTACTCTCGGCGGACACTATTCGACTGTTAGCCTTGAATACCCAAGTATAGAGCATTTATAGGTATAACATTTCCTGAAATTCTTGTGTAAATTGCAGTAAGGATACTAGCCTAAGAAGTCAAGGGTAAAATTTCCTATACGGCATTAATTATCACTTCTCACATTGCTGATAGCAGAAGCATGAAACACTATTGTTCGTAAGTATACACACGATTGTTTATATTCTTTGAAAATGTATTATAGTTATCTATCTTTCTTCGTTATCTCTCGCTCTTTGTTAATTTCTGTCTTTCTCTCTCTCTCTCTCTCTCTCTCTCTCTCTCTCTCTATATATATATATATATATATATATATATATATATATATATATATATATATATATATATACTAGAAAAAGTACCATTCGTTGACTGGGTTCAAAAACAGCCTACAGAGAATCGACTCTGATTTAGGAAAGTATGATAGGTTATGAAAAGGAAGGTTTGTAAAGAGATAGCTTCGAATTTGGGGGTATCAAACCAAAGCAAAATATGATGAAAGTAAAAATAAAATAGATAAACCCCATAATTTATTATACCTTACCTGTTCATACTGGAACACTTATCACAATATTCTGTGGATCTATATTAAAAAACCTTGTTAAACTTTGTGACATATTTCCATTCTATGGAGGTCAGGTGCGAACGAACACCCCATAATTTTATTATACCATATTATTTTAAACTGAAACATAATTATCAAAGTATACTCACGCAGATAGATATGAAAAGTCTTTATTAAACTTTGTGGCTATTTCCATTCTATCGAGGCAAGGTGCGAACGCAGACCTCACAATTTTATTATACCGTCCCTATTAAAGTTAAAACATACTTTTCAACGTATTATTATTTACATCTATATCAAAAACACTTGTAAACGTTTTTTTTTTAATTTTTAAATTTTTTATTTCCATACTTTGTGGACCAGGCGCGCACAAGGACCCCACAATTTTTATGAGTCCCCATTATACCAGATCAACCATACCCATTTCTGTGTCTCGATACACCTATCATAATATGTGATCAGTTTTCTATAATAGTCAACCATATAGGAGCCTATTCGTGACCAGACACACAGACAGACGGTCAACTTTATATTATAGATATATAGGTATATATATTTATTTTGTTTACTATCAGATTACCTATCCTGTGATAGGTATAACACTAATTAATGATAAGATGTATTAATTATACATACCAGTATATTTTATATTCGATTACGAAACTTATAATCAATACGAGTCGGGATTTCCCCGGAAGTACCGAGTTATCCGATTCCTGATTCCGATTAATCGTTTCAACACACACATATATATATAAATATATATATATATATATATATATATTAGCTATATAGTCTTTATATATATATATTAACTGTATAGTCTTTATACATATATATATATATTAACTATATAGTATTTATATATATATATACATATATATATATATATATATATATTAACTATATAGTTTTTGCAGACGTTAGCAAACCCAGTGCTCCCCATCAACCTCATCATAGTTATCAGGTCTATCCTCAGCGACACATAAACCCTGTTCGTGTGCCCGAAGAGGACTTTTAAGGCCATCATTAGACTATCACAGTCTGCCGAACATATGGCAGACTAAGTTGTGCGTTAAAATTTGTTTCACTTCTGGCTCCGTATTTTTGCCCACTTTGCTCGTGGCATGTGTTATATATATATATATATATATATATATATATATATATATATATATATATATATATATATATATATTCTTCTAATTATGTATGATTAAGTATAATGTACATTTTAATGATGTATATATGTATATATATATATATATTTATATGTATAATTATAAAATTAAAAACATATTTATAAGAATCATTATTTTTCAAAAGTACTCTGCATATTTAGAGCGAAAGTGAATTTATATAAATATCAAAACATTTCTACATGGACTAATAAACGTGTCGACGGAGTCACTCATTTTCCCAAACGAAATCAAAGGCTGATATATTAAATTAAGATCAGAACTTTGTTTCATATTTTTTAATCGTTTTCTATCTTTATTGACGAGAAAAGATCACGAAACGTTGATAAATCCGTGATGTTTTTTTAATTTTTTATTGTATTTAAGTTTGTATAATTCCCTACTTCGATATGCATATATAGACTTTAATCATCTTATTTCCAAGCGAATATACCTTAAGCAAGCTTTTTGTAGCTTTACAAATCTGAACTCTTACTTTATTTTTTGAGAAACATTTGCTTCTGAAATTCCATGGCAAAAAGAGGTTCTAATTTATTATAAATCTAATAATGCAATAAAGTTTTTATTCAAATTTAAATTCTCATCCCAAACGTCTTATGCTTATTGATCCACTTTACTCTTTGAGTATTTATAAGCTTAGTACATGATTCGTGTTTTGATTTGGCTTCTGTTGTGTATAAAAAAGATGCATATAAGGCATTGCGTGTTTTGGTATAAAGTTGTGTTTTCTTTTAAAAAATCCCTGAATTCATCTATCTATTATAAAAGTAGTATTTAGCACGTTTACTCGTTTACTTAATTGAAGTTATTTTTATTCATGTCTCTTTGGTAAGATCAATAAAATAAAGTCGAGTTTTCCTCAAAATTCACTCAACATAGGATTACAAACGTAGTCGATACATATAACCTGTCCACCGCGCCCGTAGCTGAGAATGAACCCACTACATGATTTTGTAGTGTAATTCAAATCTTGTCGGTAGCTGAATTCTTGATGCTGCGCCAGGGCTATCAAGAGTATTTTTATCATGACGTCATCACTAGACGGGATGTCTACCATGACTTAAGAGAGCCCCATCTACCCTCGAGAGAAGGAAAGAACAGGTCAGTTTTTCAACCTGGTATTTTACCTGGCGGTACATACAGCGCCTCGCCTTCCTATATGGTCACAAGCTGGTACTAGCCAGGCTCAACGTTGCTTAACTTCAGTGACCTGGTAAGAACCGGTGTGTCAACGTGATTGTGTTGTATATAAGCAACCAGTAGTGCATGCTTTTTAGTAAGTTTGTAAAATTTACTACATAAATTCTTATCTTCCTGACTTTCATAAAATAGTTTTATTACGAGTAAGTCTGTGTTACTTCATTCACTCATATGACAACAGCATATTCTTTTTCTTGTTTTAATTTTCAGGTATAAAACCATTGATATCTTATATGTTTTTATGTAGAGTGATTTGGTTCTCGGTTTATTGATTATGTCTATCTGTGTCGGTTATATACTCGAGATTCAAAACAATGAAAAGAATATGCTGTTTTCATACCCTTTCTCATTACTGCCATATTTTGTTTATTATCAAGACTACTCTGTCATTGAACACATTTTTTATTCAGAGCGCTCTTTTTTTCATTTTATTATTGTGTTCTATTATTTTAACCTAGAGTCACTTACCTTACCAAAATATGGGACGTTCCATTCCGCTTAGAATATTATTTCTGCCAGCAATCCTATGCGTGGAATATTTGAATATAATTATAAATATCTAAACAAGTATGTCGAATCTATTATTATGTTAAGAATAAGTATAAGTAGTTAAGTGTCTTCAATTATAATTTTTAGTCGCGTGCAAGCGATTCTATAAGTCACTCCGTCGGTCGGTCGGTCGGTCTGTCAATCTGTCCGTAACACTTTTGTGTTTGGGCTTTTTGTTTAAGATAAAAGGTATGTTGTTAATAGATGATGTTCTTAAATTTTTAAGCTTTTCTTGGCCTTCATGCCGGGATCAAAGTGTAGTATCTGTTCCGGCAGGTGCTGCACTTGAGATGGTTTGTGCCAGTCAATGGAGGGGGGACCCTCTATACTGGGACAATTATTATTTTTGGTAACCAGAGTGCCCCCTTTTTGCCTACTTTTAGGGGAGCTGGTTTTTACCTCACATTAAAAACGGCCTTGTGCCTAATTTGCTCAGTGGGGGAGCAAATAAATACCATCTGTTCCGGCAGATACTGCAAGCTATGGCTAGCTATGACTAGCAAAGACAAGATGTGGGGGCAACCCCACATGACTGACCTTTAACCAGCTCCCATTTCCCACCTCTCGGGAGCTGGTCCCCTTTTCCCCTTCCCCCTCCCTTCACTCCTCACATTAAAAATTGGCCTTGTGCCTAATTTGCTCGGTGGGGGAGCAAATAAATACCATCTGTTCCGGCAGATACTGCAAGCTATGACTAGCTATGACTAGCTATGACTAGCAAAGACCAGATGTGGGGGCAACCCCACATGCCTGACCATTAACCAGCTCCCATTTCCCACCTCTCGGGAGCTGGTCCCCTTTTTCCCTTCCCCCTCCCTTCACTCCTCACATTAAAAATCGGCCTTGTGCCTAATTTGCTCGGTGGGGGATCAAATAAACACCATCTGCCGATACTGCAAGCACAGACTATATGTGAGGGAAACCCCACATATAAGACCTTGTTCACTGTAGGGGCAACTCTTCATACCAATTGGCACTATCCAGCTCCCCTACTCCCCGGGGAGTAGTCCCCATTCTCCCTTCACTCCTCACATTAAAAATCGGCCTTGTGCCTAATTTTCTCGGTAGGGGAGCAAATAAATACCGCTTTTCTTGGCCTTGTGACCAAGATCAAAGTCTAGTATCTTTCTTACTACATGCTGTACTTATTTGTAATAATTTAATGTAAAATGATCGCCCACTTTACAACCAGTCAGTCTCAAAGCCATTCAAGTAATTTTCCAGATCATATAAGTTGTTTGTGAAGGATTCCAGTTATTTTTAAGCATTTAAGTCATTCTTAAGGTCATTCAATTCATCCTTAATTTTATTAAAGCCATTCTAAGTCATTTACGTTTTATTTATTTAAGTCATTTCAGCCCAATTTTCGGTCATTTTAGTTTATCTTTAAGAATTTCATGTCAATCCTACGTTCACGCATTCATTCCTTACACGTGACCATGCGACTAATGGCTATCGGCCTTGTTTTTTTTTAAATTTTTGTTATAACAACTGTGTGTTTACAAAAATATTATACTGTAACAGTCATTGATATTTTTTTTTATTATGAACTAGCTTGGGTGCCCGACGTTGCCAAGGTGTTTGTAGGTGTGTGTGGAGCAAAAAATAAATAAATAAATAAAAAAAAGATAATAATAATTCTGATTTCGTTTATCGACGTCTCTCTGGAAAGGGATGGGATTCATTTCCAAAGGATTTTTTTTATCCCGGCTTCAAACCAAGAGCTTCAAACATCAAGGTTTTCCTAAGGATGTTGGTGGTACCTATAATTGCAGAGGTCTGAAGGCCGCTTAAAACATCGGGGATTTGTAGCTTTTTTTTCAATTATCCTTCCAGGCGACTTGATACTACTCCTCGTGTACCAACTACGACCGAGATTATTTGTGGTTTAACCCCGTGTATAGGACTTATCTCCAAGGCTAATGGAGTATAATTGCTCCACTTCTCATTCGCCTTCTCTCTCACATTCCTGTCCCAGGGTATTGAGAATCTACAATCTGCCAATTTTTTAAGACCTTGTCAATGACGATTAAATCCGGACGATTATGTTCCAATTGCTTAGTCGTTATGACACTTTTGTCCAACCATAACTCTACCTTGCCATGCTCACTTGTTCTCCCTTCATCAGGCACCTCCTCAAACAATTTTCCAGCACACTTCACTCCTACTCTCACACACCTCCCAATATATCCGGAGTCCCATGCGCTCGTGTCTTTTGCGGCACAGTCTCTGTCTCTCTCTCGGCCAATCCACTACACCCTGCTACAAGGTGCGCAATTGATTCTGAAGTATTACCACAAATTCGGCATTCTACATCAATTTCTTCTCCTAGAACCACTTTTTTGAACAATCCTGCTCCTAATGCCTGTTCTTGTGCTGCACAAACAAAAGCTTCAGTACTTTTAGCTCGATACCCAGTTCTAAGCCATTGTAATGATCTTTCGTCAGCCACTTCTGCTATATCCCATTCATTTACTTCCTAGCCAGTTCCTCTACCCTTTCACTATCTATACATTTCACATAATCAGCCTTGGTCTCACATACCTCCACTCCATTGGCCACAACCTTAAACATCCACTCCTCACTTCTAACCACAGGCTCCTTCAACGACATCTCGGTTCTAACAAAATCTTTTACAATTTTCAATCCTCTCCCGTCATCTTTCCTCTTTTGATACAGCGTTGCTACGCTACTTCGAATGTGAAATATACCAAACATTGCAAAAACTTTTCTTGTTTTGATATCCATGGCATGCAAATCCTTGTCAAACCATTCTAAACTTCCCGCACTGTATTTCAAAACACTGACTATCCATGCATTCACTGCTTTCATTAGGTTTCTTCCATACAGTTTCGACTTTGCAATTAGTTTCACTCTTCTAAGATACTCCTTCCTGACTTTCTCCTCCATTTCTCTGCTCATGATGCCTACACCATACAACACTCCCGAATACTTATATCCTGTGTCTTCTATTTCTTTGATGATTTCTCAATTTGGCAGCACTATTCCATTCGAATCAAACTTTACTCCTCTTTTCATCACCAGCGGCGCACATTTACTAATTCCAAACTCCATCCCAATGTCTTCTGAGTATGTCCCCACAAGTTCTACCAGTCTCTCCATTTCCTTTTCATTTCTACCGAATATTTTCAAATCATCCATAAACAGTAGATTGATGAGGCGTCGATCACCAGATCCAAGGTTATACCCCAGTTTTTCTCTCTTCAAGGGGATGCTAAGTGGCATCATTATCATTACGAAAAGAAGTGGCGATAACGAATCTCCTTGAAATATTCCATGTTTAATGCCAACCTGCCCCATCTCCTCTCTGTTTTCTGTCAGCACCGTTTTCCATTGAGCCATACTTGTCTCCAAAAGCCCTACCACATTCTCAGCAACCTTCATCATCAATAGTGTTTCAAGTATCCAATGAGGAACCATGCCATAAGCTTTTCTGTAATCGATCCATGCTACGCCCAGATTCCTCTTCTTCTTCGCATCCTGCATTGATGCTTTATCAATTAGTAGTTGATCTTTGGTACCTCGCGAGCCCTTTTGCTCGTCAGGAAACAAACCATTACTCTCAAGATGTTCATAAATGTTCTCCGCAATATTCCAGTCAACAGTTTCCACATCAATAGCAGACATGCAATCTGTTCCTTTTGCATGATCTTTCCTAATCAGTGTTGTTCTTCCATTCACAAGCCAATCAGGGACATCTCCCGACTCTACAACTCTTTCCTGGGCAGCAGCTATAGGCGCATAAAGCATGAAACTGTTTAAACCAGAAGCCCATCACTCAATCTGGGTCAGGTGCGTTCCAGTTTGTCATGCTTCGTGTGCCAGCCTTAACGTCATCGATGGTTATCTCAACGTTATTCATCTGCTGCATTTCTGATAGCTTTTCTCTGACCTCTGCCAACCAGCTAGCCTTCTTATTATATCGCCCTTCGACAGACCAAATCCCACTCCAGAACTTTCTGGCATCTTTTGTATTTGGAGTGTTGTTATTTCCCGCCTATTTACTGCCATTTAATTCTTCATACAGCTGAGATTGTTTATTCCGGAAAAGGTTGTTTTGCCGAAACGCAATACTTTTTCCAACAAAGTTCCGAATTTTCATATCACCAGTGTGCACATCCTCTTTCAACATTCAGAACGCTCACGGTTCCTTTTTCTAACAATCTATACCTCCTTTTAAGCTTGTCCTTAGCTTTCTGTCCTACTTGAACTCTTTTTCTTATTTCTTCTATTCTCCAAATGTTTTTCCGCCACCGTTTAATACTTTCTTCAAGCCGCCTCTGCCAGTGTGGCCTTCTATCCTTCATTTCTCTCTTTTTCTTCTGTCTTAAACCAAAACAATTCGCAATAACGTATGATGCTGCATACAGAAGCCTGTTAAGTTCCGTAATCGATATGTTCTCTGTTCTGATGTTGTTACTCACTCCGTTAACTATTTTTACCTCTCTTTTAACCTTCCGCCTATCACTACTCTTCATGCTTGGAATCTCTATGATATCGTTCCTAAGAAGAACCTATCTTAACTTCTGAAGTACTTCCCTTTCTACAGAAGACAAAGTTCGAACTTTATCCCCACTTCTCCATACATCTGCTTCTTTCGCTGGTCCCATTGTCTCAGAGTCAATGATCTCATCTGCCTTAGATCCGTCAAACTCCATCTCATCACTTCACCTAACCATAGGATTCCATTCTTCCTCAGTTGTCCGCCTCCCATCATCGCTTACATTTCCCTTTTGCACTTTCACTCTCTCAGTTCTTTCATCAGAGCTAGTTTCATCAATTTTACTGTCGTTATTCATTTAATTCCTAACCATCCCTTCAATCTCTTCTCTTTAAATCACTAAAAGAAAGTTGTTATTTTTAATTTGTTTTAACTGGGACACCAAACCCGCGACACTTCTGGCTCCTCCTCCTCTCGATTCCCATTCTCCTTCACTTTTCGGACATATCCACCAGATTTGGTACTTCCACTTCTTACAAAACATTCACACAGTACTCTTCTTTCCATATCCGTCACGGTTTTTTTTTACATCTCCTGTTCCAACCCCCTTTCTTGCCTTGGGACTCTCTCTGGCCATTCTCACTTTCCCTATATCCAGTCACATCCTCAGGATTTCGAACAGTTGTATGATAGCGACAGGACCCATATTGTAACCAGTGGCACACCCACCGGACGTGGGACCATCGCAAGATGTTCCAGTGTCATTCACGTCGTTATTTTCAATATTTTGATTTGGCATTCTCTCATAAATGGGGTTAGTGAATTTAAGGTTACACCACCACCGATAGGTTTATCGAGACATCATCTCTAGGAAGGTTCCCCACTAAGGTCAAAGATCCCCTCTCGACCATTCTTTTTCACGACCACCATTACCATTACCACCATCAACAGCAATAGAAATAAAATCTACAATGATAATGGTAACACTAATATCGGTAGCAATAATAATAACAACAACAACACTAGCAATGACAGCAAAAAACAACACCTACCATTACAGCTAATAATAATAATAATAATGATAATAATAATAATCATAATAATAATCATAATAATAATAATAATAATATATTTTTTCGCCAAAAAATTGTTTTGTCATAACAGTGCGTTAATTATGCATTGCTTGTGTCTTTAGTTTGAACATTGTTGTTTGGTTTTATGATGAAGATTTCCTGTCAGCATGTCATTCAAGCATCAAATAATTACAATATTTCGAAGAATTCCATGTCCACGCATGTGTGATCTTTGCATGGCCGGATTCTACGCACTGAAATGCCATTGCAAATCTTACGTTGCTCCAAGAAAAAAAACGCCATTCAACGCCAGTGACATTTTCTTAGCATCAGTTTTGTTTATTTCGTTTGGTTTTCGTTCTTTACACGCAACCTGGCTTTAGAATTAAAGACTTTGTCCACCAGGAAACTTTCTTTCGGAATAAAATATTTTAGATATGGCAAATCTTCTGTATAATAAATCCTGTCAATCAACTAATCCGTCAGAGTAGAATTTGAATCCTTTTTAACTCGTTAATTTAATACAACGGTTTCGTTCAACGGGTTACTTTGACAACAGTTTTGTTAGTCTGTCAGTCAGTTTTAGCTCTTGTTTATCTCCAAACAAGGGGCCATTATTTGGGCAAAATTTACAGTGCCACCTTTTAGAGAGTTGAGTAGCGATAATGTTATATTTGAATTGTTGAATCTCGTTACAATCAGAGGAAGCAAGAGACCCGAAAGAGAGCTCAACGTGTAGCCGTCCGATCGAGAAAATCTTTAGACCTCAACCCTGAAGGATGCGATTTTGCTACTTGGCGAGTTAGTCGAAAGTATTGCGCAAGAGCACATTTAATTTAGATACGGGAATGGCGCATTGGGGCTAGAAGGCAGAAGTGGAAGCTTGGTTGATAGTTCAGAATCTATTAAGTTGGAATTATTACTTGGACACCCACGGGAGAGCCAAGTGGTACGTGGATCAATCCAGATTTGCCAGCAAAACTCCAGTGATTGATACATTGTGTTTTCGAGGAGATACATTATCCTCTCAGTTGTTAGTTACTTTCTAGAAGGTAAAGAGAACCCACCTTCTTTGCTGAAGTCTTAGCAATGACTTCGAAACATTATTGTGTTGATCAATATATTCAATACAATACTTTAATTCATATGTCAGCGTTGAATTTTAAGTAATATAATTTGCGTATCGCCATGCATGAGATGATAAAATGACAAAAGAAAACTGCAAAACTGTAAAAAAAAATACATTTATTGGTTTGTTAGTCTAAAGTATTGGTAGAAATTTCAATCGCACTGTGAGGCTTCTGTGTAATAGCTAAAAAAACAAAACACATTGAATAGAAGCAGCTCAAATGATACGCACAATGACATAACTAATATTTAAAAAAATGATATTATGAAAATGATATTTTAATCATATTGAAAAACTTATATAATAAAAATTATATTAAAAAAATTATATTTCAATAATATTTAAAAAAAAATATTTAAAAAATTATATTTACATTATATTCACATTATATTTTAAATTATATTTAAAAATTATATTATAATTATATTTTTTAAAATATATTTTACAAATTATATTTTAATTATATTTTTAACATTATATTTTTATTATATTTTAAAAATTATATTTAAAAATTATATTTTAAAGATTATATTAAAAAATTATATTAAAAAAATTCTATTTTTATTATATTTTAATTATATTTTAAAAATTCTATTTTAATTATATTTTTAACATTATATTTATAATATATTTTAAAAATTTTATTTCAATTATATATTTAAAATTATGATTTAAAAAATTATATTTTTTGATTATATATTTAAATTTATATTTTAACAATTATATTTGAATTATATTTTAAACATTATTTTTAATCATATTTTAAAAATTGTATTTTAAAAATCCTAATTTCATTATATTTATAAAATATATATAAAAATGATACTTTTATTTTAATTTAAAGATTATATTTTAAAAATTGTTTTAATTATATTCATAAAATTATCTTAAAAATAATATTTTAATTGTATTCATAACTTATATTTAACAATCAATATTTTTATTATATTTAATTATATATTAAGAATTATTTTTTCATTATATATAAAATTATTTTAAAAAATATATTTTAATTATATTTTAAAACTTACATTTTAGTTATAACTTAAAAGGTATATGTAAAAATGATTAATTATATTTTTAAAATTATATTTTAATTATTTTTAAAATTATATTTTGAAAATTATATTTTACTTATATTTTAAAAAAATTATATTTAGATTATATTTTAAGAATTATATTTAAAATGATATTTTAAGAATAGTTGAACATTATATTTATTATATTTAAAGATTATATTTTAACAATTATATTTTAATTATATTTTTAAAATTATATTTAAAATATTATATTATAATTTGTATTTGAAAATTATATTTTAAAATATTATTTTCATTGTATTTAAAACTTATATTGTAGTTACATTTTAAAAATTATATTTTAATTATCTTTTTAAAACCATGTTTTAAAAATATTTTTTACATTATCTTTAGAAATAATATTTTCATTATTTTTTTAAAAAAATATTTTTTAAAAATGATGTTTAAAAATTTCAATTATATTTAAAAAATTATATTTTAAAAATTATATTTTAATTATATTTTAAAAATTATATTTTATAAAATTATATCTTAATTATATTTTAATATTATTTTTGAAAATTATATTTAGAAAATTGTATTTTAAAAATTACATTGAATAAATAATATATACTGCTCCCTATGTGGGGGTACCACGTGAGTTAAAACGAAAATTATTTCCAACTTACAATTAGGTAGACATTCACTTTCGTAAATAATTGAATTAATTCAAAATGTACCGCAAAAACAAAAACACACAACATATCTCTCTCTCTCTTTCTCTCTCTCTCTCATATATATATATATATATATATATATATATATATATATATATATATATGTATATATATATATATATATATATCCGGACACATAATTTTATAAAACATTTGGATAATACTTGGAACGATGCCATTATTATGAATTGTTGGGGAAAAATGGACAACAAAATAAGAAAAGTGAAATACACTTCTACAATATTTTTTCTCCTTCTTTCTCCTTAGCTTTAATTTAATTAAAAAAATAAATCAGAAAAACAAAAAGGGCGTCAATAAGGGACGGGGTAGAAAAACTCTATAAAGACGTCTTTCGATATGAACCTCGGCAACATCGTTTACAAACGTGGTCAAAAGACAAGAAATCACTAGCGAGGGTAGTTAAAAATAGTATGGGGAAAGGAGAAAAGGAAACAAATATCATGGAACACAAATAAGTTTCGAATTATGTGTGTGTTACTTCTGTTTATACGAAGATTGATGACGCAAATAGGCACCAACTCGAGAATGTTTAAGTGGATTTTTGAGCGTGTTTTGTGTGAAACAGAGAAAGTTTCATCCGTATACCCTCTAGTGCAGTCCTATAAATGTTAAGCAATCACCCACTTATGCGCAAGGCCCGGGTGTTGGCCAGTTTTGTGCATACGAATCGGAGGGATCAAATTATCTAAAAAACAACAATTGATAATATATATATATATATATATATATTCACAAAATGCTACATTGCTTAAAGTGGGTTTATTCATAAAGTCTGAAGAAATGCTGTTTTTTTTTTAAATTTTCAAACGATATAATGCTTGAAATTGTTGAACTAGACATTGAAGCAATAGAAATATGAAATGAAATACACTTTTTGTTGCCATTAACACCTTGTCTGAAAATCTTGATTTTGCACACAGAATATATATATATATATATATATATATATATATATATATATATATATATATAGGGCGAGAGAGAGATGGGGGAATTATTTTAAGAACTAAAGTACTTGCGTGTAAAGCAGTTATGCTAACGCTGCTGCCTTATGGATCAGAATCATAGACAGTATATCGGAATCACATTAAGAAACTTAATGTCTTCCGCAGAAACTACGTTAGAACTATTTGTGACTTCACCCTAAGCAATGGGAAGTCTGCGGTACTGGCGATATTGGGAACTTTTTGATGCAATCACAGCTACGTTGGGCAGGACATATCTTCCGTATGGAAGCCGACCTGATAGCAAATCAAGTGATGTACGGCGAGCTCAACAGTGAACATCGGAATGTAGGTAGACCTCTGCTTCACTATAAAAAAAAATCCAAAAAGAAGTTGACATGATCAAACATTCATTTTCGTGATTTTGTACCAATTGCTTCTCAATTAAATGAATAAAGATCTGCCTGTCAGAGGGCCATTATGCAATTCTCTGAAACTTGAAATAACAAACTGCGCGTTAGACATGAAAGAACCAAACTATCTGCAAGTATCCCAGTAGATAATTCGCACAATCTTCATTCTTGACACCATTGTGGGGTTCTTTGCAGATTTTTTGCAGTACTCGGATGGCATTTACGATTGAGTAGTTTAAGAATGCTACATCTAATAAAACATTTTTAAATTGCCAAGACCTCATACGCCGAAATCGACGTGAGAGTTAATGATATATATATATATATATATATATATATATATATATATATATGTATATGTGTATATATATATGTGTGTGTGTATTTATATGTATATATATTCATATACATATATTATATATGTATATACATATATATAGATAATATATATATATACATATATATAGATAATATATATATATGTATATACATATATATATATATATATATAATCTATAATATAAATCTCAATTGTCTTTGTAAATGTATATCTGTGTGTATGTATTTATGTATGTATGTATGTATGTATGTGTGCCTAACACTTTTAAAAGAGATGACCGAGTATCTACGAGATTGATACTGTTTGAAGCTCAATCTTTCGGAAATCGACGTGAGAGTTAATGATATATATATATATATATATATATATATATATATATATATATATATATGTGTGTGTGTGTGTGTGTGTGTTTATATATATATTTATATGTATATATATATATATATTCATATACATATATTATATATGCATATGCATATATATATAGATAATATATATATATATATAATCTATAATATAAATCTCACCTATCTTTTAAATGTATATCTGTGTGTATGTATGTATGTATGTATGTATGTGTGCCTAAAACTTTTAAAAGAGATGACCGATTATTCACGAGATAAATATCGTTTTGAAACTCAATCTTTCGGACGATAAATATCGAACATTTGGTAAAAAAATGAATGCCTTCACCCTCAAGTGAGTACTTTACAACAGGGAGGGCTCGCTTTTGCGATTGACACAACGGCAACGACGTACGCTTTTTTCTTTTACAGTTTTCCTCCTTCGCGGTACGGGTTCGAACCTGCCTGCCTACTAACATTTCTTTTTCATTGCTCAGCACACACCTCAAAACACCCAGTAAATGCCGGGCATTTAGGTATATATATATATATATATATATATATATATATATATATATATATATATATATATATATATAATTTCAGAATGTGAGATATTATATAATTATTTCCACAGCCAAATGACGTCGCAGCTCACATGGCCCTTGTGAGCTGCGGCGTTGTTTGGCTGTGGAAATACATATATATATATATATATATATATATATATATATATATATATATATATAAAGCTGATACGTCTGCTTTTAGGCCTAGTTTTTTCATTAGCATCCTTGTGATATTCTAAAAGGTTACCATTCTGGGGAGGTATATTTAGTTCCTCAGGTGTGGTGAATGCAATGCCTATAAGAAAGGTAGTTATGTTTTAAAAACAACTTGTATAGATGAAGCTCAATAATGTAATAGAGTAATTTTTAATGATGATGTAAAAAACAAAACACCTGTTTTTCATCTGAAATGAGTAAGCTTTTAAATACTAAGGTTCACTAAACTCTCATCAAAAGGCTAATGTCAATCCGAAATCTGATCGTACGGGCGATAGCGAAATATATATAAGAATATTGTATGAGTCGAGTGATGTCACCCGCAATGTTAAATTGAATTTCCGTCGGCTTGTCTCAATTTTTTTGTAAGTAGAATTTTATTAGTCGTCTATAATTATCATGACTTAAAATAAAATATTTATTTGTCAGTCACTTCAAATGTAAATATTAAATTATCTTGAGTCTGGCACGCTTACATTTCAAAATTCAGGTTTGCTGTGTTGACCTAGTTTGATTAAAAAATAGAAATTTAATCGTTGTATCCCAAAAGTGAATGGACGCATATTTGCATTGATGCGTCTGAGTATGTCTATAAATGTTCTTCGTTGATTTATCATGATAGACATTAAATTAACGTTTTCGTTTGTTTGTCACGCTCAAGTTTTGAAAAAATGATCATGGTTTGACTGTCAGAAAACACGTTTACATTTCATTCATTCATTCATTTATTCCGTATGAATATGATGATTCTATTTACGGCAGTTATTTGTTTCCGAAATGTATTTTTAGTTAGAATTATTTCTAGAAAGTCGCCGGTTACTTTATTAGAGTAAAATCATATAGTATTATTGATTTTGTAGATGAGGAAGTACTATTCGTATTATTTGGATTATCGGGATAACTACAGTATTCTTATTTTCACAACATTCCGGATGGTGTAACCTCCGACCTTGTCCAGATGTATTTTGTCGGATTCGAAGATATTTCTGTCGAATTCGGGAGTCAGCACGGGATTTCAAGCGATTTTTTTATTTACTCCACCGACTTAGCATAGTGTAGTTCGCCGGCCATGACCGAATAGATTCCTAAAAAAGTTCGTAATTGTATTTGGACTATCTTACGATCTGAAGTGTTTAACATACAACTGAATTTTTACCAGGTACTGTATCTGTCATCCAATGAGTCCTTGCGGACAAATCTAGCATGATATACCTCAAAAACATCGGAGATTACATCGGCCGAAACGTTGTAAAAAGAATACCCAATAAGAGAACAGTAGTCAACATCATCCAAATTGTACGCACAGTCTCATATTTCTTATAGTTATGCTTTTTTATTTTTCTTTCGAAAAGATTTTTGTGCTTCTGCCATTTTTTTTTTTTGTGGGAGATGATTTTCAATGCAAATCGCATAGATTGAATGGACGTAACATATCTCTTAGTGTTTTCTTGGGATTTTTGTCTATTTTAATTTTTCTTTGTTTCTGTATTTTTCTATGTTTTTTTTTATATTTGTGTTTCTGTTAATGTGGCTGCACTCATATTGTTCGCCCACGAAAGGAATGTGTTGTCCGCATTCGTAAAACGTGAATTCTAGCTATGAAAATAAATGAACTATGAAGAAAAATAAGCGCAAGAAACGCCGATTGTCCGCTTAGTTTTGTTTTCTCTTATCGTTTATGGAGCTTCAACAACGATCGAGGACAAGAGAGCAAACAAAGAGGAGAAAAGAAATGAAAAAGAAAGAGAAAAGAAAAAATGACATCTTCAGAAGATATTTATTGACATTTGTGTTTTTATTTTAATAATTCTTCTCTTTAAATCTTTCTCCCTTTTTATTTTAACGTTCTTTTTTTTACATATTTACCTTTCTTTTGTTAATTTTCATTTTATTCTGTTTCCCTATCTTTTTCAATATTTAATTCATTTTCTGTTCGTTTTTCATCCCCCCCCCCTTTTCCCTTAAGTATGCTATTTTTATTAACCCCTAATGCGTCCTTGCCTTTTCTATCAGCCCACCATTTTTTTTTTTTTATCACCCAGTTGTTCCGCTCTTTGCTTTTTATTTCTTTCGTTGGCTTTGTTTATTCTATATTCTAGTGTTTTTACTCTTATTTTATATCCTTGATATGTTAAAGATGTAAGAAAAAATAAAACATTAGACCAATGGAAATTGAAAAAAAAGGATTAGATAAATAGATGACAGCATTTACTGGTTTGAGCCATATTTTTAATGAGTTAACTTTTAGATTAATATAAAACATTACACCTAGTCACAAGGTTATTTCATATCTTCGCATATCTTAAAGATAACTAAGGCTAAAAAATGGAAAGAAAATGATAAAAATATGTTTTCTTTATTTATACATTTACCTCTTTAATTTTATTATTTTTCGCCATTTCTTAAAATTTTTATTTTTGTATTAGTCATTATTTTCCTTTCCATCTTTTTTAATCATCCGACTAAAGGAGGGTAGACCCGTAAATTAACACTTGTACGTCGTCCGTTCATCCGTTCGCACTTTTCTCAACAACTACGCCTTGGAAGTTGTTGAAATTTAGCATTAACATTAAACATGATATGAGTAAAAAAAGTAATGAGACGGATTTTCCGAGTAAAACTTCGGTTGCCTCTCTAGGGGTGCCTTTCGGGTTAAAATGGCTAAAATTGACACTTTTGTGCTTATTAAATAAAGTGATACCTTGGATTTTTATAAAACTTTCAGAAAAATTGTAACTAACTGATTTCTATAAAATTTTGTTTTTCTATACTTCGCGATAAGTCTTGTGTGTACCACAGGGGCTCTTTTAGGGCTAATAAAAACATTCCATTTTTGGGACTATTTTTCCTATATTTGTCCAAAATCTTCTGTGTATGTCTTTTTAGCAGTTTTGCATTGTGCTGAACTCAAATTTACATATGTTAAGACCTAAAACTTCACCGTTTGTTCCTTTTCACTAGGATTTGACTTCTGATGAGGACTTTTAGGGCTTAATGGAGGAGGGAGTCATTGTTTTTATGCATCACTGTGCATGCTCCACTTGTTTTTACATTAATTTTTCACTCTACGATATATTATAGTTTTCTATTTCTAGCTCCATATCGTGTTTTCCTTTTTCCATTCTCGTTTTTCAACTATATTTTCTTGATTTTCTTTTCCAATTTATATAATTCACGCCTATGTTTTCATTTCTGATTTAAATGTTTTTTAAAATCGTTGTCTTTTTCGTTCACTTTTGTATAATGTCGTATTTTCCTTCCTTGTTATGAGAAGCATTAACTTCGAAATGGCATATCCATTTCCGTTTTTTTTTAATACGTATTAATATGATAATGCAATAAATTTCCCATGTAAGTTTACTCCTATTACAGTGGAAACCTTATATAAGAGATCCGACTATAAGTAAAACAGATGTTAGACAAATACTACCTTGGCTCAAATTACGACATGTGTTAACGTTGAGCGGAACCCGGATATAAGTATACCCCATGTATAAGAGAGAATCAGGGACCGGAGCCGAAGTCTTTAATATCCGGGTGGTTTTTCTATACTAGTAAGAAAACTGATCGTTTTCCGGGATTAAATGAGAATCAGCTAATATTCCTCACTCCTTTATTTTATTATCAAAATTAGTGCAATCGTTAATTTTTTTTAATCAAAACAATAGATTGGCTGCTCTAGTAAGAGACACACCGCAGAGTACCGGAAGGAATGGTTACATGCCTCCTTGCTGTGACTAGTCCACAATAAATTGTAGCCCATATAGTGTTGTAGAAAGTGTACTGTTAATATTACACACTTATCTGTAAATAATGGCTTCGCTTACAGTTTAAAACATAAAAAAGGAAAGTGTAATGGTCGAATTGTGCTCTAAAAAGAAACATTAATTCCGAATGCACCTCGGTCTTATGAAAGCACCAACCGTTGATTTCATAAAATTATGTCAGAGTAATCACTTGAATTAATATTAAATGTACAAGTATAGTAATAGAATTGTACAATACAAACAAACACTAATTTCGAACGAGTCCTTATCTTAAAATAAATAATGCAGTTTTAAATTTATAGGCTGTTCTTGTTTGCTTCACACATTATTTACAACTAAATATACAGAGAATCAGACGAAAAATCAAAATGAACAGAACCGCGTTTCAAACGGCTGGAGATCATAAGTTGATAAAATGTCTAAAATACATTGTTATATTAAATTATATAAAGAGTAAACGTTGGACGAAATCAGCCTTCTTTTTTAGTTTAGTTTATTTTCGATTATCGGTAACCACCAGACGCATTCTGATAGAAAAACCGATGTTTGAGTACAATTTGAAACAGACGTAACTAACTGGCCGCTCGGCTTAGTTCGGAACATTACGTTAACCATTATCGAAGCGTAACGACGTTACTCATAGACAACACCGAAGAAAATATTTCAATATAATTAAAGCATTATAAATATTATATCGAAAATAAAAAGGAAACAAAGGTCTACCGCAACAATTTCTGTTTTATTTTTGTAACAAATGTTTTTATGGGAAAAAATAAACAAATAGTTTTTTTTGCAACCATTATTTTGTCAACTAATAATTAATGAGAAAACTATTTTTGTGATTTTTAAAATATTTTTCCAAAGTTAAAAAAAAAAAAAAATATTTCATATGGGGTTTCCATGTATTTGATTTTTTTCAATTTTTTACTTATTTTTGTAACTAATTTAAAGTAAACTACTTATTTTTTTTATTTTCACCAATATTTTTTTTTGTAGTGTGTGACTAGAATACCTCTTTAAAAAAAAAAAACTAAATTAAATTAGGACAGCCGGGATGTTTCTTTAGGATTATGTAGACTTTCTACAATCTTATTTTTTCTTTTGCGGCGATTAAGCGTTTTATTTGGCAATATAAAACGGCATCTTTCGGTCTCTGCAACTCCAAGATAGAGATATTCATCTTGTATCCGGGTGTAAAGAATGTCAGTTTTAGGGTGTGTTGTATTTAGAAAAAACAAAGGTAATAAAAATAGAACTTACTTGTTTTTTTTTTCCAGTAAAAAAAAAAAAAAAAAATAATAAAATAGAAATTGTTACGGTAGATCGTTGTTTCTTTTATTTTAGCGTCTTTCTTTCTGTTAATTTTATTATGTTTAAATGTTTCAATCAGCGTTTTTTTACGCTTTCGTATTCAGTGGTTGACGTCATGTTCCGTGCAAAGCCTACAACACGTTGAGTTACGTTTGGTTGAATTTGTGCACAAGTACTGAAAAAAAAACATATAAGGACATTTCCAGACACATCAAGTACGTGGGTCTGCAATTTAAAAAAAATCCAAAAAAATCGGACAGGCCATAGAGAACGAACACACAGAGACTATATTCGTTTTATATAACAGTATATATATATATATATATATATATATATATATATATATATATATATATATATATATATATATATATATATACACTTACACAAAGCTTCTTTAGACTATATATTGGGTGTTAGATCAGCATGGCCAGGTTACCTTACTATTATTTATTTTCTTATCTGGTACCATATATACTTAAGCTTTAACGCATTTTTATTTTTATAAAATCTATGTGCTAAATAACATATCGCAGAATAGATCTTTTATATATATATATATATATATATATATATATATATAAATACTAGCTGTACCCTGCCACGCGTTGATGTGGCTCAGTTTGTTAAAATGGAACACATTCCTCAAGAAAAAATTCCATTTTGTTCGTTTATTTACTTTTATTATTTTTTGCAATGTGTTTTTTATCAAAAAAACTTGTTTTTCTCCCCCCTCCAAATTAATTTTTTACAATAAAATGTTAGGTGAAAGAGTTTTTTTTCAGGAAAACTTGTACTTTTTTTTAAAGAAATTTGGCAGTAAACGTTTCTTTTTGAAAACGGAATTTTTATTATAAAAAGAAAAGATGAATGCTTTATATGAACATTGTAAATAGTTAGGTGAACATAGAGAAAAGTTTGGGTTTTTGTTTTCAAGAGACTGTAAAAATTTTATTTCAACAGATGCTCAGAAAAACAGAAAACATACTTCCATCATAAATTATGCAAAAAAATAAATAAAGTGTAAAACCTTTTGTTATTAATGTTTGCTAAAAAATTAATACAGTAAACTTCGCTGAAGTGTTAGCATATGCTGCATCTAAAATTTGGTTCATGCTGACAATTAAATAAAATAAACGTCTAAAAATTAGTAAAAATAAGTAAAATCCTGAATGACAGCTCTTGGGAGGGGACAAGTAAGTAGGAACAACACAATCATTTGTGTAAAATAATTAATATTCCAGAAATTGTAAACAATTACAAAAATACCTGATACCAAATGCAGTAAAATTCAAGTATCTTTTATACATGCTGTGTTATTTTTATTTCATTTATTTTATTAAAAGTTATCTTTCCAACAATTAACTGGTTGCATGTCATTTAATCATTGGGGATGTCACTCTTGGAAACTTGTATAAAACATCTATGACTATCACAAACTCTAAATTTGGGAGTGCAACTCGAACTTAGGGTTAGTGGTAGATAATCATTTGTTAGGTGTGTCAGAAATTTCGTGAAAAATATTGAATAATTCCACCCCGTTTTCCAAGTTTATAACTCCTCGAAAAATGTAATTCAAACCCTAATTTTCTTTTCAATTAAAAGAGCAAGGACCAAGGTTTCATTAAAAAAAAAACAAAAAAAAACAAAAAAAACAAACAACGTGTTTAAAAAAGTTTTAAACTTGGGACTTTACAGGTAAATTTCTAAAAAACAGTACTTTTTTGTTCTAAATTTGAACATATTATTTATTAATCTTTTATGTTCAATTTGTGATATATAAACTTTGGTGAGTAAATTAATTATTTACTTTTTAAAAGACATTTGAAAATAGGGGGGCTTTAATTAAAAAGAAACGTTTTTCTAAAATATCATACTCGGTTTATTGGAAAGAGCATAACATTTTACATTGATCCTGAAAATATCGTAATAATTGAAGCAATAGAAAAATTTTGATAGACTTTTAAAGTTTAAAAATTGAAAATACTGAACTCGTAAAATTCAATTAATTTCATTACTGTATTTTAAAAAGAACTAATAGTTTTATTACTTTTCATACAACTTTAATAGTTTATTTTGGAAGTATAATCCATAAAGAAAATAAGCAACCCACTTTTAAAAGAGAAATTACGAGTTTTTTATATTTTAATCGCAGTTTAGTGTAAGGGGTGTCAATAATTCATACAAAAATTCTGATACAACTAGTCATTTAAGCCTTACTCCTTAAGCGATAAGCGGACATTTGTTTATTATTATTTTTTTTATTCGGTGTGTAAAACCCACTATGAACAACATATTTGGAAATAAGAAAAATTAAAAAAAACAAAAAAAAGTTGTTTTAGCATGTTAAAAGTACTTAGTTTGGTAGATAATTAAATTCTACTGTGTTTGGTATAAGTTTTTTCTTTTTGCTGTTGTTTCTTGCTTTTTAGAATTTTTGACTAAGCGGGGTTGCTTAGATCGTATTTTAAACTAAACTACGGAGGTTGGAATGCCCCCCCCTAAAATGTACTTGGGAAAATCGATTTTATAGCGAGATTTAAGAATGCCTAGCCGAAAAAAAGGTGAAAAACAAAATACATAATCAATTGATGATTGTTACAAAAGGCAATAAATGCTACTTTTTTTACTTCCATGAATGCGTTTATTTTACGGTTTAAAGTATTTTCAAGCGCTTTTCTTTCTTTTTTTAATCTAAAATTGCGGGTGTGTGGGTGCAAAATATCTCCAGATTTTCTAGAATTCCCCGCTAGATTGGAAACGAAATCTCCAGATCTAGCGTGAAAACCGCTAAATTGGAAACACTGGTAACGTAAGGCAAGCGGTGATTAATAATTGCCCATAAATAAAAAAATGGCTTATCGGTACAAAGAAAACCACCTATTTATTATAGAAAAATTAAGTATAATGTTATAATTAAAAAGAGATATATAGAAACACGCATGAGTACAGTAAACATATTATACCAAAATGTCGAAGCAATCATTTATTTAGTTATTTAGACTATTAATTACAAAGGAACCAAGAGTTACATTTATATAAATAAATAAATAAATAAATAAATATATATATATATATACACACATATATATATATATATATTCTATTGCTATAGGACTATTTTTATAGACAATGCCTGAGGGAGTATCTATAAAAAGATGATGTTACAGATATTTAGCTTTGTCCGACAGCTAAATCTTTCTCTCGGCTCAAAATGTTGAGATTCCGCAACAAGCAAGCGCAAGATAGCCAGCCACAACTTAAACTGCAGAACAGTCTAATGCGGGTACTGGTCTCACGCTTTATGGTTTTTGAAATCAGAGATTTCTCCTAGAGGGGTTACCTTCACCACGGCTTAATGGAGCCCTCTCCACCCCACATACGCATGAAAAAAACACATGCATGTACACATACATGCATACACACATAATGCGCGCAAACATACATATGCATGTACACACACATACAAACATACCCACATAAAGGCACATATTATAAGCATGTACTTACATATGAATACGTACACATACACATACATGTAAAATACACATGAAGGGGCGTTCCAAAGTCATATATCTTCAATGATCAGGACGAAGTTGATGGGTACAATTCAATGAGTTTGAAAAAAAATCTCAAACAAACTAAATATACATAGAATAAGACGAAAAATCTAAATGATTAGAACAGCGTTTCAAACGGCTGGAGTTTCTTTTTCTTCTTCTTCTCTTCTCCTCCTTCTTCTTTTCTCCTATTTTCCTTTTTTCACCTCTTCCCTTTTTTTAAATAAAATATTCGTACACAAAATCTCACGTCCTGATAGCAGACAATGATGACGAACTTTACACATAATTTACAACTAAATATACATAGAATCACGAAAAATTCAAATGGACAGAACCGCGTTTCAGACGGCTAGAGCCTTTTTTTCTTTTGAAATAAAATGTTTGTACACAAAAACTAACGTCCCGATAGCAGACAACGGTGAGTAACTTCACACATTATTTACAACTAAATATACAGAGAATCAGACGAAAAATTAATATGAACAGAACCGCGTTTCAAACGACTGCAGTTTTTTTGTTTTTTTTTTTAAATAATATGTTTGTACACAACCACCCACGTCCCGATAGCAGACAATGATGACGAACTTCACACATTATTTACAACTAAATATACATAGAATAAGACGAAACATCCAAATGAACAGAACCGTAACGTAATTTAAAATGAAAAAAATAACGAATTAGATAAACATTATCTTTCTTTTTTTCATGTACCCCTCTCTTTCTCTCTCTTTCTTTCTCTCACTCTCATTCTCTCTCTCTCTGGATATATATATATATATATATATATATATATATATAAAGCTGAATGTGTGTGTGTGTTTGTCTGGTCACGAATAGACTCTAATATTGTTGACTATTTTAAAAAACTGATTACATATAATGATAGAAGATGTATCGAGCCACACGAATAGGTATGTTTGATCCGAAAGAACTGTGGTTCATTAAAATTGAGGGATCTCCGTTCGCTCCTGGTCCACAAAGTATGGAAATAAAAACCTAAAAATTAAAAAAAAAACGTTTACAAGTGTTTTTGATATAGATATACATAAGGATACATTGATAAGTGTGTTTTAACTTAAATAGCATCGTATAATAAAATTGTGGGGTCTGCGTTCGCGTCTAGCCTCCATAGAATGGAAATAAGCACAAACTTTAATAAAGACTTTTCATATCTATCTGCGTAAGTATACTTTGATAATTATGTTTCAGTTTGAAAAATATGGTATAATAAAATTATGGGATATTCGTTCACGCCTGACCTCCATAGAATGTAAATATGTCACAAAGTTTAACAAAGAAAATGATAAAAAGATTTCACATAGTTCGGTGAAGGGTAAACAATCCAAGAATGGTAAAATCCAAAACTATCCATTCATGTGAAATCTTTTTATCATTTTTCTTTTACCTCCTATTCCCTTACCTCACCCTTTGTTTTAACCAAGTAAGATCTGTGACTTACTTGTAGTTTCATTAAATACTTTTTATATGCAAAATCCGATCCTGCATTTTACTAATCCCTGCCCTCTGATTAAAAGGAGAGTATTTCTTCGAAACTCCGCGGATGAAGGACTATACACTTATCTTGTGCTTTCTTTTTTTAAAATTAAATATGTTTTTAACTCTTTTTCAAGATGTTTTTTAACATGTTTTATTAATCATTTTTCATATTATAAGCTCTATTTCCTTTTCGGTTTTATTGAGCTTTTACATCTGGTTGAGATTAATTTACTTGTAAATATTAACTCTTTAATATTTATAATATATTTTAAGCTTACCATTTTGACTACCTTGGAAAACTTATTGTAATTTTTATTTTATATATATATATATATATATATATATATATATATATATATATATATAACTATGATTAGCGATGCAGCAACAATTCCCTTTGGGGTAAAATTTCACCAGGTTAAATGTTTCTTAAATTTTAAAATAAAAACAATGCTATATAATTTTGTATTTTTTATTCATTTTCGTACATCGTTTCCGAAAGGTAAAACCAAAAACAAACTTGGTAATGTCCGTTTCTGTCCTGCGGCTGTTTTGAGACGATGCGTTCCCGAAATGTTCGACTTGTTAAACTCATTCCACAATTTGTTATGAACCACTAGCAAGGGAGATAATTAGGAATTCAAAATACATTGGAAGCAAACCCAGCGTGAAATTAATGCTCTGTTTTTTGTCCTACTTGTTTTCATTGTTTGATTTATGCTGTTTTTTTTCTGGCCGTTGAGGGGCATTAATTGCAGTTTTTTTATTCATTTTTTATTCGAAATTGTACACAAATTGTTTTAATCTTCCTTGATGTATAGCTTCGTTTAGAATTAAACGAGAGGAAATTGTATTTTTATGAATAAAATAAAGCTAGGAATTGAGAGCAGTCGGAAGAAAATTGATGTTTTTAAACGAACAAAAAAAATGAATGAACTTTAACCAATATAGTAATACATTATTTCGCCGTTTAAGTCTGATATCTACGGAAACGTGCGATCATATCCGTTGTTTTTTTTTCTATTTTCATTATTTAACTTTTTCAGAAAATGCAAGGATGCATCAGGTGCTATCGTAATTAATGAGCAGATATGTTATACGGATAATTAACTTGGAGTCTAGCAACTAGATGTTTGTTCACCTCACATTTTATTATTTCTGCATGATTGTACAGGAAATGAAACAGCTTGCATGAAATTAACTCCAAAATGAAGCGGGCACAGCATAGAAGTTATTAAAGAGAGACTTTTCGGAACTCGATGTAAAGGCTGATTCTAGTTTGGTTGTGTTAGATCATTTACGCTGAAAGTGTTTAAGTACAATTTTTTTTTTACAAACGTATTCTGTGAAATAAAATAAACACATGATTGCAACATCGCGGCGGTTGGACAGTGCTGTGTATTGATAGACAGTATCAGATATGATGTTGAATACGGAAGGAGACAGATCCCAGTAATTAGAGAAACCAAATAAATAGATTTGAAAAAAATATTTAAGGAAAAAGCAAGAATCGAACTTAGTATTCAAAAGTGGAAAAGAGTACACATCGCAATTTAGATGCAATCCTATGAATGTGGAGCATTGCCCATTGTGTTAGAATAACGATACAACAAGGGGACAGAATAAGTACAATCGGACAATATAAATTTAGGAATATTCTTTGTTTTGCCAAAAAGACATGTAATATGTAAAACCCACGTGAAAAAATATTCAGGTGCCTGAACTCGTTTCGACGTCACAAAAAAAAGATAGATCAATATAGTTAAGTTGTAAATAGATAAATGACTCGTTGCTTATGTTTACAAAGCGTGTAAAATTAAGATTAATTATTTCTATTATTTCTATTCGAAAAACTACTGTTCTCATTGACACCGCCATTTTCACACGATTCGATCGATGTAAACTCGTAGAGTATCTTGTTGAACTGAAACATTTTTCCGTCAAACTCGGAAATTTGACTGGACTTTCGAACGAAACCCTTTATTTTATCTACGTGAAGAGTACGCTCTCTTTATTTCAACTATGACTGAGAACAAATGATAAATAATTCGCAATTGTATTTGGAGTGTTGCTCGAACTGAGGATTGCACATTCAATCTCAAGATGAATGGAATTTTATCAAGTACCTTATCATTACGGCTATGAAAGAAATATGGTTTCCATTATTTTGACTCCTGAGTATATATCACTTATATCTTATGCTTTTAGATAGGATGCTGTGGTTCTAGATTGATTACCTGTGTCTAACTGTGTCGGATATATACTCGAGAGTCAAAGCAATAAGAATATTCTTCTGTCACATCCCTATTGATGACATACACCACAGCTACATCGACCCAAACATTGGGAAAATAAAACTCAAGATAGAAACAGTTGTCTAAAAAATCCATATAATACGATGGCATTTTAAATTTTAAAATAGCATTCATAAGTTTATATATTTCTTTACAAGAGTGTCATAATCTTCTGGGACAACAATATAATAATTTTTAGTGGCAGTAACTTGGGTCGAATTTGACTATTTAAAAGGACGACTTAATAAAAACTCGTTTAAATTAGACTTTAAGAGAGCTATATTGTAGGCAGCTGGAAAGCATACATACTAATACATAGTTCCTCACTCGGGCATTTCTAGAAACGAAGAGTTGTTTATGACATTTGCGTTTAGATTTAGGCACAGTTATGGAGTAAAAGAAATTGTTGATAGTGATCGCATGTATACGAGTGTTCTTTTGTAAAATGTTTGGTAAGAGGGGGGCATAGATTGAAGCTCAGTCGAGCATTACCATGAAAATAATCACAGAGTCGGAACAGGCTCGGTTTAAGACAAGAAGTAATAGTATCTCCTACTCGGCTTAGAATTTGACTTGGAACTATGTCAGAGAAGGATAAGCTGCTTTAAGCAGCCTCTCTCCAGATGTCGCAGCAATACTCTATTTTAGGACCTATATGACTTTTTCACAGGTTCATGATGACGACGCAAGTAGGATAACTTATAGATCGATATAATTACGCAGCTATTTTTCCGGCAAGTTTGGTAACGGGATTGATATAGATTTCCCATTTCCGGTGAGGAGTGAAGGTCACACCCGAACTGTTGTCAAATTATAGAGCTTCTTCGAGACCAGTGACATGCATGTCAGCTTGGGCCAGGTGGAAACCGTAGTGGTTATGGTGAAAATCAAGAAGCTTGGGTTTTTATGCATTCAAATTAACCAATCGCCCTTTTCTCATTGCACCACGTACTCAAGATCGGAGGAAAGTGTCTCATAGATATATTGACCGTTTTTGACCTTCAGAGTTTTATATAGTAGTGTCGTCTGCATTTATACTGATGAATGATATTTGAGCGATCGTTGATTTCGGTAAGAAAGAGAGTTAGGCCCATCATGGATTCTTGAAGTACGCCAGTTATAATACCTTGAAAGTCACGCGTCAGCCAATCGAGGATTACTTCTAAAAAACTATCGGAGTAAAACAAATTAAATTGTTGAGAAGATATTTCCAGCTATTCCATACACCTTTATGTCAAACATTAGGACATACTGAGCTATATGTCAAGAGCTATTGCGTTTGAGGGGAAACTCCCGGTAATAGATTCATTGATCCTATGTGATATTACAGTCAGTATATCAGATCAGGGACGACTTAACAAACACTCGTTTAAATTGGACTTGAAGACGGCCATATTGTAGGCGTTTGGAAAGCATACCGACTAATAATATCAATGTAGATCTGGCACATTGTTTGCCAATGAGTAGTTTTTCATTCTTTTTGAGTTTTTCTTTTTTTGTTTTTTTCTTTTTTTTGCTTAGGTGGCTTACAATATCTCAATTAAACACCGATTTAAACAATTTAACCATGACACACAGACAACTAACTAGTCTGTACTGAAATGCAAAAGATCTATCTTTAGGATATTTAAATACGGGGTCAACTAATGATGTTTTCGAAGCTGTTAAGAATCATTTCTCATTTATACATCGACTAAACAGCTTTGCACGTACTGGTGCTAGTTCTAATTGCCGCTTGTTTTAATGCTAAAACTGGAACATTGCCAGTGCTAGTTGTTTTATTTGCATCACAGTTCTTGATGTGTTTGGTAACATCACGAACAGATCTACGTAATACGCTCAGATTATTTTCGGTATTGGGAAAAATTCGAGATGTAGGTGGCCTTGATCGCATAGGGTTGATGCAATGTTCATGTTACAGTTGGATTTGGTCAGATACTGACGAAATCACACCTAGCCCGTTGAAAATGGTTGGAACAGAGGACACGCAACTGTTCAAGCCACTGTTTGTTATTCGCTAAAACTCATGGAAACAAAACCTTGGATATTCTATTTGGTATTGGTTAATTGATAATCGCGTGATCAGAAGATTCTAGAGGATACAGAACATGTAGTTGAGAAAAAATCTGCAAAACTTTAAAATGGTTCACCAACATCAGATATCCGAGTTAGTTCGTTATCAATCTATGTATTGAGCTATATAGTGGCGAAAAAATATAAGGAGTGATCAATATTTGTTATTCTATTTAATTTTTCTTCACCCTGGTGGCATTCAGGTGGTAATCTTCATTTCTTCGTCCTCGCGGCCGCCTTTCTACTTAAGACATTTATGGAGACATTTATGACACACAAGAAACACGACACGCGATACAAGTGTAATATATATGAGAAATCTTAACTGTATATCACAGTATAGATACAATTAATATTACGAAAACTTTTACAATTTACAAAACTAAACTAACTAGCCTTACTAGTATTGAGGGAGGGGGTGCTCCCCCTTCGTTTATGGAGAGACAAAATTATGCGTCTTCACCTCATGATGGTCCGCGCAGAGAGAGACTGCGCTCTAGAAAGGGAATTATTGGAAGGCATTTCTTTATATCTCTACGCCCATGGCCAAATCACTTCTCGGTCCTGCTGGAGAGTGTGTTAGAAACAGTGTCACTGAGAAATAGTGCCACAGTAGCAAAAAATACACATAGTGATCAATGTTTGCTATTATATTAAATTGTTTTTTTTTTCACTATTAAAAACCTTTCAGTTGTGTGTTGGCTGTGTTCTGCACTCTTACGAGTGCCATTGGACATTCGATTTGTTTTGTTTTTATCTTAGACCCGAACATAAAGGATCGAAAATGTTTTTTTTTTTTTTTTTTTTTTTTTACAAAGGCATCACCACATTATCAAGCCCCAGAGGCCACTCAAGGATAAGGGTTAAAGAGTGTACAGTAGAAGTTGGTCAATATAGTAATCATTAGTAATGAAAATTTGGTAAATTTAATAACTTATATTGAACGGCTCATCAAGAACGTATTTACCTTAGACTTGAACACAACCATATTGTAGTCAGCCGGAAAGCAGGAAAACGGAAGACAATTCCACAGGCGTGCAGTTCTAAGAAAGAAGCTTTGTTCATGGAATCTATGTTTAGGTTTAGGCACAGATAAAGAGTGGGGGAAATTATTGATAGTTAGATGGTGTTTTTTCCTTATATTATTTTTGTTTTTGCTGATATTTTTAAGGGCTAAAAGTTGACTTGTGTTTTCGTAATTCTTTGGATACTTAATTTGCAGTCAATGACAAATTCAAATACATCGTCTAAACAAAATGACCTATGTTTTGGTAGAAAGAAAGAAATATCCCGTAGTTTAACAGATAAAAAATACACGCATATATTGCATCAAATTTGCGTGGGTAAAGAAAGGCAACGCAGAGTCGTTTTAATGTTCTGTTTCTTTTATTAATCAAGGAGTGTTGCTGAACTAAAGATTGTCACGTTCGGCTCTTCTTGATATTTCAACACGAAAGCAAGGCTAAGCCACCCAGGCAACTCTTGAAACACGGCCCAATGAACAACATTATCATGTAAAATCAGGTATATTTTTTAGAAAAAACAACAACCCATTTTTAAATATTATTACCGATTATAAGGACACCTGAAAGTGTTTATTTCATTAAGGGTAACAGGAAGAGATATTATTTGTATGTGTCATTTCAGTTTACGCGAATATCGATGACGTTGATAGTTGAAATTGAATCATGTAATACCGACTAAAACCGCCCGTTGTGGAAATGCAAAATGCTGTTTATAAAAGGAAAAAGTTATCTGTGATAGCTTAGAAAAGAACTATGCCTGTAAAGCTTCCCTAGAACTGTACGACTGTGCAACACAATAACTCAAGACTGCTTCCCAGCTGACTCTAACATTACCGCTGTCAAGTCTAACGTGAACCCGCCCTTGTTAAACCGCTATTTTAAATAAACGAACACCATACAAGTTCCACGATCACCGATAATCACGTTGTTGTCTCACTAGCTAACTGACACTTATTAAGTATTATCTTCGAGCGGGGTTTGGACCTTGACAAGCGGTGAATTCTCTTATTATTACGTACGCGTAATGCAATACGTGTAATACGAGTAATTACAATAGTGATTCAGACTTCCGGGCACTTTGTTATTTGTAACCTTAGTAATTGACACAATTTATTCATAAACGCTTTCCATAAACTTTGACTCTAATATGATTTTAGTTAATCGTTTTTAAAACCTGTGTCAACGCATACACTGGAACGACCAGATCAGATTGTCTGAAGGTACTTGAGTCTTAAACTACAATGCAGTAAACATTGATGATATTGTTAATGCTTTTGTGTTTATTTGTGATAAACTCTAAAGACTAGGCGGGTTGAAGGGGGATTTTCCGAGAAAGGAAATGTCAAGGAAGTATCAAATTCATAGGCGGTCCCCAGTTGCTTGTTTGTTTAGTTATTTTCTTTTTTTAATCTGTCATGCTACAAGAGAGAAAACAGAAACAAATTTCATCTGTAAAAGGAAAAACAAGCAAACAAACAAACAAAATCAAACACCTTGCATGAATAATTGAAGATATAAAGAATTGAACCATAAAAACATTTTCAAAAATTACAGGATTCGTATTTAAATAAGCCGAGAAGTATTGATATAAAAACAAAACAAAAACAAGATCAAACTTTTTGAAAATGTTTGTTTACGGACTGGTCTTGAAGCCTAAAGTAAAAAAAAAACAACAACAGAAAAACTATTTTTGAAAATTTCTAGATTCGGCATTAAATAACCCCAAAAGGGTTGGTATGCCGTAAAATGAAACAGCGAAATCAAACTATGAATACATATGTGAAGATATAAAGAATTTACGGGCACATTAAACAACTAGTAATGAAATAATTAATGACCAGCAGTGAGAAGGGAATGCCTGGGAGGTTGCCCCTTCTAGAATGTACATATTCCAGTGCATTTACAGTCTATATACATAGCACAGTCTATGTCTAACTGATTGTCGACGACTTATTGTCTACTGGTAAAATTAGGCGGTATAACTCGATGGTTATTGCTGCCTTCTATTATTTGCTTCCTGCCACTGCAAGGAGACGTTGCACTAGGATTGATGTGGCAGCACTCGTAAAACTGATTGAATATGTCACCGTAAGGATTGCTTGCGCAGATATGTCGGCATTCTTGATGATGGAACTTCAGGTAATTAAGAACTAAATACTTCGGAAAGAGGGAAAACAAGGGCATCCAGGGCTAATAGCACATCCCGACAGATATATTACCACCGCAATTACCCAGTCTCTGCCCTAATGGTTGCCGAGCACGTAATCTGGGATTCAGACGGTTTTCGCTTTGCATTGGTGAATTTCATTTTTTTTATAGACACCGTAAGTCGAAGATCCGGGCGTTTAATGCAATCATGTGTATGCAATTATATCTTTTCACTCTAGCTCTTATAATCCTCGTTCATGTCGATTGATTTTTCGGCGATCTCATTGTGAACCGTTAAATTGAGACTCGGGGTCTAATAACGGCAAAGTTTTGCACCACGAACATTTTCATATCAACTACAAAACATAGAAATTCTATCTGTGTCCTGTTTGCCACATCAGATTTTAAGATGAGGAGAAAATACACTTTTATGCTATAAAGCAATTTTTATGAAAAGTATGTAATGCTGTTCATTTTGCAATGGATAATCAAATACTTATTGCTAACATAACATCAACGAAAGATAACAACAAAACCCAAACAAATCTGCTTACAAACATACTGAGTGCAGATGGAATCCTAAACACGATAGAACAGCAAGCCTCTGGCAGGAAAATAGCAATATCCCTTAAAAGGAATTTGCTATTATCTTTTTTGTTTTTAAATATAATGTTATATCAATGAATGCAAACCAAATATTATGTAATTTTCTTCCAAGTATTAAACAGTTTATTCCATGCACATATTTTACTTTGTTTTGACATTGACTTTGACACAGGGAAATATAAATCTGTCCCGTTTTTGTAACTGGTATAAGGACTCGGCTCCTACAAGCAATTAAATCTTGTATTCATCGGTCAATATAGAATATGGAAAAATGTTATTGCGAGTTTAAGAGGTGAGAAGTGTTATGGACCGAAAAATATAAATAGATTATTATGTATGACTTAAATCATTAAACGTTAATAACATTTGCATATACACAGTTATTTTAAAAATTGACGTGAACACTAGAAAATTTCAATTAAATGTAAAATATAAACAGGTAAAATTATAGAGGAATAAAAGCCGAATAAAATGGGATATAGGTTGTTTAAACATTTACATTAAATTTAGCTTCAATTTGCAGTTTTTGAAAAAAATTATAAGTGCAAACTATCTTTTTGGCGGCACTGTATGTATGTATATATATATATATATATATATATATATATATATATATATATACTAGCAAAATTACCTGTCGTTGACTGGGTTCAAAAACAGCCTACAGAAAATGGACTCTGATTTATTAAAGTATGATAGGTTATGAAAAGAAAGGGTTTTACAGAGATAGGCTCGGATTCGGGGGTATCAAAACCAAGGCAAAGTATAATGAAAGTAAAATTAAAACAGATAAACCCAATAATTTATTATACCATACCTGTTGACATTGAAGCACTTATCACAATATTCTGTGAATCTATATTAAAAAATCTTGTTAAACTTTGTGACATATTTCCATTGTATGGAGGTCAGACGCGAACGAAAACCCCATAATTTTATCATACCATATTTCTTCAAACTGAAGCATAATTATCAAAGTATACTTACGCAGATATATATGAAAAGTCTTTATTAAAGTTTGTGCCTATTTCCATTCTATTGAGGCTATGCGCGAACGCAGACCACGCAGTTTAATTATACCATCCCTATTTAAGTTAAAACATACTTATCAAGATATTCTTATGTACATCTATATAAAAAAAAAAACTTGTAAACTTTTGTTTTTAATTTTTAAATTTTTTATTTCCATACTTTGTGGACCAGGTGCGAACGCAGACCCCACAATTTTAATGAACCGCCGTTCTGCAAGATAAAGCATACCCATTCCTGGGTCTCGATAAATCTTCTGTCATTATCTGTAATCAGTTTTTTAAAAATAGTCAACCATATAGGAGGCTATTCGTGACCAGACACACCCATACACCCCTCACACAGACATTCAGCTTTATACTATATATATATATATATATATATATATATATATATATATATATATATATATATATATATATAACAGTTTAAAGAGTTTTTGAAGCATGAACACGATGTTCCTTTTCGTACTTAATACTTTTATTGTATTTTTTTTGTATTTCAAGCGGACCTCCGCTCTTGCTCACAAAAAAAATCGAAAGAAATATTAGTAATATATATTTATATTACTAATCGAAACACACACACATATATATACATATATATATATATATATATATAAATATATATATATATATACTCTTCGGAATAGTTTTTATTTAACAATCAGTGGTTATGTAAACGTGAGATTGTTGGTTTACAAAATATTACTGGCAGTAATATTCTATAAGTTAATCCATCTAAACAAGAATTGCTCGATATGCAAGATAGAGCAAATAAATTAAATTGTAATTCAATGAATTTCAAAAAACTCTCATTGAAATGAAAATGAAATGAAGTGTCTCACTGACTTTAGCAAATAGGGTGCATACCTTTATAACTATTTGCTAATATTTTCACTCCTCTGATGAGATTGTAGACATCGAAATCCTATAGGTTAAGGAGATAAACTTTCTAAAACATTCTTTGTCTTGCTTAGAATAATAAAAATTCTTTGATATGAAACTCAACCACTTCATTTCATTTCAATGAGAGTTTTTTGAAATTCATTGAATTACAATTTAATTTATATATATATATATATATATATATATATATATATATATATATATATATACTAAGGAGACCCGACGTTGCACAGGATGTAATGGTGATCAATGCATATTTAAAACGCCCCCTACTTTTATTGTGACCGAAAAATCGCCCATTTTTCAGTCCATTGATTGCCCTTTCTTGTTTAAGGACTTTTGCAATGCACAGGAAGGAAGCTCTACATGCATTTCCAGAGTAACTTAGCCATAATACATCTTTGACTATAATGTTTGGACCTACCAAACCCCTCTATTAGTTTAAGAAGGAAAAACATGACACTTTATATATATTGCCTATTCGAACTCATGCAAAACATTAATAGTTGGGTTTTAGCCAGTGAGAATCGTTGCAAAAGTGTAAAAAAAGGGTATTTGCCAGGTGTGAGATAGCACGACGTCATTACGAATATGCATGTGCAATATAATCGCTATTGATTCATGTTTTGATTTTTTCCTGCAACAAACATGTCTTCATTGCTCAGTGATTAACGTCAAAGGAACAGATAAATTGTAAACTAGACGTTTTTGTTTCGACTCTCGGTGGCTGCGTATTGTTTTAACTTTTAAAATCATTATTAAATATTTGATTCAATATAATATATAAATACATACGCAATATGCATCAATCAAAATATTATATTAAAGCTTATTATTCGACCGGGCAATTCCGAGCAGCCTGCTAGTATATATATATATATATATATATATATATATATATATATAATGTTAAAAACGTCAGGAATAAAAGTGAAATAAAAATGTATAAAATCATCATATTAATAAGGCTGAACCTTAGAGAAAAATGAAATATATCATTTCGAAGCTAAATGCTTCTCATCAGAAGAGAATATAAACAAATGATGAGAAGTATTTAGCTTTGAAGTTTCATGACTCACAGGTGTTGTTTTTTTTGTCCTTAGTTACTTGATGATTTAATGAAGTTTAATGAAACATTCTATCTTAGTAGTTTTATTTTAAAAAGAACATAGTTTATTAGCTCGTTTTAATTTTAGCTCATTAAATGTTTCATATATAAATATATTTTTATTCTATCTATCTATTTATATATATACACACATATACATAATATATATATACATATATATATATATATATATATATATATATATATATATATATGCCTGTGCGCGGTGTGTGTATGTATGTGTGTGTGTTAAGGCGGCTGGGTAGCACTTGTATTTGTTTTGGGAGATCTCAGAATGTCGTCTTTAAAGTAGGTTGTTCATGCGTTTGGCTTGTCTGTCTTCTCAACACGTTTCTGTTTGTTTTTATCTCGATGTTCTAACAAGAGCCCGGATCTTACATTGCATTACCTCGAACAATTACAAAATTTGTATGGAAGATATTCTTCAACCTGCTATTCAAAAATACTCACCCATTTGGCACTGACCAGCGTCATCATAATCACCCTCCCATATTTATACGAAAACATGATTCTAACGTATGGCTCTCGGTGTGTAATAAATGCAATTGCCAGGAAGGTCTCACTGTTTTTTTCCTCTATTGAGCCGGGTATCTGCAAATGGTTACCCATTTAGTAATTCCCATGCTCAACGTTGCTTATCTCGATGATATGATTTAAACGCGATTCTTACGCATGTGTCAACCGATCCATTAATAACCCCACTATAGGAATTGTGTTTTGGAGTCAGAATAATATAAAGAAAACAAGATTTTGACGAAGACGAATCTTACTTTCGCAGATGAGGAAATATTATAAACCCAACATAAAACAAGTACGCTGTGATAAACATAATAAAATATACGTGTAAAGAAATGAAACGCAATAACGACATCGGTTTCAAAACTTCGCATAAAAGAATCGAGGTATATCTTCTTGCAAAATATAATTGTATTCTATAATTGCATGAATTGTAATCATATTACATATAGAAATAGGATATACGTTTTCATTTATTGAAGTGAATACGGCAATTCACTAAAATCTATACGTGATTAAAGGAAAAAGACATTATTAAGATGCGTCTATTAAATATGTGTGTACAGTTATGAACATCTGGTTTGGAATTTAACTACAGAGTAACGGTCCTGGATATGACTTTACACTAGATCCGATGGTGAGTCCCAATCTTGCGGGCTTCGGGGAGTGTGGGGCTACCCTTAAATTGTCATTGCTCCCAGGTCCACTCTGACCAGGAGTGGTAGTACCTGTTAGGATCCCAACTAGGTTTACATAGAAACCGACTGAAAAAAATATATTCTATTTTTAAAAAAATCCTTCAAAATGACTGGATTCGACATTAAATAACCAGAAAAAGGGTTGGTATGCCGTAAAAGAAAAACAACCAACTAACTAACAGATTAACAATGAAAGTTATAGTCATTTAAGCCAAAAATAAATACAAAATATTTGGATTATTCAGACAACAACTGCATTATTTTGATCCTCGAACTACAGTTCTTATCTGGAGAGTAATTTTCGCAAGGTTTCGGTCAATATAAACTCCGACCTTCCTCAGATATATATTGACGAACTGGGCAATACGTTTGTCGAACTCATGAACTTAGACGGAATTTCACTCAAGCATGAGCGCTAAAGATATGGTCCATTATACGGTGATCAAACCAGGAAAGGGCTGAACACAATTAGTTTAGTAGGCATAAACTTTAAGAGAAATTGATTAAGAAGTTGATGGCTGAACACTTATTTAGTTATATTAGACTTGAAGAGAACCAAAGAAAACAGTTGACAACATCTAATCTGTATTAGAGAGACCTACGTATAACGTGCGATTTTTACTATTTTGCGTCTAGAAGAAAACGGCTTAACGTCTCGCAACTGCTTCTACGCGCGCACTCGCGTGAACTAATTAAAGCAAATAAAAACAAAATCTAAGCACAAAAAGCCATTTTCTTGAATTTATCGAAATTGCCGATTTGGTCCATCCTATATGCATATTAAGCCAGGTTTCTCTTTAATAATCCATTTAGACTAAAATCCACGAAAAGGGTAATACCTATTTTACCTCAGCCTTATACGTCTTCCCTATTTTGGGCTCGGGGTTGCTATCTTTAATCACGCATAAAAATAATCGGAACCATGCTGACACTATCATACAAAGATCTCATTAACTTTTTCACGTCATCGTCATCTCATGAAAAATGTATGCATTTATTCATAAAACTTTGATTTTAAAATGAAAATAGATAAACATTGACTTTTATTAATAACCTGTCATCAAATATATTTCGTGTAATTGAGTTTGAACGTTGTGATTTTTCAGACCCATTGAAACTCCACAGTCTTTAGATTTTTAAATTATCAATTCAGATGTTCTTGATATCATGGAAGCAGAGAGGCATGTTTTCTTCGCATGCAGTTTAGTCCTGATACCTCGCGTTTATCCGAATTTCTCTTTCCTGACCGAATTAATCACATCCAATCACAGCATTTTGGATTATTTATCGCGACCCCACAGGGCTAAATTACCATCAAATTTTCATCATCATCTTGTGTAACTGTTTTAAAACTCCGTAAGCAGTTCTACACTTCATTTGCTCCATGATATTTCCAAAGACTACTTCATTTTCTGATTACCCAAACCGGGTTGATTTTCTTTTTATTATAATTTACCCTCCGCCTCTTTCTTTATTACCATGGATAAGCCCTATAAAATATCATCTTTTACAAACAATTTACAAACGTTATTCTATAAAAAATAGTATTTTTTACAGACATTATTTTACATGATATGACCGCCCTCATAAAATTGTAGTTAAATAAAATGCTCAGCTATTTATATGGTTTGCTAACTAGTTTCTTTCTATTAAAGAAAATATTTTAGATTTTTGGAAACGAAACGAAATAAGGATGTTTCATCACCTTTCTTTATCGGAAGTTTTCTTTCGAAAAATAAATGTTTACGTGTAAATTTTCGGTTTAAAGGTTTTATTTAAGTTTATGATATATACACACATATATATATATATATATATATATATATATATACAAATCTATATATATACAAATCTATATATATATATATGTTTGTGCGTATATATATATATATATATATATATATATATATATATATATATATATATATATTTAAGTATGCACAATTTATGATTTGAAAAAGTCATTATTCAAATACAGAATTTTAAATTATTTAAAAACAAAGAATACAATTGAATAAATCTATTTCCATAAACCATGAGTTTTCGATGCTTCTTCATCTCCTCAGAGGAAAAATAAGGTGCAAACCAAAAAAAAGCATTTACTAATGTTTTTCCTCTGAAGAGATAAATAAGCATCGAAACTCATGGTTATGGGGAATAGATTTATTTAATTGAAAAACAATAAACATAGAAAATTATGGTTTCTTTGTTTATAGATTTTTAGCAAATTAGATGTAAACCATTATAAGATTTGCTAAAATTTTCTCTTCAGAAGAGATGGTAGACCTTGAAAACTTATAGGTGAAGACAATATACGAATTGATATGTATTATTTTTCTTATATATAATAATAAAAATTTTCTTGATTTGAAATTTAATAACTTGACATCATAAAGTTTTAATTATTGAATTACTAAAAGTATATATATATATTATATATATATATATATATATATATATATATATTGCGTGTGTGTGTGCGTGTGTGCGTGTTCTGCAAATCATCCCACATGTTCAACAGTCAACTATATGTTGCGAATGAACTTATGAACATACCAATGCTTTTTTTTTAATTTACCTAATAAATCGCTATTGAGTGTCAGGTACCCTCATCAAGCAATATGGTGTTGACTAGTGCGTATCCTGCTTTTTCCGTAGAAAAAAAGGTGAATATGTAACTGAAACCCTGACACGTTTCCAAGTTCATTATAAGTAAGGACGGCATGATGTATTTCTAGATTAAAAAAAAATCAGTCTACCTATGGGTTGGAAATTTTAGAGCTACAGGTGCGGCATTTAAAAGAAATCATCCTGGAAGACCTCGAAGAGCTTTTAGACTTTCTGTTACTAAGTTTTCTACATGGTCAGCTTGTAAACATGCCTTGGGATTTTTCTGCTGGAACAGCCAGAAGAATTTTACACATTGATCTGCAATTCATCCATACAAATTAATTTTAGCTCGTAAACTGTAAGAGCGCGGGGTGAAGGATCGCATGCCAAATTGTTGGAGAGATCTTTCTGTCGTACCCTGTATATATATATATATATATATATATATATATATATATATATATATATATATGTGTGTATCTTTGTGTGAATTTATGCATTTGAACTCATTATTTAGATTTTGTTCATTATCTAATGTTTCTCTCGATCTCACACATTTTAACATAAACGCCAAAACAATTTTAAATGAAAATGTCTAACTAAAATTGGTTCTTCAACTAAATCCTCAAATTAAGACCTTTGCAATTGATCTTCAAATTTATAAGAAAACAGTAAACACTGTACTTAAGAGATAGTTTCTGACCAATGTAAATACGTCACATGTATTAAATAAACATGTTTAGGAAAGGAACAAGTTTTTTCAAAGTGAAGCGAGAGAGACGATTTGGCAGCCTGACATACAGCGCATTATATATGGAGTCGATGATGTGACAACAGAAGGAAGAAATTGAAATTCCGGTAAGCAAAGATAGCGACCATACATCTACGATAAAAGCAGGTGCGAATCGAAAGATTGACTTTGAGGAAAACATAGCGTTCGTATTTTTTGCGTTGTTTTTAGTTCATTCCACGGAAACATTACGAAAATTGACAGGTGCACGACGATGTAGAATAGAAAGCGACACACTGGTAAAGTTCTTCAAAGATAATTAAAGAAGAGAAAAACCGAAAAAGTTTTGGAAGATTACGGAGGAAGAAAGAATGAAGAACAAGTGAAATAGATAAATGCGAGGCCGAGAGGAAGAGAGAAAGAGAGAGAGAGAGAAAGATTATGAGAAACAGAGAGAGGACAGTGAAAACAAAATTGACACAAAACATAGCGGTTGTTAAAAGAAATAAACATAGAGCAAATAAAAGGGGCGTAACACCCTCCCATATATATATATATATATATATATATATATATATATATATATCAATACAAATCTATATATTTTTGTACAAAAAGTTTAGATGACATCGTTGCCGTCGGTTTCAAACCAAGTATCAAGGGGCCGTTTAAGATACCCATATCAAGCTTTCTTCAGACGATACTCATTAGATCTAAACTTTCTGTAAATAAAAATATCAATAATACTCTGGTATTTTCGGAATCTTTTCCGAACAATAGAGCACTCTGCCAGAATACTTATTTCCCCAGTATATAAATATATATATATATATATATATATATATATATATATATATATATATATATATATATATATGTATATAGAAATAAAGAGTCTGAGAGAAATAAATAGAGAGAGGGAGAAAGATGGAGGTTAAAAGAGAAAGTGGGGCGAGGGAAAAAGCAGGAGAAACATTAAGACCGAAGGGGGTAGAAAGTAGAATTAATATATATATATATATATATATATATATATATATATATATATATATATATATATATATATATATATATATTATGTACATATATATAAAATATATACTAATACGCATCATGTGCGCTGGAAATACAAATTACAACGTAATATTAGGAAAATACAATATTTTACTGGTGTGAAACTATAACAATTTTCATCTTCATTTTTTGTTTTCTTTCTGTGTTTTTCTACTTCCTTGCCATGTTGTAAAGTTAGAAAAAAGTCATTAAGCGATATTTATATATAAAGAAATTTTAAAATATGTTTTACTTTATATATATATATATATATATATATATATATATATTATGTACATGCGAAATCACCCTGAAACACACACACACACACTCTGAGATTGTCGGACTGACTTCCTCATCTTGGTTGTTATCGTCATAAAGTTTCGGCCGTTTTGCCTGAGGTGTTTTGTATCGAACTGGGGAACCGTTTGTTAGGAGTTTCGAACCCTACCCTTTATTATTATTATTATTATTATTATTATTATTATTATTATTATTATTATCATTACGGGGCTACCGTGTTCGGACTCCAGATAAGCTCTGGGACATAGTTGCTGATTCTCTGTTTTGAATGTTACTTTTTACTGCCTTCGTTCAGGATTGAACTCAGCACCTTTGGGTACCTGTAAACTAGGACAATTCGTAGTTGCTTTTTTGTTAATGTTAAACCTATATTGTTATTCAAGGTTTTCTCTCTCTATCAGATGTGTCCAAATTGCATTCAGCTCTATGCTTGGTTTGCTCAGTAGGTTGTTATTTCCGAGCATGTGGGCTGTTTCTTTAAGTTTTCTCACTTTCCAGTGGGTCTCTCTGTTTATTATTTTTACTTCATCCCATAGGAGGCGATGGTCCCCCCTCTCCAAAGACCCTTTTTGCATTGCTTACACCGCCGGATTTATATTTGCCCTCTATCGCCCCCACAACAGAGGAGTTAATATCTTTAAGAGTATATCTGAGAAAATTAACCACATACTATCTGCTCATCCTTCGGCTTACATTCACATTGTGGTGACTTCAATGTCCACAATGTGGAATGGCTGACCCACGCAAACAAGACAAATGATAAGAGGAGCTTCTGTCATAATTTCTTCATTGCCTATGACCTCACTCAGATTGTTCACGAACCCACCCATGGGCCCGATACTACCGGTCAGTATGCACGCCTTCAATACCTTTTTCTCACAACTTCCCCTGAGCTATGTTCATGTTCCGTTCTATATCCTCTGGGATCTTCCGACCACTCGGTTGTATCAGCTAAGATAAAAATGAGATATTATAAGTCTTCAGACGTACCTCTCCATCGTACTGTATATCAATACACTATGGCTGACTGGGATAGCTTCTGTACATGTATATCTGATCTAAATTTGCATCCCATGTTTAAAAAGGATGTGCCCTCTATAGAAACAGACTCGACTGAATGGTTAATTCCAGACATAGACCGATTCATACCATCCTAAAATTCCAACAAAAACCTTACGGCCAGCCATGGTTCTCCCCAGTATGTGATTCTGCCATTGCGCACAGAAATCATTTTTCCATATATACCAACGTAATAGATGTACTGAGACTAAAGCTACTTTCAGGACCGCCAGCAACCATTGTAAAAGAGCAATAAAAATCCAAGGGAGCTATATGCTCAGTCTGTTAAATCAAAAGTAGATAAGCAGCGGCTTGGTTCCCACCAGTTTTCGCAGATTATAAACAGGATCCTAAACAAAGGCGTGCGTTCAATCCTAACCATCATCAATGGACCGGAGGTAATCTCGTCAGAATCAGACAAGGCCAAACTATTTGCCAAGAACTTTGCATCAAATTCTATCCTACGTGACGAAGGCCATCAACCTCTCGTAATTCCTCTTATAAGAGACACCACTCTATGGAACATAAAAATATGCTGCGTGAGGTCGCCAAGCTAATCAAGAACCTTGATTCCAGTAAAGCAACTGGCCCTGACGTCATTCCAATTATAGTGTTGACAAAGCTTCAACCAGCACTTGCCCCCCCTGCTAACAAAACTGTTTACACGTTGCCTTAAGGAGAAATGCTTCCAAACACCCTGGAAAACCTCATAAGTATTCCCTGTATTCAAAAATTCAGGTGATATGTCATCTCCCTCTCAGTACTAACCAATAAGTCTCCTTTGTGTAATGAGTAAGTTGCTGGAATCCATATTAAATAAAGAAGTAGTCAACCGCCTAAGCAGTGACATGCAATATCGTTTTCGTTCTGCTAGATCTCCAGCAGATGTGCTAACGGTTATATCTCAGAGGATTCGTGAATCTCTCGACAAAATCTTCCATGCTTGGGCAATTGCCTTCGATAAGGTATGATAAAAATGCCTACTTCACAAGATTTCCAGCTAATTTATAACTGGAAATGTTTTATAAATTATTAAATCATTTCTCTCTTATATGGTCATAAGAGTAGTGGTTGGTGGGCAGAAATCAGAGACCCACCGTATTAATGCTGGAGTACATGAGGGGTCCATCCTGGGCCCAATTCTCTTCCCAATCTACACCAATGATCTCCCAAAACACATACTTAACTCATTCGATGATGTCTATGCTGATGACACGACTATCTATGGCAACACATCAAAGGCCGTAAATTACAAAGATCTCTGATTCTCTCTCCTTTAACCTTGAGCGCGTGGAACAATGGGGGAAGAGGTGGCTAGTTACTTTTAATACATCTAAAACCAAACTCCTATCTTTACATCATCAACGCTCTGATCCCTACTGGCATCAATTGAATTGGATGCCTCTCGTCTTGGCGAGGCTCGATGTTTTTCAAGCTTTTGGGATTGACATTTACTCCTGATCTGAAATGGGACACGTACATCAAATCTGTTGTCAAGGACGCTGGGAAAATTGTAGGATCCTTCTACCGCTCCAGAAGATACCTCACTGTTGATGCAATTCTCTGTCTATATAAAAGCCAAGTACGTCCAAGGATGGAGTACTGCTGCCACATCTGGCCAGGAACTGCTAAAAATAGCCTATCCTGCCTTGACAAAGAACAAAATAGACTTCGTGGCTTATTGGGGGTTGCTCTATTCTCTTCCATGCAACCTCTCCCCAACAAAAGAGACGTTGCGGGCCTGTCTTTATTTTATCGTTTTTCCCTGCCAATGCCTCGTCTGAGCTTCAATCTCTGCTTCCCCCCTGGCCAATCTTTCAAAAAATCTACCCGTCTAATTGAAACCACTGTCAATAATCTTCCCCACTCTTTATCTTTGTTTAAATAAAAACGTAGATTCCATGAACAAAGCTTCTTTCTTAGAAGTGTACGCCTGTGGAGATCTCTTCTATTTGTCTGTTTCCCACCTGACAACAACCTGGATGTCTTCAAGTCCAACATAAACAAATTCCTTATAAACCACCTTTTAATAAGACACATTTTCAAATCTCCAGTACTAATGATTACTACGATATTATCCTATTGATTACTGTACACGCAATAACTCTCATATCCGAGTGGCTCTCTGGCCTTGATAAGTGGTGACCACCATGTAAAAAGATATTTGCTTTTTTTTTTTTCGTTTGAAAAATTGCAATGAATAATACGTATAAAACAATCATTAATAAATAATTTCGGACGCGAAAAAATGTAATTTTTTTAAAATCACGTTCAAGTTATAATAACGCACAACTTGGGTAAAGAAAATATTCTTCTTACATTTTTCTTTTATTTTCGTCTTTTTTTTAAAACTATTTCTGCCGATTATTGGACACTAAGCTATCGGATTATTTAAAAACAAAAAAATATTTAAAGATTTGTATTTTTCACATACAACGTTCTAGTAAATAGATTCCACATTTATGGAACTGATTGGGAGTCTCGATTTGACGTTGGTGTCTTCAGCCCACCTCTTGCCATTATTATTATTATATTGTTTTTTATTACAACATTTTACTTTGAGTAAATTTGGATCTACTCCACACTTCATTATTTTTTATTAAATCTACCCGTCTGCCCTTAAAGTAGAAGACGAAAAATGTTAAAAATAAAAAAAATAATGATTTTAAGATTATATTGTCTTTAATTGGCTTGAGAAAAAATTGTTTTAATGATGAGTGAATAAAAATATAAAACTCAGGAAACCTCCACCACTGCAAGCATTAACCATGTTTCTCCACCCCCACCCTCCTCGAAGAGAAAATATTTTTAAGTCAGAATCTACAAGAGCGCTACTAAAAGCAATAAATATAGTTATCAATATGATTAGAGTTATATATTGAATATTTATATTGAAATCATTTTTAACTCCACGGGGTTAAATTACATTTCATTCTAAGGAACACACGTAAAACAAGATTAAACAAAAAATATTGCTAACTTTCTGTATCGTTTGCATAGCAGCAGTGCCTTTTTATATTGAACTTAAGGCAGGGCAGCCATGAAATAGGTTAGCAGGCGAACTTTTAGAAACCGTAAGTCCCAAACCGGTTGAACGATTAAACACTCATGAAACCAGCGAGCTGATCTGAGTTTTATAATTATACTGTTGTACCCGGCCACGCGTTGCTGTGGCTAAAACCAAACGACACATGATAGGCAAAATGTATGATTCTTATGTTAATATCACCAATGCCCCTGAATATTGCTTTTCCTATGTCGCAGTATAGAAAATATCTAAAATACACGCAAAACAATGAGCTATTTCTCATGCATTTACAGTAAACGTCACTTGAAAAAAAACAGAAATCGCCGTAAAAAGCATTTGGTTTGTTTAATTATGGTATACATAAATTGACAAAAAATGTTATAATAGTGTTTCTAAATAAAAATCATGTTTTTACAATAACGAACTTTTATCGGGTCAAGATTTAAATGGACCAAAAATTGTCAGCAAGTATAATTGTGTTTTTAAATATAATCACACTTTAAGCCGTATGATATCGCTACAAGAACGAATAAGCACTTTTACATATCAGCCGACCCGTGCAGTGGATACCCCCAAAAATTTGATACGAAAGTAACAGGAAAAGATAGCAAGACCGAAAATTAAAAAGTACTAAAAAATTCTTGATTAGATAGATATTTAATTATGTACACAGAAGTGTGAGTTTGTAATGTTTATTAACTAGCTGTTAATAAACATTACAAACTCACAGTTCGATCTACATAATACATTTTTATAAAGTATTTAAAAGAAAATTTTGTATTTTTGTCCTTTGTAAGGCGCGTTGGCAGAATACACGCACACTGGGGCAAAAAGTAAATAAAATAAAGTAACGGGCGAGAAAGTTTAAAAAGAAAATGTAAATATATTGTAAGCTTACCGAATATATATATATATATTTAATTTTATCCGGATAAGTTGCAGTTTGTATAACATTTAATATATCTGATTGTAAAACAATTAAAAACAAAAGTTATGTTTTTTATACATACGCAAACTGGATCTAACACAAAAATGGACGTGAAAATTTACTAAAAATCCAAAAATGTATACAAATTCTTCTACATAAAAGTAGTTTTGTGAATTTTAATATTTTGTCTGTGTTGAGAGACTTATAAATACAGATGTTGTGTTTTATGTATCAGGCCCATCGACGGGACAAATAATGTTTATAGTGATGCCAATTTTAAAATGTTAACTGTTCGTGTATATAAAGATGAATAGAATTCCGTTCTATGAGAATATTTATATGAGAATATTTAGAGTTCAACCAAGTAGAATTGCCGGATATTTATAAGGGCTAAATTACTATTTTTGAATTGGGAAATCGAAAGATAACGGTGTATCTATGGGTTTATGATTAGAGTTACGAAGAGTTTCAGAAAAATATGGTTATAATGTATATATTTTTTCCAGTGATGACTGTAGGCGACAGGAAGACTTTAAATTTAGAAATAGGAAATACGTCGTCTAAAGATAATGAGATTGTGATGAAGTTACTCCTAAGATGCAACGTCATCATCATCATCATGCAGCCCGTCAGCCTTGACGATGACTAATCGGGACGTCAGTGCTTTATCCTTTGGTAGAGGACATTCCACCTTGGATCCTAACTTGCTTGCGCAGTTTAGGTCTAGTATCTGCTGTGCATCTGATAGACACCATCGTTTATTTAAACGCATAAATTCCCATAATGCCGTACAAAAATTACATAAGATAGTGGCAAATAGTCTTGACATCATAAATCTGTATGTCACACACACACACACACACACACACACACACACACACACACACACACACATATATATATATATATATTATCGGTGTAATAATTAATATACATATATATATATTATTAGTGTAAATATTGATGTATGTATATTATCAGTGTAATAATTGATACACACAGATATATATATATATATATATATATATATATATATATATATATATATATATATATATATATACAAGCAAAGTCCCGACCTGACTTTGAAAACAAGTGTGCACTATTTCAAATTATTAGGCTATCATCATGCCAGGTCTTCTCATGATCGCTTACATAGTTGGGGTCTAGGAAATCTATACCTTGAAAAATTATATGTATCATCCCTACATGGAGGAACATAATCCTACCAGGTTTAGTCATGATCGCTCCAATGCTGATGGTTGTAGATGTGTATCACGTTTATATTTGAACTTAATCAAGACAAATGGTATGCACAGCCTCCTACGTTGGGAACCATCCTCATGCCAGGTTTGGCCATGAGCGCTCCAATAGTGTGGGAAGTAGGAGCGAATATATATATATATATATATATATATATATATATATATATATATAGGCTATGACTTTGACATTTTTTTAACTTTTAAAAATGGTGTGCACCATACGTAGGTGAGAGGCCACTATCATGCAATGATTGGTCATAATCGGTCCAGTGCTATAAAATAGTATTACGACATAGAATATGGCCTTGACCATAACCTTGCAAAATGATGTGCATCATCGCTAGTTGAACACCCATCATTATGCCAGGTTCGGTCATGATCGCTCCAATGGTACAGGCTGTATGAAAGTTGTACACACATACACCCACACATAAACACGGCGCTTTATATTCACATTATCGACACGACAAGCATTCCCAAAATAGAACCTTCTTATATTTTTCAGCTCGAATGGATTAAAGTGATTGCAAAATGCTCTGTCATGATGATTAAACTTATGGCTTCCTGACCTAAAAGTTTACTCTCTCTTTTTGTGAGAGTCTAAGTAAGCAAGCCCTGTCATATACGTTCATCAGAAACAGATATGCGTTATTAAATTCTTCTTGACTCGATTGTTCTTGTTATTATTGCCATTATCTTTGTCATAATTAGGATGCTTAATAAAAGGTGAACGTCGAGAAGTACAGATACCCACCGAACATCTTTTGCTTGTGGTGAAAAAATGATTAACCAATTAGTGGTCGAACGATTCCTGTGTGTATGGCATGAGCAGTAGACTTCTATCGCCCAAAATATAGTGAACACTGAAAGGGTGTCACGTAAACTGTTTCTCATCCCCAGAAAAGTCAGTGAACACTAGGATGATTTCATGTGAGCACTTGATGTACTACGAAGTAATTATATACTTGTGCATTACTATCATTTGGGTGTGACAAACGTAACAGTTAGTCATACTAAAATAAACAAAAAAAACTTGGTTAGAGCACACGGAATCACAACAAGTATTTAAAAATATATGCATACATCAATAAACGTTAAAATGTGAGTGTGTGTGCGTTTGTGTGTTGGTGCCTGTGAGGACAACTGTCAACTTATATACTCAACGCATTGATGCTCTACACATTTAAAATTGGTATATAATGTATTAAGAAATGTGGGAAACTTTTTAAATGCTTTTCTTTTGTATAAAAGGCTGCAAAATGATCAAAAATGTAAATTTTGTAGTAAGGGTTATCGGACTTTCATGTGCTTGTCAAATTTTCATGGATGCGCATGCGCGAATCGTTCACCTGAAAACTTCCTAATGTTCAGAATAATTTGTTTTTAAAACACTTATTAACGGCCATGTTAAACTGGTCTAACGGACATCGTGCTTGACTCACTGACTGAGATTTGATTCGATCTCAGCTCAAGTATTTTTGTTTTACTTATTTACTGATTTGAACGATTTAGAAAAACCTGATACTTAGATTTTGCGTTTGTTTTACTTCATTTTGAAAGGAAGTAACGCTATCTTTTTTATGTATATATTCTATTCTTCTTCTATTCTTCTTCTATATTATATCTTCTATATAAATAAAATGAATTCATTTCCTCCCTCCGACTTTGACCTTAATGGGATTAAAAATCCTGACATTACATGCAAATGCAATGCGTAAAAACTGTAGCACATTATCTGAGGTGTGCTATAGGCCTATTATCTCTACACTTCCTAGAAAATGGTACATTCCTATATTTTTCCGGAGAGAGTCCACTGCCAAAATACGTTAGATTCAATGGAAGTTGCAATATCTTTTCTCTCTATTTGATTCCTCCTTTCCCCGCTCCACATTTACACCGCAGCGGATGCGTTCACAAGGAACAGTACGAGGAAATACCGGTTTGGAATAGGACAAGATTATTCATGCCGATTTTTAAAAGTCTTTTTCCCTGATTCATGCTTTCTGTTTTTCTCATAATAAAATACAAATTTAAAAAAAAAACAACAACAACAAGTTGTGTTAGACAACCGAACAAGATTCACGTTTACTAAATTAAGAGAATTTTATAAAATGGGTAACGTGGAGCATCAAATAATCGCTTGTGGCATGCAAGAAGTAACGGAGAGGCATCGATATATACCTTAAAGAAAGTTCTTAAGAAAAAAATCTACAGAAAAGTGCTTAAGAATTCTTGCATGCAAATATAATGATTACCTTTGACAATTTTCCATCTTCCGGAGTTCACGTTTGCAAAGGCAAATACAAGATTACGAGATTTTTATCACCTCACCCTGAATGTGGACGATCAAATAAAGTGAAACATTCTGGTTTTTTAATGATTTATCGCATAATTAAAAATTGCAAATATACAACTTGCAGATTTTGCCTCTGTCCCATCGAGGAAAGGCTGCATAACGCTGCCTGTTCTACAAGTATTTTAATGGTGAAAGCTCTGACGGGCTACAAGCACTTGTGCCCTCCGACGTAAATACTCCCGGCAAACACGACAAGCAGCCAAATTCCACCCCTACAGAGATCGTAGATAAAAGTCTTCTACTCCAGAAGCTCCCTCCCCATAACTGCTAGACTTTGGAACTTCCTGTACAGTATATAAACAGACTGAAAACTAAATATATATAACCAAGAGACAAGAGTTCGTTAAAAAATATACTTTAATTAACTAAGAAAAGCGTATTTATGTGTCGTAAAACGCAATTCCCCTGATGAAAGTTTGATCGATTTGTCAAGTATTTATAATACAGCCAATTTCATGACGTAGAAAATCCAAACTCGAAAAAATGTATATGAATGGGGAAAATTTCAATCATTAATTAAATTTAATTAATGAAAAAAATCTAGAAGCCAAACAGAAATTATTGTTTTAACGCATAGTAAGTTTTAAAAGGGGATATAAATTGATGTGTATGGATTTCCCGACTCTATTAAAGGAGTGCATGTTAGAAATCAGTATAAGATCGGATTGATAGGACGAGTGTACTTTTTTAAGACATGAATGTTTTATCTCTCTTTTGCGGATATTGACGGTGTGAGAATGAAAAAGCAATTCCTATCATGAACGTGCGTCAGAAGTTTAGATTCATCATTATATTGCTCGATGCAAAATAAATTGAACCGACCATCATTCGCTCGTACCTGTTGAACGTTTATAAAGCTGATACAGTTGTTCTCAGCACAGTTAGGAGATGGGTCCGTCGATTTCAGAGTTGTAATATAGATACGAGTGACTATGTTCGCTCCGGACTTTTACAACCGAGCCATAAAAATAAACTGGAAAAATGCAAAGAAAAATAAGTACGAGAGAGATATCATTTTAATTATACCAGCCATGTCTGTGTAGTGTATTAACGTTTAAAATTTTGGACTAAATATAAAAGACCTTACTTTTGAAACGAACTTTGTATTTTCAATCCTCATGTAAAAAAATTAAGAAACAACAAAAAATGGCGTTCAGAACATGCTGATGATATTTTGTTCATTACTTGAGCATTTTTTGTATTTCACATGACTATAGGAATACGGAACAGTTTCCACAGTTGCAGCTTAAGAAGAGTTCTTGCTGTAAATATCTCACACGGAAGTCCCAGAGATTGAAATTCAGCAAACATTTTATGCAGCTATAACGATGGAGTTAAATTTCGAGCAAATCTGTTCTGTATAAAAGAAATACAAAACTTTTAATATCATTTATTATTTACAGCTGCTGAACTTCTGCCAGCCCACCATCATGATTACAGCTGCTAAACTTCTGTCAGACCACAAATATGGATTTAGGAAAGCCCGTTCTACTGCATATATTTTAACTGTACTCTCTGAACGTTTATATCAAACACTGGATAAGGCAGGAGAGTGGGGGAGGCAGTATCCCTTGATACATCTAAGGCTTTTGACAGGGTATGGCACGATGGTCGTCTGATGAAAATTACTGGACGAATGCTTAGCATACTTAGATCCTTCTTAAATGAGAGAATAATCCAGGTTGTCCTCGATGGGCGTACGTCCAAAACATTTGATATAAATGCGGATGTTCCTCAAGGATCGATTCTTGGGCATTTGTTATTTCTGATATCCATAAATGACTTACCATATAAAATTGTCTCTGAGATGGGTATATAGGCCGACGATCCCACGCCCTAGACGAAGACATCAGTCTGTAGAGGAATGGGGTCAAACATGGATGGTAACATTCAACGCTGCCAAGACAAAACTCGTTTTCTTTAATAATTACATGAACCCTTACTAACCACCAATAGTTATGGCTAGATATACTTTACCTGAGAGCACTTCGTTCAAGCTTAACGTTCACAGGAAACATGAGTTGCTGCTAAGAGGTTGGATTCTCTCTACTGTGCTAGAAAGTTACTTACGCCTGATAGTATCATGTACATCTACAAAGCCACCATTTGCACATGTATGGATACTGCTGTCACATTTGAGTGGGTGCATCTGCTACTAGTCTCTCAATTTGGGACAGGACTAAAGAGAGAGTAACCAACCTAATAGGTCCCGAACTGTCACCTAAGCTTCAACCCCTGTCCCACCGACGTAATGTTGCATACCTCTTCCTGTCTTACAAGTATTTTCAAGGTGGTTGCGATGGGGAACTATAAGCCCTAATACCCTCTCGACGAAAATAACCACGACAAACAAGACAAGCAGCAAAGTCTCACTCCTACACAGTTGAGACCCCTAGATGTAAGAAAGCTTTTTACTCTAATAGCTTCTTCCCCAGAACTGCAGGATTTGAAATTGTCTTGCGGTGTACTGCTTCCCCAACTGAACTGAAATGCAGAAGTTCAAGGGTAATATAAACAAACATCTTGCTGCTCAACTCCCTACATAGTACCCCTGCAACTTAGGTCCCTGATAGTAGCCCCTACATCAAAGTGGCAACGTTCCTTGTTTAGGGTGAAAGTGTAATAAAAAAATTAAAACAAAAAAATACTTTAAAAAAATATTAATTAAGAATTAATTTAATGTTATTAACCACAATCAGGGCGTCGTAAATTACGCTTAGATATGATATTTTAATTTTCCGCAGATTTCTTATTTATTCTCATAGAGTCAATTCTCCATCGATTATTTCATTTTATAGTGTATCTAATATATAGTCATGATTCCAAAAGTTAAAAAAAATATGATTTGAATTGCCTTTTCTTAGAATTTAAAACGAAACCAAAATTACAAATGGGGATTGTTAAAAAGATATGGTGATTAATAAAAAAAAGACGGAAGAACGGCTAAACTGAGTAAAGTAAATAAAAGTAGAAAAATAAGAAAGGCGATGCAGGAAAGAGCATATAAGAAATACGAAGAGAGATACAGTATATATGTATGTATATATATATATATATATATATATATATAAATATATAGATATATATATAGATATATACTGTATACATACTGTATATATATTATTTTTAATATATATATATATGTATATATATACTGTATAGATGTATATATACTATATATGTATATATATATATATATATATATATATATATATATATATATATATATATATATATATATATATATACTGGGCAAAGATGTTTGTTAATGCAGTTGCAGTTGTTTTTGGTTGGATTGGGAAAGGGATGTTTTGGGCTGATTAAATTTTTTTGTTATTAGATGCTAAGATTATTTGTGCTAAATTAGGCATAGTAGAATAAGAAATTCTTATTGAGTTTTTATTAAAAATTGAACTATATCTGTGTGGGTATTTGAAAGAATTTTCTACAATATTGAAGAATTCTTTAGGTATATTGGTTTTAAGATTTACGCTAAATGGAGGATTACACCAAATATTTTTCTTTCTCCTAGTTCCACAGGGTGGGTTAGAAGTATTACGATTAGCATGTTGGTTCGGATTATATTTGTGGAGTGGACCATTACTATTGATAGCAGCAGATCTTGTTATTTGAACTGGTTTCTTGCGAGTCATATTGTGTGTGATTACAGGTTTAAGACGGCATACAGCTGAAGCATAATATTTATATTGAATCTTTTCATTGTATACTGAATTTCTTAAGGCATTATTGAAGAAAGTAGCATTTTGATTAAATGTTTTTTTTTATCGGCTGAGAGCGTAGAAATTCTTCTATAGACGGATGGTACTATCGATTTTATAATTGAATTGGGGTGGTTAGAATATTTATGGACGTATAAAAGCATAAGGTTTGGTTTATGATAGGGGCTGTAAGTTTCAGTATTAAGATTAAGTGTAATGTCTAGAAAATCTGAAGTTTTTTTATTTGGTTCAATAATTATAGAAAGGCCAAAATTATTAAAAAAAGTTATGTAATTTTTTAATTGTATTATTGTACTCTCTTGGCCTGGCTGTTGTTGTAAATAGAGAATCGTCTCTATAAAGGCCCCCTTGGATATGTTTAAAATGGTATTTAAGTTCTTTCAGTAAGAAGAGTCCCACTAAATCTGTAACATTAGCAGAGTCAGAAGCACCCATTAAGATGTCAAAATTATTGGGGGTATCTTTTCTAGTCCGAAACTTATTGTTAAATTGTATAAGAGATTTTCTGGCTAGGAGAATTAATTTGATTTCCAAATGAGTTAAGTCAGAATCTCTTTTAGCAAGGATTAGAGCCTTATTTAAAAGGATCGGTCAAATTGATTGATAATAATTGTTGATGTCAAAGGTTATGCAGTTAAGGAGGTGTTTATTTTTAAGGGAAACAAACCAATTAATTACAGAATTCGAATTTTGCCAAAGGGGAAAGCTAACTTTTTTTTAATAGAGGAGATTATTCTATCTAAGATGTTTTAATTACCGCACCCAAGTCAGAGCTAGATGGAGAGATCAATCTAATGGAGGGGTTATCATAAAAATTAGGTTTATGGTCTTTGAGGGTGAATCTAGGGGTACCCGGAGAAAGTATTTCAGTTGAGATATGAATGTTCTTGAAGTCAGTAAATATTTAGCTTCAGAATTAATAGAATCTAAAATGTTGCGGGGGACTATTTTATAAGATTTATTAAGCTCTTTATATATATGTCTTTTATATGTATAGGATAGTCGAGTTTATAGTAATTTTTAGTCTTGTCTGCAGGGACCAATATATGTTTATTCTTTTTGACTTTCTTAGCAAAATTATTTATTTTTCGGGTAACCGGGTTGTAGTAGTGTTTTTGTTTCTTAAATCTAATTTTTTTGACTAAGTTTAACATAGAATTTTCGAACTCCTCGCGGTAAGGATTATATTGAGGGTGGGCAGTGGTTTTTAGTCCGTAAAATTTGGTAGCCAATCTTTCAATTTTCTTTTGTTCTCTTTGGAAATTTATAGGGAGTCCATTAGTTAAAGTTTCTGGGGGAAGAATGTCTTTAGACGAAAAAGGCGCTTTAAGCTTATTAATGTTAAAGTCATGGTGATAAGCTTTCCACCTTAAATTTTTAAGGAAAGTGTTCAAAGCTATAACAAATTTGTGGATATATTCTTGTTGGGTATGGATAGGGATATTCTTGGCAGACAGGGGAATGTGTTCCTTTTGAAACATATATGGAGAGAAAATAAAAGCTCAACCAGACTGGAGCTTATAAAAAAATAAAAATTACAATAAGTTTACCAAGGTAATCAAAATGGTAAACTTAAATATATTATAAATATTAAAGAGTTAGTATTTACAAGTAATCTCAACCAGATGTAAAAGCTCAATAAAACC